>NC_064819.1:108130715-108446292 GCF_024166365.1 Elephas maximus indicus
TGCCAGTTCAACATTTTTTACATGTACAATTCAGTGACACTGATTACGTTAATCACGGTGAACAACCATCGCCCGTGTTCATTGCCAAATTTCCACCACCATTAACAGCTACTCAGTGCTCCCTAAATAACAATTCCCCTTTTCCCCCAACGTGACATTTACTAGGGGTCTTAGTGTGAACCATCCTGTGCCAGGCACTGAAGGAGGGACAGAGGGAAATAAGCCAGAGTCCCTGCCCTCAGGATGCTAAGAGTCCTCTGGGGAGACTGGATGTGGTGTATACAGAAGCAGCTCTGATGCTGGAGCCCCGAAGGTGAACCAGACAGGTTTCTGCCCTTGGGAAACTCCCAGTCCAGACAGGAGGCTGACACAGACCCAAACGGCAGAAAAACGAAAAGGGCCACTTCATGTAGAAGCTGCGGTCACTCTTTCTGCTTTCTAGGGCAGTGGCACGGTTCATCTCAGGGAGGAGGCTCTTTTGCGGGGAAGACACAGCAGTGGGCCCTTCAGGTGGGAGAGGCCTGGATGAGTGAAGATGTAGTGCAGAGAGAGCGAAAGTTTTGCGTAACAAAATGCGAGGAAACTGGCATCTCTGAGGGCAGTGGGCAGACGGGGGCACAGGCTGGAACCAGGACCGGTGGGTGAGGACTAGCAAAGCAATCTCTAGGTGGGATGAAGTCTCATCTTGATTTTAAAAATTATTAATTTTTGTTAGTAATATATTTGCATATTTCAAAATTTAAAATATATCCCTGCCCCTGGCCACTAAGTTGATCAGCTTCTTATCGGCTTCCCAGAGATAAAACCAATGGCTGTGGAGTTGATTCTGACCCATGGCAACCCCACGTGTGTCAGAGTAGAACTGTGACCTTTGGGAAGTAGATCTCCAGGCCTTTCTTCTGAGGTACCTCTGGGTGGACTCAAACCTCCAACATTTTGGTTAGCAGCTGACTCTTTGAACCACCTGGGGACATGCATACACAGCCAAGGTGTATATGTATATTTCCGCTTCCTCTGCTCCCCTTTTTCTTTTGCAAGTACGCCTTCCACAGCATCCTGCACCTAGCTTTTTTTTTTTTTTTTTTAAATATTTTGTTGTGTTCTATGCACCGAGCTTTGTATTTACTTAGTAATCGTTCCATATTAATGTAGCAAGCGGTTCCGTGTTATTTATTTATTTATTTTTTTTTTTATAATAACTTTTATTAAGCTTCAAGTGAACGTTTACAAATCCAATCAGTCTGTCACATATAAGTTTACATACATCTCACTCCCTTCTCCCACTTACTCTCCCCGTCTTGAGTCAGCCCTTTCAGTCTCTCCTTTCTTGACAATTTTGCCGGCTTCCCTCTCTCTCTATCCTCCCATCCCCCCTCCAGACAAGAGTTGCCAACACAATCTCAAGTGTACACCTGATATAATTAGCTCACTCTTCATCAGCGTCTCTCTCCCACCCGCTGACCAGTCCCTTTCATGTCTGATGAGTTGTCTTCAGGGATGGTTCCTGTCCTGTGTCAACAGAAGGTCTGGAGAGCATGGCCGCCGGGATTCCTCCAGTCTCAGTCAGACCATTAAGTTTGGTCTTCTTATGAGAATTTGGGGTCTGCATCCCACTGCTCTCCTGCTCCCTCAGGGGTCCTCTGCTGAGCTCCCTGTCAGGGCAGTCATCGATTGTGGCCGGGCACCAACTAGTTCTTCTGGTCTCAGGATGATGTAGGTCTCTTGTTCATGTGGCCCTTTCTGTCTCTTGGGCTCTTAGTTGTCATGTGGGCTTGGTGTTCTTCATTTTCCTTTGCTCCAGGTGGGTTGAGACCAATTGCTGCATCTTAGATGGCTGCTTGTTAGCATTTAAGACCCCAGACGCCACATTTCAAAGT
Source organism: Elephas maximus indicus (assembly GCF_024166365.1). Lineage (NCBI taxonomy): Eukaryota > Metazoa > Chordata > Mammalia > Proboscidea > Elephantidae > Elephas > Elephas maximus. The sequence continues at coordinate 108,132,593 of NC_064819.1, forward strand.
GGGATGCAGAATGATTTCATAATAGAATTATTTTGCCAATTGACTTAGAAGTCCCCGCAAACCATGTTCCCCAGACCCCCGCGCTTGCTCCGCTGAGCTTTGAAGCATTCATTTTATCCCGGAAACTTCTTTGCTTTTGGTCCAGTCCAATTGAGCTGACCTTCCATGTATTGAGTGTTGTCTTTCCCTTCACCTAAAGCAGTTCTTATCTACTGATTAATCAATAAAAAAACCCTCTCCCACCCTCCCTCCCTCCCCCCCTCGTAACCACAAAAGTATGTGTTCTTCTCAGGTTTACTATTTCTCAAGATCTTATAATAGTGGTCTTATACAGTATTTGTCCTTTTGCCTCTGACTCATTTTGCTCAGCATAATGCCTTCCAGGTTCCTCCATGTTATGAAATGTTTCAGAGATTCGTCACTGTTCTTTATCGATGCGTAGTATTCCATTGTGTGAATATACCACAATTTATTTACCCATTCATCCGTTGATGGACACCTTGGTTGCTTCCAACTTTTTGCTATTGTAAACAGAGCTGCAATAAACATGGGTGTGCATATATCTGTTTGTATGAAGGCTCTTGTATCTCTAGGGTATATTCCGAGGAGTGGGATTTCTGGGTTGTATGGTAGTTCTATTTCTAACTGTTTAAGATAACGCCAGATAGATTTCCAAAGTGGTTGTACCATTTTACATTCCCACCAGCAGTGTATGAGAGTTCCAATCTCTCCGCAGCCTCTCCAACATTTATTATTTTGTGTTTTTTGGATTAATGCCAGCCTTGCTGGTGTGAGATGGAATCTCATCGTAGTTTTAATTTGCATTTCTCTAATGGCTAATGATCGAGAGCATTTTCTCATGTATCTGTTGGCTGCCTGAATATCTTCTTTAGAGAAATGTGTGTTCATATCCTTTGCCCACTTCTTGATTGGGTTGTTTGTCTTTTTGTGGTTGAGTTTTGACAGAATCATGTAGATTTTAGAGATCAGGCGCTGGTCGGAGATGTCATAGCTGAAAATTCTTTCCCAATCTGTAGGTGGTCTTTTTACTCTTTTGGTGAAGTCTTTAGATGAGCATAGGTGTTTGATTTTTAGGAGCTCCCAGTTATCGGGTTTCTCTTCATCATTTTTGGTAATGTTTTGTATTCTGTTTATACCTTGTATTAGGGCTCCTAGGGTTGTCCCAATTTTTTCTTCCATGATCTTTATCGTTTTAGTCTTTATGTTTAGGTCTTTGATCCACTTGGAGTTAGTTTTTGTGCATGGTGTGAGGTATGGGTCCTGTTTCATTTTTTTGCAAATGGATATCCAGTTATGCCAGCACCATTTGTTAAAAAGGCTGTCTTTTCCCCAGTTAATTGACACTGGTCCTTTGTCAAATATCAGCTGCTCATACGTGGATGGATCTATGTCTGGGTTCTCAATTCTGTTCCATTGGTCTATGTGTCTGTTGTTGTACCAATACCAGGCTGTTTTGACTACTGTGGCTGTATAATAGGTTCTGAAGTCAGGTAAGGTGAGGCCTCCCACTTTCTTCTTCTTTTTCAGTAGTGCTTTGCTTATCCGGGGATTCTTTCCCTTCCATATGAAATTGGTGATTTGTTTCTCTATCCCCTTAAAATATGACATTGGAATTTGGATCGGAAGTGCGTTAAATGTATAGATGGCTTTTGGTAGAATAGACATTTTTACTATGTTAAGTCTTCCTATCCATGAGCAAGGTATGTTTTTCCACTTAAGTATGTCCTTTTGAATTTCTTGTAGTAGAGCTTTGTAGTTTTCTTTGTATAGGTCTTTTACATCCTTGGTAAGATTTATTCCTAAGTATCTTATCTTCTTGGGGGCTACCGTGAATGGTATTGATTTGGTTATTTCCTCTTCGGTGTTCTTTTTGTTGATGTAGAGGAATCCAAGTGATTTTTGTATGTTTATTTTATAACCTGAGACTCTGCCAAACTCTTCTATTAGTTTCAGTAGTTTTCTGGAGGATTCCTTAGGGTTTTCTGTGTATATAATCATGTCATCTGCAAATAGTGATAACTTTACTTCTTCCTTGCCAATCCGGATACCTTTTATTTCTTTGTCTAGCCTGATTGCCCTGGCTAAGACTTCCAACACGATGTTGAATAAGAGCGGTGATAAAGGGCATCCTTGTCTGGTTCCCGTTCTCAAGGGAAATGCTTTCAGGTTCTCTCCATTTAGAGTGATATTGGCTGTTGGCTTTGCATAGATGCCCTTTATTATGTTGAGGAATTTTCCTTCAATTCCTATTTTGGTAAGAGTTTTTATCATAAATGGGTGTTGGACTTTGTCAAATGCCTTTTCTGCATCAATTGATAAGATCATGTGGTTTTTGTCTTTTGTTTTATTTATGTGATGGATTACATTAATGGTTTTTCTGATATTAAACCAGCCTTGCATACCTGGTATAAATCCCACTTGATCAGGGTGAATTATTTTTTTGATGTGTTGTTGGATTCTATTGGCTAGAATTTTGTTGAGGATTTTTGCATCAATGTTCATGAGGGATATAGGTCTATAATTTTCTTTTTTTGTAATGTCTTTACCTGGTTTTGGTATCAGGGAGATGGTGGCTTCATAGAATGAGTTGGGTAGTATTCCGTCATTTTCTATGCTTTGGAATACCTTTAGTAGTAGTGGTGTTAACTCTTCTCTGAAAATTTGGTAGAACTCTGCAGTGAAGCCATCCGGGCCAGGACTTTTTTTTGTTGGGAGTTTTTTGATTACCGTTTCAATCTCTTTTTTTGTTATGGGTCTATTTAGTTGTTCTGCTTCTGAATGTGTTAGTTTAGGTAGGTAGTGTTTTTCAAGGAATTCATCCATTTCTTCTAGGTTTTCAAATTTGTTAGAGTACACTTTTTCATAATAATCTGAAATGATTCTTTTAATTTCATTTGGTTCTGTTGTGATGTGGTCCTTCTCATTTCTTATTCGGGTTATTTGTTTCCTTTCCTGTATTTCTTTAGTCAGTCTAGCCAATGGTTTATCAATTTTGTTAATTTTTTCAAAGAACCAGCTTTTGGCTTTGTTAATTCTTTCAATTGTTTTTCTGTTCTCTAATTCATTTAGTTCAGCTCTAATTTTTATTATTTGTTTTCTTCTGGTGCCTGATGGATTCTTTTGTTGCTCACTTTCTATTTGTTCAAGTTGTAGGGACAGTTCTCTGATTTTGGCTCTTTCTTCTTTTTGTATGTGTGCATTTATTGATATAAATTGGCCTCTGAGCACTGCTTTTGCTGTGTCCCAGAGGTTTTGATAGGAAGTATTTTCATTCTCGTTGCTTTCTATGAATTTCCTTATTCCCTCCTTGATGTCTTCTATAACCCAGTCTTTTTTCAGGAGGGTATTGTTCATTTTCCAAGTATTTGATTTCTTTTCCCTCGTTCTTCTGTTATTGATCTCTAGTTTTATTGCCTTGTGGTCTGAGAAGATGCTTTGTAATATTTCGATGTTTTGGACTCTGCAAAGGTTTGTTTTATGACCTAATATGTGGTCTATTCTAGAGAATGTTCCATGTGCGCTAGAAAAAAAAGTATATTTTGCAGCAGTTGGGTGGAGAGTTCTGTATAAGTCAATGAGGTCAAGTTGGTTGATTGTTTTAATTAGATCTTCCGTGTCTCTGTTGAGCTTCTTACTGGATGTCCTGTCCTTCTCCGAAAGGGGTGTGTTGAAGTCTCCTACTATAATTGTGGAGGTATCTATCTCGCTTTTCAGTTCTGTTAAAATTTGATTTATATATCTTGCAGCCCTGTCATTGGGTGCGTAAATATTTAATATGGTTATGTCTTCCTGATCAATTGTCCCTTTTATCATTATATAGTGTCCTTCTTTATCCTTTGTGGTGGATTTAAGTCTAAAGTCTATTTTGTCAGAAATTAATATTGCTACTCCTCTTCTTTTTTGCTTATTGTTTGCTTGATATACTTTTTTCCATCCTTTGAGTTTTAGTTTGTTTGTGTCTCTAAGTCTAAGGTGTGTCTCTTGTAGGCAGCATATAGATGGATCGTGTTTCTTTATCCAGTCTGTGACTCTCTGTCTCTTTATTGGTGCATTTAGTCCATTTACATTCAGGGTAATTATAGATAAATAAGTTTTTAGTGCTGTCATTTTGATGCCTTTTTATGTGTGTTGTTGACGATTTCATTTTTCCACATACTTTTTTGTGCTGAGGCGTTTTTCTTAGTAAATTGTGAGATCCTCACTTTCATAGTGTTTGACTTTATGTTAGTTGAGTCGTTACGTTTTTCTTGGTTTTTGTCTTGAGTTATAGAGTTGTTATACCTTTTTGTGGTTACCTCATTATATACCCCTATTTTTCTAAGTAAAAACCTAACTTGTATTGTTCTATATCGCCTTGTATCACTCTCCATATGGCAGTTCAATGCCTCCTGTATTTAGTCCCTCTTTTTGATTATTGTGATCTTTTACCTATTGACTTCCATGATTCCCTGTTATGTGTATTTTTTTTTTAATTAATCTTAATTTGTTTGTTTTTGTGATTTCCCTATTTGAGTTGATATCAGGACGTTCTGTTTTGTGACCTTGTGTTGTGCTGATATCTGATATTATTGGTTCTCTGACCAAACAATATCCTTTAGTATTTCTTGTAGCTTTGGTTTGGTTTTTGCAAATTCTCTAAACTTGTGTTTGTCTGTAAATATCTTAATTTCGCCTTCATATTTCAGAGAGAGTTTTGCTGGATATATGATCCTTGGTTGGCAGTTCTTCTCCTTCAGTGTTCTGTATATGTCGTCCCATTCCCTTCTTGCCTGCATGGTTTCTGCTGAGTAGTCAGAACATATTCTTATTGATTCTCCCTTGAAGGAAACCTTTCTTTTCTCCCTGGCTGCTTTTAAAATTTTCTGTTTTTCTTTGGTTTTGGTGAGTTTGATGATAATATGTCTTGGTGTTTTTCTTTTTGGATCAATCTTAAATGGGGTTCGATGAGCATCTTGGATAGATATCCTTTCGTCTTTCATGATGTCAGGGAAGTTTTCTGTCAGAAGTTCTTCAACTATTTTCTCTGTGTTTTCTGTCCCCCCTCCCTGTTCTGGGACTCCAATCACCCGCAGGTTATCCTTCTTGATAGAGTCCCACATAATTCTTAGGGTTTCTTCATTTTTTTTAATTCTTTTATCTGATTTTTTTTCAGCTATGTTGGTGTTGATTCCCTGGTCCTCCAGATGTCCCAGTCTGCATTCTAATTGCTCGAGTCTGCTCCTCTGACTTCCTAGTGTGTTGTCTAATTCTGTTATTTTATTGTTAATCTTTTGGATTTCTACATGTTGTCTCTCTATGGATTCTTGCAACTTATTAATTTTTCCAGTATGTTCTTGAATAATCTTTTTGAGTTCTTCAACAGTTTTATCAGTGTGTTCCTTGGCTTTTTCTGCAGATATCCTAATTTCATTTGTGATATCATTAAGCATTCTGTAAATTAGTTTTTTATATTCTGTATCTGATAATTCCAAAATTGTATCTTCATTTGGGAAAGATTTTGATTCTTTTGTTTGGGGAGTTGGAGAAGCTGTCACGGTCTGCTTCTTTAAGTGGTTTGATATGGATTGTTGTCTCCGAGCCATCACTGGGAAACTAGTTTTTCCAGAAAATCCGCTAAAAAAAAACTGCAGTCAGATCCCTGTCAGAGTTCTCCCTCTGGCTCAGGCTATTCAGATGTTAATGAAGCCGCCTGCGTGCAGTCCAAATCCCTGTGGGACGGTTCCCCGGCTCGGATGCTACTCTTTCTGCTCCAAGATCAGTCACTGCCTCCCGGGGACTTCTCCTAACGGCTGCGTCCCACGCCGCCCGTGGAACCGGCTAGTCCCCCTCCCGGGGTTAGTTCAGGGGGGTGGAGCAGGTCTCTGTGCTTGTGCCGTACCTGACTGGTATGCTGGCTCCAGGCTCTGGAAACAATCGCTGCTTCCCCGTATTAGTTCGTTCTCCGTCTCTAAATCTGTGTTTGTTGTTCAGGGTTCGTAGATTGTTATGTATGTGATCGATTCACTTGTTTTTCCGTGTCTTTGTTGTAAGAGGGATCCGAGGTAGCGTCTGCCTAGTCCGCCATCTTGGCTCCGCCTCCTGATGTCCGTGTTATTTTTTTTTACAGCTGTACGGTGTTCCTTTGTATGTGAGTACTGGGGTTTATTTCACCAGGCTCTCTTGTTTGACCTTGACATTGTATTTGCTTCTTCCTCTGTGCTGTAGTTTTTTTTTTTTTTTTTTTTTTTTGTGCTGTAGTTTCCCTGCTTTACACCTGAGCCTTCAGAAAAGTCTGCCATTCAAATCTGGGCCTGGTGAAGCTTAGGAACAGGCTGCCACAGAGTAGAGGGCTTCAATGAAGAAAGACCTGGGTGAAACATCCCCTGGACTGCTCCACAACTCCGAGGTGCTGGACAGGGCTCTGCACTTTCCACAGTGAGTGGTGGAGGCTTATTATGAATTGAATTATATCCACCCAAAATAACCCGTTGCTGTCAAGTCAATTCCAGCTCATAGTGACCCTATTCGGACACAGTAGAACTACCCCCATAGAGTTTCCAAGGAGCGGCTGGTGGATTTGAACTAGCGTCCTTTTTGGTTAGCAGCCTGAGCTCTTAACCACTGCACCACCAGGGCACCAAAGATACGTGTCATAAGTCCTAATCTCTAGCGGAGCCCTGGTGGCTCCTATGAGTTGGAATTGCCTTGATGGCAACTTTATCATGCCTGTGGTTATGATCCTATTTGGGAAAAGGTTGTCTCTGTTATGTTAATGAGGCATGATTAGTGTAGGGTGTGTCTTGAGTCAATCTCTTTTGAGGTATAAAAGAGATTAAACAAGGGAGCAGAGGAGAGATGGGGTAAGATAGATGCCAAGACACACGGAGATCTCCAAGGAACCAGGAAGCAGAAGCTGAAGAGACAAGGACCTTCCTCCAGAGCTGACAGAGAGAGAAAGCCTTCCCCTAGAGTGGTACTCTGATTATGGACTTCTAGGCTCCTCAACTGTGAGAAAATAAATTTCTGTTTGTTAAAGCCATCTACTTGTGGTATTTCTGTTATAGCAGCACTAGATAACTAAAACAAAGCTCAAGCCTCCCATCTGTACAGGAAAGGGTAACTCAAGGAGGCCCAAGGTCAAGGGGTCATTCCGATTCAAGATGCCCGGGTTACTAAAATAACGGCAATATATTGTGTGTAATTAGAAACACAGACAAATAACGATAGTGCAGGCAGAATCCCAAGGACATAGAATGCCAGAGCTAGATGGGACCTCAGAGAGCACTGAGTCTCTCATAGTTATAATAATAAAAGTAGCTAACACTTATTGAGGAGTCCCTGGGGAGTACAAAAGGTTAAACACTCAACTATTAACCGAAAGCTTGGCAGTTTGAATTCACCCAGAGGAGCCTTGGAAGATGGACCTGGTGATCTCCTTCTGAAAGGTCATGGCCTTGAAAACCCTATGGTGCAGTTCTATTCTACACACAAGGGTTGTCAAGAGTTGGAATTGACTCGACAGCAACTAGCAACAACATTTATTGAGCCCTTGTTCTGCGCCAGGCCGTTCTAAGTGCTTTATGTTTATTAGCCCATTTAATTCTCACATTGTCCTTTGAGGTAGCTGCCATTTTACATAAAGAAACAAGACACAAAGAGGATATATAATGCCCAGGTTCACAAAGCCAGTTAGTGAAGCGCTGGAACCCAACCCTTAGAGTCTGGTCAGAGTCCTGTGCTGTTAACCTCCACACATACCACCATTGTAAACAGGTGAGGAGACTGAGCCCAGCGGGGGAAATTACACAGCAAGTTGGTGGCAGAGTTAGGGCAGAGCCTCAGATCCCCTTTAGGCCCTTCCCTCCAGCACATTGCCTCAGTTTGCCTGGTGAGCCTGGAAGGGCTGAGGTGGGGTGGTGCACAGGCAGGCATCAGCATGGGTGTGGCTCTGTTGAACTGAAGAGAAAGCCTGTGGGTAGTTCTGGGTGGTGGTGGCTGGGTGGCCTGGTGCCTGCGGACGTGCTGAATACCTGTCACCACAGGTACCTCTAGAAGACCCTTCCTGTTGATTTAGGACATATACCTGGCTCTCGATACACTCTTCAACTGTGGTTTGTCTACTTAGGTGACTTTTCTGTGGCCCAGACTGGCTCCTTGCCCTGTCTTGAAGCCCATTATTTCTCTCTCTACCACCTGTCATCAGTAGCATCACTTTACCAGATAAGCAGGACCCAGAATGTTTGTTTTTTTTTTTTTAAATTTTTATTGAGCTTCAAGTGAATATTTACAAATCAAGTCAGTCTGTCACACATAAGTTTATATACACCTTACTCCATACTCCCACTTGCTCTCCCCCTAATGAGTCAGCCCTTCCAGTCTCTCCTTTCGTGACAATTTTGCCAGCTTCCAACCCTTTCTACCCTCCCAAGCCCCCTCCAGACAGGAGATGCCAACACAGTCTCAGGCGTCCACCTGATACAAATAGCTCACTCTTCATCAGCATCTCTCTCCTACCCACTGTCCAGTCCCTTCCATGTCTGATGAGTTGTCTTCGGGGATGGTTCCTGTCCTGGGCCAACAGAAGGTTTGGGGACCATGACTGCCGGGATTCCTCTAGTCTCAGTCAGAGCATTAAGTATGGTCTTTTTTTGAGAATTTGGGGTCTGCATCCCACTGATCTGCTCCCTCAGGGGAGGACCCAGAATGTTTTTGAGGCACGGGTACTCACTCAAGAAAACAAAGATACCACAAGTTGGTTAGAACTGTGTACACAGCGAAGAAAAAAAAAAAAAAAAAGAAAAAAAACCTGTTGCTTTGTTGCCATGGAGTGGATTCTGACTCATTGTAGCCCCATGGGTGTCAATAGAGCCGTGCTTCATAGGGTTTCCAACGGCTGTACTCTTATGAAAGCAGATCTCCAGGCCTTTCTTTTGTGATACTGCTGGGTGGATTCAAACTGCCAACCTTTGCAGTTTGCAACCCCCAGGGACTATTGCACACAGCGAGGACTCCATAAACCCTCTCCCCTGTCCCCTGCTGATGTCTTGTAGAAATGACTTGGGGATGGGGATGATGGTTTCAGGACTCTGTTTCTGACCTCTTAGATGAGGCATTTGTACTTGACAGTCCCAGTTTGGCTGTGGCGCTCCCCATGTTACTGCCCCCACTAACAGCCACGCTTCTGCCTGTTGCAGGTCTGATCCCATCTGCGGCCCATCTCAGATGGATAGGCTAACTCTACTGTAGGTGGTGAAGACTGAGATGGGACAGGGCAGGGTAGTGGAGGGTGTGGAGACCAGGGGTGGCTCCACCCAGCAGCTGTAGCATCTCTGCTGTGGCCCCTCCTTCCAGCTCCTACCTCACTCCTGTTTACCCTCCCATAGCTCTGGTCCAGTTGGACTCAGTCAGGGGCTGTGAGCACCTGGAAGGCATCTTGGTCTCCCCAGCCCTTGGCCCAGTGCCTGGCCCTTAGCACAAACTTATTAGTGTCTGTGGACCTAGTGAGCGAGTCCTCCGGCTGGCCATTCTTCCGACTTGAAGGAATGCTATATCCTCTCCATTCTGTAAGTCTGGCCCTCACCTGAAGTTCCTCCTTTCCTGACTCCAATGGATCTTGTGCTTCTAGTTGACCTTTTTAATTTTTTCAAGCTTTATCGAGATATAATTCACACACCACACAATTTACTTACCATTTAAACTGTACAATGCTACGAATTTTCTTAGAGTCGCAGAGTTGTGCAACCACCGCCACAATCAAGTTTAGAATGCTTTCGTCACCAGCCCGGCTTTGGGCAGCGCCTGTCCTCCACAGCTTTCTAACACCTTCAGGTCTCCCTCAACATAAAAAAAGTCTCCCTTGACCCTGCTCTGCACTCTCTGGCCTTTGTGCAATGTTTTTCTCCTTCCGTGACTAAACATCTTGAATGAGCGATTCACACCCTTTGCCTTTATTTTCTCAGATTCAATAAACATTTTTTTTAAAAGTGTCTGCTAGGTGTGAGGCCAGAGGTTTTCATATACATCATCTCATTTAATTCTTACAGTTACTCCGTGAGCTAGGGATTATTATCTCTAGTTCAGAGGCGAGAAATCCAAGGCAGAGAGAAAGTGACTTGCACAAGGGGCTTGGATGGGATTTGAACCTGCGTCTGTGTGAGTCTAGAGTCAGTGCTTTGCTGTACTGCCTGTTGTCCCTGTGGCAAATTCAGCTGCACCACCAAAGGTCAAACTGTTGACCTCCTCACTCATCACTTGGCCTGGGGGCTCCTCACATTCACCATTCTTCAGAGGACCTTCCTGTTCTGGCCGGATTGATGCCCTTTATGCTAGATTTGTTCTCTCCAAGCCTGGCATCCTTTCCCTTCCTTCTTTATACCTTGGAAAATAAAAACAAAAAAAAGTTTTCTTTTTTTTTTATTTAAGGATCTGGTTCTGATCTACTTTTTCCAGAGAGCTCCTGTATCTCTTGAGCATACTTTTTTGAAGGCCTATGACTTGTTTTGTTCCTCATCTAGCAGCTTGGTCTTATTATTTATGGAGCTGTCTATCTCTCTTTTCAATGCTGTTAGAATTATCTATTTTGGAGCCCTGTCGCTGGGTTCATAAATATTTATTATGGTTATGTCCTCCTGGTGTATTGTTCGTCTTGTTATTTAAATCATTGTGGGTGCAGTTTTAAAGCTCCTGAGACTCTGAGACAACATTGGCACCCCTCAGTCCCCAGCTTGCAGTGATATGAAGGAAGCAGATGCCCAGTTCTTGTTATGGATTGAGTTGTGTCCCCCCCAAAATGTGTCAACTTGGCTAGGCCATGATTCCCAGTATTGTGTGATTGTCCACCATTTTGCCATCTGATGTGATTTTCCCATATGTTGTAGATCCAACCTCTATGATGTTAACGAGGCAGGATTTGAGGCAGTTATGTTAATGAGGCAGGACTCAATCTACAAGATTAGGGTGTATCTTGAGTCAATCTCTTTGTAGATATGGAAGAGAGGAGCAAGCAGAAAGACAGGGGGACCTCCTACCACCAAGAATGAAGAACCAGAAGGGGAGCGTGTCTTTGGACCCAGTGCCCCTTCATTGAGAAGCTCCTAGACCAGGGAAGATTGATGACAAGGACTTTCCCCCACAGCCAACAGAGAGAGAAAGCCTTCCCCCGGAGCTGGTACCCTGAATTTGGAGTGCTAGCCTCCTAGACTGTGAGAGAATAAATTTCTCTTTGTTAAAGCCACCCACTTGTGTTTTTTCTGTTATAGCAGCACTAGATCACTAAGACAGTGCTCTAGAAGGAAATAAATAAAGAAAGAAGGAATGGAAGAATGAAGGAAGGACAAAAAGAGAAAAGAAAGGAGGGAGGGAGGAAGGAATGTAATAGCTGAGGGGTGATCAGCTCAATTACCTCATTCTTTCAAGACACAAATTTATTAAGCACATACTATGCATGTGCCAAGCATAGCTCTAGGTACTTGGGATACAGCAGTGGACAAAACAGGTAGAAATGCCTGCCCCCATGTAGCTGACATTCCAGTGGGCGAGAGAGACAGTAAACAGGAAAACACAAAAATAAGTAAATTATAAGGTATGTTAGAAGCCTATAAGGGCTTTGGAAAAAAAGAGTTGAGTAGGGTAAAGGGGGAGAGTTGGGAGTGCTGAGGTGGTTATAGAATTAAATAGTTTGGTCAGCCTAATTGAGAGGTGAGATTCGGGGTCAAAAGTTGAACGAGGTAAGGGGGTGAGCCACGAGGATATCTGTAGGAAAAGTGTTCGAGGCAAAGAAAACAGTCAGAGCAAAAGCCCTGAGGTGACCTGTGCCTCGAGTGTTTGAGGAACAGCAAGGCCAGCGTGGCTGGAGTGGAGGTAACGGGAAGAGCTATGGGAGGGCAAGGATAGGGCGAAGTCAGGTTTTATGTGTGGTGCAGGCCCTTGTGAGGACCTGGCTTTTACTCTGAGTGGGAAGGGGGCCACCAGAGTAAAACCTACAGTCTACCCTGCACACAGTAAATGGAGCTGACTCTTTTTAAACCTAAGTCAGGCCACCTCTTCTGTTGAGCAGAAGAGGAGCACGGACTGGCTTAGGTTTAAAAAGGGTCAGCTCCATTTACTGGATCCAGGGTAGACTGTAGGTTGTCCATGGGCAGAAGTGGGGAGACCTGTTAGGAAGTCATTGACGTAATCTAGGAGAGAGGTAATGGTAGCTTGATGCAAGCGGTGGAGGTGGTTGGAAGTGGTGGGTTCTGTATGTATTTGAAGGTAGAGCAAACAAGATTTCCTGAGTGACTGAAGGTAAGATATAGGAAAGAGGTATCAAAGATGGCCCCAAGAGTCCTGGCCTGAGCCATTGGAAGGATGGAGTTGCCATTAGCTGAGACGGGGAAGCTGGGGGTGAAACACATTTAGATGGAAAGAGCAGAGGTTTGGTTTTGGACATGTTGAGTTTGAGATGTCTAGTGGGTACCTGGAGCCCTGGTGGCACAATGGTTAAGAGCTATGGCTGCTAACCAAAAGATTGGCAGTTCAAATCCACCAGCCGCTCCTTGGAAACACTATGGGGCATTTCTACTCTGTCCTATAGGGTCACTATGAGTTGGAATCAACTTGATGGCAACAGGTTTGGTTTTTGTTTGGTAGTGGGCACCTAGGAAGAGATGGTACATAGGACTTGGGCAACCTCTTAACATCTATGCAGGGCTGCTGCTGGGCACTTTCCAAAGCCAGAGGTTGCTGTTCCCATAGACTAGGACTGCAAACGTACAACCTGGGCCACTATATGAGGCGGCCATGTTCCTGAGGCTTTGTCTCCTCATTTGTGAATATGGCGTAATGCTACTTATTTTGGGGGTTGGTGTGCGAGTTGAATGAGACAATGGACATAAAGCACTTACCACAGTGCTTGGCACAAAGTAAACATTTGTTTAAAAATAACTAATAACCAACCATATTGCTTCTGCTGACCAGTCATCAAAATGGGCTAAGGCCATGGGGAATAGGGAGGAAAGGCTAAGAATGGAGGCTGGTTGCCTGGGGAGGTGATTTGTTCTGGGGGGACTGGAGTTTGATGGGCAACAGGAAGGAAAACTGCTGGTGAAAGTGGGTGTGAGGGGGCACGAACTACAAGGGATGGAACAGCTCCATGGGGTGGGGCTGAGGAGCTGTTCTGAGTTGCCCAGCCAGGATGAAGAGGGGGAGGCTGCCTAGTTGCCTGGAGACCCTGTCAGTTCCTAATAGTGCCCATAGGAGATATTAGCCAGTCCTTGGCTCAGAAGAAAGGGCTCGCGATCTTCTTTTGAAAGGTCACAGCCTTGAAAACCCTATGGAGTGCAGTTCTACTCTGCAACACGTGTGGTCACCATGAGTCAGAACTGACTTGGCGGCAACTGGTTTGGATTTTTGGGTTTGGCTTTAAAAAGCCACATCTTCGAAGGGGAGGCTCCAGAATCTCCTTGGATTTTCTCTTAGGCCCAGAATTCTTTTGGTGGGCAGTAAATCCTTAATGAATGTTAACATCTGTCCTTCCCTCCGCCTTGATTAAATTGTGGTTAAGAAACCTTATTTTCCAGAATTGGTATGAAGATTGAACACGATAGCATATGAGAAAGCATCTACGTAGCAGCGATCCCATTTAACTCTCAGGATAACTGAGTCTCAGAGATGTCCAATAACCTCTTCAAGGTCACTGTTAGTATGGGGTGGAGGGAGATTTAGGGCTGTGGGAGCTGTCAGAACTAGGGGTGGGGTCTTCAGAAGTGCAGGAAGTGAAGAGGGTGGAGCTTGGCTCCGGGTGGGGTCTGGCTTTCGAGGGCAGGACCAGCAGGGGGATGGTGCTCCAGAGGCAGGAACTAGAAAGCGAAACCCCCAGAATGCAAAGTGGGTCAGGGAGTGGAGTGAGGGGAAGGTGCCCTGCACAGCTTCCTGCTGCTCTTAGGGATCAAGGAGTGAATGTTTTTGGGTGTGAAAGACCTTTTCTCACAGAACCTTCTAGGCAGCCTTGTCAGGGAGGCCCTATTCTCCCAATACACAGATGAGGTTGCTTAGGCCTGGAGAGGGTTAGGACCTTGTTCAAGGTCGCACAGGCAAACGGTGACCCAGCCAGGACTGTGACCCAGCTCTGCCTTACTACAAAGGCTGCCCTCTTTCCACGACACCATGGGGTCACCGTGACCCCCAGGCAGCAAGGGGATGGACAATATCAGATGACCTTTTGATGTTCTTTTCCAGCAGAAACATTCTCTCAACCTCTGCCCCCAGTCTCCCTCCACACTCGCCCCTGGCTCCTCCCCCTCTCTTCCCTCCTCATTACTCAACCCCAGTAACCCTACCGGCAGGGCTGGGGGAGGAGGGACCAGCTCTTTTGGGTGAGGGCTGTGGTTACTCAGAGCCAGCCTCACATTAACCCTCTGCTTCCCACCCACCAACACTCAATGGGGCAGATTAAGCAGTAAGCAAGGTATGTACCAGTTTGCATTAAACAAGGTATGCACAGGCTTGCTTGTGTTTACTGGCTAATCTGTAGTGAACAATTTCACCACATCTTTGACATGGTGAAAAACAGGTGAAATTGTTCACTACAAATCAGTAAATAGGCACAAGTAACCTCATGCATACCTTGCTTTTTGAGCAATCTGTCCCTGCCATCCACCCACCCGCCAACATGATAGTGAGGACCCCATTCCCTGTAAGCAGCAGCTGCCACAGGCTGAAGGGCACTTCCCAAAATTAGCCACTGAAAACAGCTAGAGTGGGGCTGGGGCCGGAGGAGGCTAAGAGCTTCCAGATGTGCCAAGGCACGAGAGCCTGTAGAACCTCCGGTCCAGTGGTCTCCCACTGTGGCTGGGAGGCTCAATGGGTTGGGCTTTGGGTCCAGGCCTTCAGAAATGCCAGGGCAGCTGGGCAGCTCCCAACTTGCAAACTGCTTGCAAATCCTCCTGTGCAGGCCCAGGGGAACCTCTGTGCTGCACCTGCAGGGCCCCTCAGGGAAATCCCTGTGGCCTAGCTGCTCCCTGCAGCCAGGGCTCGATCCAAGCAGTCCCTAGTAATAGTAATACTAATATTAATATTAATACTAGGTACTATGAATACTAAGAACATCGACCATGTCTATACTGCTGGTGGTAGAGGCACCAGAGTCGTGTGGTTTAGGGAGCAGGGTCTGGACTGGATCAAGTGCTGGGGATCAAATTCCAGCTCAGCCACTTACTAGCTCTAGGACCCTAGGCAAATCGCTCAGCTCCCATAGCCAGGAAGTGGTTTATATTTCATAAAGTTATTGTTTGGGTTAAATGAGATAATCCGTGTCAAGTGTTTAATGCTGTGCCTGGCGTGTAGTAACATAATCATTTAGAGAACATCCCCCTTGTGCCAGGAGTCCCTGGGTGGCGCAAAGAGTTAAGCACTTGGCTACTGACCGAAAGGTTGGTGGTTCGAGTTCATCTAGAGGCACCTTGAAAGAAAGGTCTGGCGATCTACTTCTGAAAGATCACAGCTATTGAAATCCCTATGGAGGACAGTTCTACTCTGACACACGTGAGGTCCCCATGAGTCTGAATCGACCTGACGGCAACCCGTTTTTTTGTTAGTACCAAGTGCTTTCAGAGGCTATGCCATTTTATTCTTGCAATCCCAAAAGTTAGAGATGAGTACCCCATTTTTCTGAGGAGGAAGTTGAAGCTCAGAGAGGCTAAGTTACCTTCCAGGGTCAAACAGGGTTTAAATGGCAGGCTAGGACTTAACCCCAGGCCAACTGGACCCTAAAATGCAGGCTTAATATGCTGTACCTCCCACCCCTATGCTTCTTTACCATTTTCTTGTCAATGGGAAAAGGCCGTAGGACTTGCTGGGGCTGAGAGCATTTTTCTCTCCCACTTATCTGAATAAAGGCCTGACTCAGAAAAATGGGTGACAGCTTGGGGCTCAGAGGGGCCCTGGAATGAGAAGGCAAGTGCTGAGGGGACACAAGGGACAGGAGGTTTTCAGCACATGGAAGCAGGAAGGGATGGGGTGCCCAGAGGTTGGGAGGAGTCCACTATTCTGGGGTGTTCTCAAAGAATATCCAGAGCAAATCTGCAGGGTCCACTGACTGCTCTTTTCCCTTTGCCAGTCGCTGCTCCCCTTCTGCACGTCTTCTTCTTGGCTGGGGAGGGGGGAATGAAGGGTCTCCAGAATTCCCCTTTGTGGGATGGGGAGGACCGGGAAGCAAGGAGGAGAAGTACCAAGAGTGAGGGGGCTGGGGCCGGCCAGCAGGGAGGCCCACTATTGGCCCAGCTCCCAGGGCCTGGGCCCGAGGAGGGAGCTGCCTGCCCCTCACCATTCCCTCCCCCTGCCTCCCAGGGCTCCTTGGCTGCTGAGCTTGCCAGCTGGGTCCCCGCCAAGCCAAACAGCTGCCAGGGGGAGAGGAAGAAGCATTTCCGAGCAGAGAGGCCCCTGTGGGCTCCTGCTGAAGCCTAGAATCCCCTTTTCTCACCGCCAAGTGCGGAGGGGAATCTGTGCACATGCATACAGGCAGGCATGCAGGGCGCCAGGGAGCCTGAGGCACCGGGGCCAGGGGACCCGGGGTGTGACCCAGGCAGGGTGGAGGGACAGGGCCAGGACTGTGCCAGGTGGCAGGGAGTGCAGGGGTTAGGTCTGGCTCATTCAGAGGCTGAAAAGATGTAGTAGGCTAAATTCATGTCCACCTGGAACCACAGAATGTGACCTTATTTGCACATAGGGTCTTTGTAGGTATAATTAAAATAAGGATTGCACTAAGGTCATACT
The DNA here is from genome assembly GCF_024166365.1 of Elephas maximus indicus. NCBI lineage: Eukaryota > Metazoa > Chordata > Mammalia > Proboscidea > Elephantidae > Elephas > Elephas maximus. The sequence goes on from NC_064819.1 coordinate 108,149,345, forward strand.
AGATAAGGGTGGGCCCTAAGTTCAATGAAAGCATCCTTGTAAGAGACAGGAAAGGACACACAGAAACGCAGGGGAGAAGGCCATATAAAGATTCCTGTGAAGATGGAGGTGAGACTGGAGCCCCAAGTCAAAGAACAACTCGAGGAAGGAAGCCTTTTTGCCTAGCGTCTTTGGAGGGAGCATGGCTTTACTGGCACTTTCATTTCCCACTTCTGGCCTCCAGAACTATGAGAGAATAAACTTCATTGTTTTAAGCTACTAAGTTTATGGTAAGTTTTTGTGGCAGCCCTAGGAGACTAATACAGGGTATGCACGGCAAAAAGAGTATGGGGGAGGAGTGGGCACGCCGGAGCTCGATAAGGAAACCTTGGAAAACAGAATGAAAAATACCTATCGCTTATAGCGCCACGACTCTGTGCCAGCACTTTAAAGATATTTATCTCAATTCTCACAATGACCCTGCTGGTAAGAATTACTCCCATTTTAGACCTGAGGTTCAGATCCAGGGTTATCCCATTTAGTTGGGATCCCAATATAGGACCCTCTCTCTCTTAATCTTGACTTCTTTCCACTTTCTTTCAAAGGAAGCCACAGCAGATTTTAGGGCAGATGATATGTGCTTTAAAAGGAGGGAAGGTACCCACAGGTCTAGCAGGGGAACACATGAAGCTTCTGTGGAGAACTGAAGAAGGGGGCATTGTCCCTATTGATTTTGGGGCCTTCTGTAATTGGATGGAAACCCTGGTGGCATAGTGTTAAGTGCTACGGCTGCTAACCAAAGGGTCGGCAGTTCGAATCCGCCACGTGCTCCTTGGAAACTCTGTGGGGCAGTTCTACTCTGTCCTATAGGGTGGCTATGAGTCGGGATCGACTTGACAGCACCGGGTTTGGTTTTTTTGGTTTGTGATTGGATGCCCTTTCTATAGTCCTTTGAGACACATCTAGTGATCTGTTCCCATCCTGAGGGTGTGAGCCTTAACGAGGAAGGGGAGACACTCCTACTCATCTCATTCTCACTCCGAAGACCACCATCACTATCCACCACTATCGCCATCCGCCGCTATCACCATCCACCACCATCACCACCTCTATCAGTGCCCTACCATCGCCACCCACCACCACCACCACCTCATCAGTGCCCTACCATCACCACCCACCACCACCACCCACCACCACCACCACCTCATCAGTACCCTACCATCATCACCCACCACCACCACCACCCACCACCACCACCACCTCTATCAGTGCCCTACCATCACCACCCACCACCACCACCACCCACCACCACCACCACTTCATCAGTGCCCTACCATCACCACCCACCACCACCACCACCCACCACCACCACCACCTCATCAGTACCCTACCATCACCACCCACCACCACCACCACCCACCACCACCACCACCTCATCAGTACCCTACCATCACCACCCACCACCACCACCACCCACCACCACCACCACTTCATCAGTGCCCTACCATCGCCACCCACCACCACCACCACTTCATCAGTGCCCTACCATCGCCACCCACCACCACCACCACCCACCACCACCACCACCTCTATCAGTGCCCTACCATCACCACCCACCACCACCACCACCTCTATCAGTGCCCTACCATCGCCACCCACCACCACCACCACCTCTATCAGTGCCCTACCATCACCACCCACCACCACCACCACCCACCACCACCACCACCTCTATCAGTGCCCTACCATCGCCACCCACCACCATCACCACCTCTATCAGTGCCCTACCATCGCCACCCACCACCACCACCACCCACCACCACCACCTCATCAGTGCCCTACCATCACCAGCAGCACCTTCACTGCTATCATCACCTATACTATCACCACATCCACCATTGCCACACTGATTCCACTATCATCACCATGTCTAGTACTGCTACCATCTCTACTACTATCACCACCTCCATTACCATTACCATGACTACCACCTCTGACATCACCACCACCATCACCTTCATCACCATTATCACCTTCACCATTACCACCATCACCACCACCAATAACCACCTCCATTACTATCACCACCTCCATCATCATCACTATCATCATTCCACCCCCAGCATCACTATCATCATCACCACCTCTACTACCAAAACTGCTGAAACTATCATCACAACCAGTATTTCTATGTCCATATAACCATCTCTATCACTACCCCGTCTACCACTTCCACTACCACCACCTCCACCACCAACAGCAACTCCACCACTACCACCAGCACCACAAATGCCATCTCTATGTGAAATAATGAGATTACAGGCAGGCAAGTTTACTCAGGGCAGATTTCTTGTGACAGGACAGCTGAGCAGAATTTAGCAGGAGTCAGAAGAGTTGGGCTATCTGGCTGACAGACATGATCAGGAGCTGAGGACTGCCCCAAGTTTAGCCCTGTTAGGAGGGGAGGTGGTCTTGCCTGGCCGGAGTGCACTTAGTGGAACAGGCTGTCTTCGCAGGTGTGGGTTTGAGTGGGTGGAGCTTATGCTAGTGCGGTGCAGTAAATTACTTACTATGACCCTTCTAGCCATAGTCTTTGTAACTCCCACCAAATGACTGAGTGGGGCTATGCAAATTAGGTGCTTGTGGCCCACCAAGGGGATTGGATAGCTTGCTAATAATGTAAATAAGGTGCATGGCACCCTTATGGGGATGGGACTTTGCAAATAAGGTGTATGGAACCCTAATGAACAGGTTGGTCGGTTTTGCCATCCCACTAAGCTTAAAATGAGCCATCCCAGAGGTGGGAAGGAAGGATCTCACCACCACCAAGAAAAAAGAGCCAGGACTGGAGCGTGTCCTTTGGACCCAGGATCCGTGTGCTGAGAACATCCTAGATCCAGGAAACAGAGGGAGAGCTGTAACACCAGAGACGTTGAGAGACAGTGAGAAGCAGTAGCAGAGAAATGGTGGCAGCAGAAGCAGCAGAACCAGGAGACTGGCAGCAGACAGTGTGGTGGGCTTACCTGGCCCATGGACCAAGAAAGCTGAGTGCCTTCAGACAAGAGGCTTCCTGGTGGAGTGGGGTGCCTCTGGGCACTTGCTGGTAGAGCTAAAGAGCTGTCTAACACTTGCCCAAGCAGGGCAGGGGCTGAAGGGCCACAGAGAGGTGTGCCTGTTGAGAAGAGGCTGTCTTCACCAAAGAACTGTATCCTGAGCATTCCTGAACCTGAACTGTAAACTGTTTCTTCCCTAATAAATCCCATAATTGTTAGTATTGTCTGTGAGTTCTGTGTGGTCATTGCAGCAAATTATCAAACTCAGCGGAGAAGTAGAGGGTGCTGTGAGAGGGACGGTTGGTGTCAGAATTGGTACAAAGGTTGGAGAGTGGAGGCATGTCTGACCTCCGCCTCATAGAGGTCAGCCTTGGGATTTTGATTCTGACACTCCTCTTCTGTTCTTACAGCTAGTGACACACCCGGCCATGCCTGGCTCTTGCTTACTCTCTAGGGGGTGTGAATTTTGGCAGGCCCCGGGCTCCTGGCCACTGCCTGGATTGGCCATGGCAGTGAAATCATGAGGGTGGCAGTACTGGGATAGCTGGGGAGTGGGGCAGGGAGAAAGAGGCCGCCCTGGCTGGGAGAGGAAGAGGCCTCTCGTGAAACTGATGAAGTAAGCACGTTGATGCTCCATTGCCCCAGACAAGCTCCACTCTGCCTGTTGGCTAGTCATGGGCTTTCGGGTGCTACGGTCAGTCTTTGCCAAGGGCTCTCGGTTTCTCTTTTCCAGGAGACACCTTGCTATTCAGATTGCCCCCCTGTGGGATCACAGGGACCAGAAGGCTGTGATCTGGGGGTGGAGAGAACTGACTAGCAGAGAGGATGCCCCATTTCTCCACTCAGCTGAGTAGGCCCTCCCTCCACGTTAGGCTGTGAGTGTGTGTGTGGGTGGGTATGAGTGAGTGTAATGAGTGTGAGTGTGTATGTGTGAGTGTGAGTGAGTGAGTGGGTGTGTGAGCGTATGTGTGTGGTGGGAGCAGACTTTTTCCAGAGCCTCAGGCCACAGCTGCTCCTTTGCCCCTTCCCTGTAAGCATCAGGGCCTCCAGCTGCCTGCACCGCCTTTAAGAACTGGGGATTGGCCGGCTCTGGGAACAGCCTCTCTCAATCCTTCCAAACCCCTAAACTGCCCGAATGCTCAGCTAATCCCACCCTCCAGGATCGCACTTGAGAGCTGCCGCAAGTGGGAAACAATACTATCCTGGGACATGTTTATCTCTGCATCAGGCGTGAGAGCTGGGCAGACAGGCTGGCGACTGGTGAGGCTGAGGGGCCACTGAGTCCCAGAGATGGGGGTTGGAGGGTGGAGTCAGTGAGAGCACCGGGGAGGGGGCCAGGCTCTTGTTCACATCCTGGGAAGTGGATAGGGCTAGGTTACCTCCTGCTTGCCTCTGAAAGTCACTCCTCAGAGGAAGGCCTTTTGCTGGGTTAGGAAGGACATTGGCAGGACATGGAGCCCGTCTGACATATAGTAGTGACAGCCAATGTTTACTGAGCACTTACTATATATCAGGCCCTTTCCAAGCACTTTATATATGTCAACTCATTTAATCCTATGTCACTATAAGGCTAGTACATGGCTGTTATCTGCATTTACAGATGAGGAAACTGAGGCTTAGATAAGTTAAGAAATTTGCTGAAGGTTATACTGTTAATAAGAGAGGGACCTAGGACTTGTGCCAGGCCATCTAGCTACAGGGCTCATGCTCTTTACACGCAGGTAGGGGTGAGGGCGGGGGCGTGGGTGGGGTAGTGTTCCTCCTTTGAAGTGGTAAGTCCTGCAGACTCCTTCTCCTTCCCTGGTGTCCCCACTTGGTAAGACAAACAGCACAGAAATGGGAGCCAGAAGTCTTGGGATCTTGGCCAACAGCTTGCTCTATGGCTGTAGACAAATCCTTCCTCTCCCTGGCCTCAGTTTCCTCATCTTTCCTGTTTGGGCATTGGCCTGAGCTCCATGATTCCTGAGGACCCTTCCAGCCTGACATGAGGAGCTGAGCTCTCCCTGCTTGGCATTACTCCTGTTTCTTGGCCCTCCCTTCGGATCAGCCTGATCAGTGGGAATGGGCGTGGGGTGGGGAAGAAGGAAGACAAAGACCAGGAAGGCCCTGTGTGTCTGGACAGCCCCTGTGTGGCCAGCCGCCTCTTTGATGCTGCTCTGTCAAGAGGAGCTGTAGTGTCACAGATCGGAGGCAGTAGTCAAACATGCTCACTCACAAACAGATCCTGCCCGGGCATATGGGCAGGGGCAGGGAGAGGGTCTGCCGGGATCAGCTTCCCACCAACCCTGCTCTCCCCTCGGCCTCCCTGACAGGCCCCCTCCCCTCTCCAAAATTATGGTAGGGGTAGGGACACTTAGCCCCAAGACCCTCCCATCTCACTCTCTCTTCCAGCCCTTCAGAGTACACAGTGGGCAGCATCTTCAATTATCCTCCTCACCTGACGAGGCCCTTCCCCTCCAAACCGCACCCAAACATCCTTTCTATTTATCCAGTAACCATTTTCTAAGTGCCTACTATGTGCCAGGCACTATGCCAGGTGTGGGAAGACAGGGATGGATGAGCCTGATCCCTCCCCTAAGGAGCTCACAGCCTAACAGGGATTCACCCAAACCAGTCCAGCATTTCTTACCTTCCATCATTGTTTAGGAATATGCTCAGGCCTTTGGAGAATCACCAAAGGTAGAGGAGAGAGGTGGGGTGTGTTAGTCAGGGTTCTCCAGAGAAACAGAACCAGTGAGATATACATGTATACATATATATACACACATGTATGTGTGTGTGTATATATATATATATATACACACACACACACATACATATATTGCTATGAGTCGGAATCGACTTGACATCAGCAGGTTTGGTTTTAGCCCTGGTGGCACACTGGTCAAGAGCTATGGCTGCTAACCAAAAGACTGGCGGTTCAAATCCACAAGCCGCTTCTTGGAAACCCTATGGGGCTCTTCTACTCTGTCGTATAGGGTCCCTCTGAGTCGAAATCAGCTCAATGCCAATGGGCTTAGTTTTTTTGGTTATGTACATATATATAGAGAGAGAAAGATTTAAAGCTTTGGCTTATGTGATTGTGGGGACTTGTAAGGCCAAAATTTGTAGGTCAGGCAGCAGGCTAGAGACTCCTGGAGGCTTTGGTCCCAAGATCCATAGGTCAGGTGACAAAAAGAGTTCAGAGTGGAGATAGAGACTGAGTTCTGTCAAAACATCCATATAGTCTGGGGACAGACCATATCCTAACGGAACTCCCTTTCAGCTGATTAACCGACTATATCAGATTACATTATGGAAGGTGATTACATTACATTAGACTACATTACGGAACAGCAATTAGTCTAGTGTCTAGCCAAACCACTGGGAATTATAGCCTAGCCAAGCTGACAGACACAATTAACCACCACATGGGGAGAGGGATTTTCTGAGGTCTGGAGGTCAGAGAAGGTCTGGGAGCTGAAGACAGTAGGCTCTGGGAGGGGTGCACCTGGTTCTGGGGCCCCTTTTCTGAAGGCTGCTGGGCCTGGGTGGGAAAATGACAGGGCCAGGGAGAGGGACTGACATGTGTGAGGCCTGCAGACAGGCAGGGGCTTGGGGTGTCCAAGTAATGAAAGGAGGCCTGAGTGGCTGGAATGGGTGGGGAGGAGGAAAGTGACCCTGAGATGAGGCCAGAGGAGCAGCAGGGCTGAAGTGGGCAGGTGTTTGCAGATTTCATTAAGAATTTTGAAGTTTAACTCAGGCCCATTAGGAAGTTACTGAAAGGTTTTAAGTAGTGTGGCTACATGACCAAATTTGTACTTACAAAGGTCCACTCTGTGGAGTCCTGGGTGGTGCCCGTGGTTAACGCACTAGGTTGCTAACCGATGGTGAGGGAAAAGGAGGCGAATTTGAAAGGCTGTGAGCCATTCACATGGAGAAAGGCTCACTCATGGGTATACAGGGCTGGACTCAGGACACAGGTCTAGGCTCAGAGGCCTTTCAAATTCAATGTATCCAGCATGACTTTTCCTGACTGCCAAACCTGCTCCTTCTCCAGGGTTCCTTAGCTCAGCAATTGAAATCACCACTCAGCTGATCATCCGGGAAACTGGGAGTCATTGAGTCATTCTTAACACCTCCTTTCCCCTTACCTTCACAGCCAATGAATCACCAAATCCTGAAATTTCACCTGCTAATCGCTCTTCAATTTATCCATTTCCATCTCCCTGCTACCTATGTAGTCCAGGCCACTACCACAGTTTACTTGGGCTACTGCTGTCACCTCCTAACTGGTCTCCAGTGTTCTTCTCCAGGGCCTGGTCCGCAGAACAGAGTACCAGTACCAGTAGCCACTGGCTCAACTTTGACTCATGGGGACTCCATGTGCACCAGAGTAGAGCTGTGCTCCGTAGTAGGGTTTTCAAAGGCTGGTTTTTTGAAAGTAGATCGCCAGGCTTTTCTTCTGAGGTTCCTCTGGGTAGACTCAAACCTCCAGCCTTTCAGTCAACTCTATGCACCATCCAGGGACTTCTAACTCAGATACCAGAATGGAAAGGGTCTTTGGAGCTCAGCCAAATGATTTCTGTCCCATTCTCAAGCTATCTACTCCAGCCTCCCAGTCAATTCCCTGAGCTAGCTTCTCAATATTTTTCCAATAAATTATTTCTTCTTCTTCTTTTTTTTTTGTTTATAAATGCCAGTGTTGGTTTCTGTCACTTACAGACAAAGGAAGAGGAGCCAGCAAACAAAACTGAGAAGGACAAGACTTCAGAAGGGCAGGAGGAAAACTAGGAGAATGGAGTTTCTCACAAATAAGAGAAAGAATATATCTTGAAACACGGAGTAGCCAGTGGTGTCAGTTTTTATTTAAAAAATGTCTAGTATGTCTGTATAAGCATAGAAGTAAAAGGCAAGAAGGATATACAGCTGTTAACAATGACTAACAGCACGGGGTAGGGGGAGGCTTTGATAGATCTTTGTTTCAAAGGACAGGAACTCTACTTGTTTAAGAAAAGAACAACAAAAAGTAATTTGTTGGCTTATGTTACTGAAAAATCCAGGGGTGGATCTGTCTTTGGCTCAGCTCAGATAATGTCATCAGGACTTAGTCTCTCACTCTCTATTTCCCACTCTCTTGTCTCTGCCCTCCTCTGTGTGGGATTCCTTCTTAGGCGGTACCCCTGTTAGTTCCAGGCATGCATCTACCCAGTTAGCAAGCAACTCCAGAGCGCAAGCCATTCTCCTTCCCAGTGACACCAATATAATCCCAGGATTGGCTCTGATTGGCCTAATTTAGGTCATATGACAATCCTGAACCAATCACTGTGGCTCAGAGCGGCCAGGCATAAATCACATGACTACCCCTGAAGGCAGGGTGGTGGGGGGTTGAGAAGGCAGTTATCTCAGTCCAAGCCACTTTTTCTGAGGGGGCAGGGAATTCTTTAAAGGAAATCCAGACACATTTAACAGAAGAGAGAATGGATTCTGGGCATAAAGGGAAGGGTACAGTGACAGGCCAGGGGATCCCAGGGCCATTCCTGGAGGGCATGACACGAGGCCTTTTGAATCATGCTTCCCCAAAGCAATTGGTATTGGGCAGGCAAAACTACATCTGAATACCACTGGTGGACTTGGTGTTGGGGCAGAAGCAAGAATAACAGAAAGCTAACGTGTGGGCCCTGAAGTCAAAGACCTGAGCTCAAATCTGAGCTTAACCACTTAAATTTTTTACTTCCGAACCTCAGCATCTCATCTGAAAACAGGGTTAACATAGTAATAGCACCTACCCCTTAGAATTCTTATGAGAATTGAATGGAATAATCTGCATTAAGGATTTAACCCTGTTTTTGGAAGAGAGCAAATGCCCAATGAATGTTTGCAATTATAAAGGTCTTGGGTTTCCATGGGGGTGGCCATATCTTTGATAGGGGATCAGGCAGTCCCTGGAGCCCCTTTCCTCATGCCATCAGGGTCTCTCCAGAAGCAGCTCCAGAGTTGACGTGTTGCTGAGTCTCGGCCTTCCAAATTCTAACCCCAGGCACAGGAAAAAGAGTAGGGACCTGGTAGTAGGGTGTGGTCAGGGTGATACCTGATAAGGCTGGAGGCAAGGCTGGTAGGAGGATACTGGAGGGCCAAGGAGAGGGGTGGAGAAGTAGGGCTAAGAGGGTGAGAACCAAGGGCAGGGGTGATTTTGGGCAGAGCCAGCAGGGGTCGCTGTAGATCTAAGTAACCTCAGGCAGCTGGCAGGCCGACCCACTGGCCCCTCCCACATTACTACCTGCGGTGTCACGGTCTTCACTGGGATGCATGGCTTTGGCCAGTTCTGGGCAGTGGGTTGGGGTTTGACTCATGCAGTTGAAGGCGGCTGCCTAGGGCACTTGCCCTCAGTGCCCTCCTGGGCCTGAGCTGTCTCTCCTCCCAAGGAGGCTCTGTGCAGCTGGACGTGTTCCGGGCCTTCACCCTCATGGGACCAGGACCATGAGTTCCAGCAGTGCCTAGAAAGTGTCTCTTGAGACGTTCCACTACAAAGAGCTCAGAGGCCAAATACGTTTCCTTGGCCCGTTCTCCTCTAGAGGGTCCAGGCAGTGCAGGAAATCTGTTGGACTTTGTTTAGCCCAGGTTTTCTATGCTTATTTGAGCCTTTTTGCCACAACACACTTAGGGCAACACTGGTTTAAGGCACTGTGCTGTCAGAAGGCAAATGCTCCTGGGAGAGGTTATGCGTCAAGCACGTGTCCCTCCCTCCCCCCGCCCCATTGCAATGGTTAGGAATTCCTGGTGGCATAGTGGTTAAGAGCTACATCTGCTAACCAAAAGGTTGGCAGTTCAAATCCACCAGGTGCTCCTTGGAAACTCTATGGGGCAGTTCTACTCTGTCCTATAGGGTTGCTATGAGTCAGAATTGACTTGAAGGCAACAGGTTTGGTTTGGGTATTGCAATGGTTAAGCGCTTGGCTGCTAACTGAAATGTTGGCAGTTCGAACCCACTGGTGGCTCCATGGAAGAAAAGACCTGATGATATGCTCCCTTAAACTAACAGTCTGGGAAACCGTACGGGACAGTTCTACTCTGCCCTATAGGGTCACCAGTGAGTCCGAATTGACTCGAAGGCACGCAACATCAACAACAATTGCTAAGTAAGGTCCTTGTGTGGTGCAAATGGTTTGCTCTTGGCTACTAACCTATAGGTTGGCACTTGGAACCCACCCAGTGGTGCCATGGAAGAAAGGCCTGGCAGTCTTCCATAAAGATTACAATCAAGAAAACCCTATGGAGAAGTTCTACTCTGTAACACATGGAGTCACCGTGAGTCGGAATTGATTCAACAGCAATAGGTTTGGTTTTATTGCAAAGTAATATTGTAACATATACCCCTAGTAGGAGGAAAAAAAACTGTGAAGAAAACTACCTGTCCCACTTCCTGCTACCTAGCCCCTCCTCAGAAGAGCTCTGGCCACGATCCTCCTTCTTCATAGGGAGGTGGTGACCATGGTGTTCCCCTCAAGATACACACATTCCTATTAGGGGGGAGCCCCATAAGAAAAGGACCCTTCTGTAGAGCCCCTAGGTGGCACAAATGGTCAAGTGCTCGCCTACTAGCTGAAAAGTTGGTGGCTCGAACCCACCCAGAGGCACCTCAGAAGACAGGCCTGGGGATCTGTTTCCCACGGATCTCATCCTTGAAAACCCTATGGAGCAGCTCTACTCTGCACACTTGGACATGCCAGGAGTTGGAATCAACTTGATGGCAACAAACAACAACAACAAAGACAGGGTTGACCTCATCAGACCTACCCTATTGATAAACCACTGGCAGAAAAAGACCCTTCTGGAAGTGACCTCATCCAACCCTCTGTCTCCACCTGGTGCCAATTCCCGCCCCCTTTCTTATTGGCATTCCTGGGGAAAGGAGGATGTTGGTGGTGGTGTGGAGGGTGTTGAGAGTCACGGAAGGTGAGTGGGCATCCGGATCCTCAGGGTGAAAGGTGATCTTTCTTTATAGTGGGGAAGCTGAGGCTTAGAGAGGGGTCGTGACTTACTGAGGTTTCACAGCGAGTCAGTGGTAGAGCTCTCAGGACTCCTGGCTCCTGGCTGGGCGCCCTCCCTACCCCCTCCCCCAGATCTCAATGCCATGAAGCTGTGTAGGGGCTTGTGCCCTCTCTGTAAAACTGTGGTTCCTGTGTGGGACTATGCCAGGCCACTGGCCAGAGTGTGTGGGTGCTGTGTGCGCGCACCACAGTTGTGTAACAAGCTCTAGGGTGTGTGCACGCGCCCAGTAACCTGATGCAACAGGGAAGTTGCGGTCCCGTGAGCAGGGGTGTGGACGCTTGGCTGGTGCCCAAACCACAAGGAGTATTTGGCTTGTGGCTGCAGAGGCGGGGCCTGGGGGTCGCAGGGCTGTCTACATCAGGGCTCTTCCATCCCTGGGTGCCCACATCCTGGTCCCTGTGGGCACGGGGCTTGAAACAGGGCCTCCTGGCTAGGTGATACTGGGGGCGGGGGTGCAGAGAGGGAGGCCTTGCCCCATCCTCATCCTGTTTGCCAGGACACCTTTTGTGAGGGGTAGGGATGGGCAGGGCTTCCTCCCTGTGGTTCCATCTCTCCCATCTCTTCCTGGCTGGCCCCTACCCTCCCAGCCATCCTGGGGCCCTCACCTCAGTGCCAGGTCATGCTTATCTCACTCTCCACAGCAACATCTGTCTGTTACCCCCTGCCGCCTCCTGAGTCCCCCAGCCTGCCCCCCCACCCCATAGTGGTCTTTCCTGCACCCTCCCCTTTAAGCAGAAAGGGGGTGGATAAAAAGAGCAGCATTTCACAGCCGGACCAGATTCTCACCGTAGGCTGCCATATGACCTGAATGACTGAGAATGACCCATGTCCCCTCTTAGCCTCCCTGTGCTCATCTGAGAGTTGGAGGTAATGAGACTTCCACCACAGGGTGGCTGGAAGGGGAGTGCGTGCTTGGCAAGTCCCTGGCTCTAGGAAGGGACCCTGGGAATGGGAGTTGCCCTTTCATTCTGCCTCCTCCCACCTGGACTGGGCACGAGGACACCCCCACCCACAGCGTCCCCATCACCAGATAGGCAGCAGGGAGAGCCAGGGGCGCTGGGAGGAGATGGCCAGGGAAAGCAGGCACTGTCCTGCCTGCCTTGTGCCTGGTGAGGGTGACTCAGAGGCCATCTGTGTGCCCGCCCTCCTCTCTGGAAGGAGGTGAGGCTGGTGTCTTTCTTCTGCCCTGTATCATCTGCTCCACCCCTCAGAGAGGCAACATCCTTGGGGGTGGCCAGAGGTGCCAGGAATGCAGGGCTAGGTGAGGGGAGAAAGGGCGTCTGTGCCCAGTGTCTTCACCTCCTTCCCTGACTGGGCTGCATCTGGCACCCTGGGACACCTCCCGGTGCTCCCAGAATGCCCTGCATCTATATAGCCTTATCCTGCACTTACTACCCCCTGATTTTTTTTTTTAAACTCCCCATTGCCACCTTCTCCCCTCCTCCACCCCCAGCCTCTGGTAATCTCGAATCTACTTTTGTCTCTATGCATCTGTTTATTCTAGATATTTCATCTCAGTGATCCTACAATATTTGCCCTTTTGTGTCTAACCTATTTCACTTAGCATAATGTTTTCAAGGTTCATTCATGTTGTAGCATGTATCAGAACCTGATTCATTTTTATGGCTGAATAATATTCCATTGTGTGTATATACGAGATTCCTGGGTGATGCAAATGGTGTGGCTGCTAACTAACCGAAAGGTTGGCTGTTTGTATCCATCCAGTGGCATAGTGGAAGAACGGCTGTGGAGCGTGGCTCTACTCTGAAACATGTGGGGTTGCCATGAGGCAGAATCAACTTGGTGGCAAGGGGTTTGTTTTTTTTGTTTGTTTTTGTATGTATAAACCACATTTTGTTTATTCATTCATCTGTTGATGGACACTTGGGTTATTTCCACCTTTTGGCTATTGTGAATAATGCTGCAATGAACTTTGGTGTACAAGTGCTGCCTACTGTTTATGTATCTATTTAAAAATAATAATCGACCAGTTGCCATTGTGTCGATTTTGACTCATGGCTACCCCAGGTGTGTCAGAATAGAGCTGTGCTCCATAGGGTTTTCAACGGCCTCGATCTTTTGGAAGTAGATTGCCAGGTCTTTCTTCAGAGATGCCTCTGGGTGAACTTGAACCTCCAAACTTTTGGTTAGCAGCTGAACATGTTAACTGGACCACACAGGGACTTCAAAAATAATATTGCTATTGTTGTGTGCTGTTGAGTCGATTCTGACTCATAGCTTCCCTATAGGACAGAGTAGAACTGCCCCATAGGATTTCCTAGGCTGTAGCCTTTATGGGAGCAGATTGCCGGATCTTTTCCCCTGCAGAACCGCTGGTGGGTTCGAACTGCCAACCTTTACGTTAGCTAACACTTACCTACTGTTTACCATGTGCCAGTCTTCCCAGGACATAACTTACTTCATCCTTGCAGCAGACGTAAGTATGATTGTTATCTGTGAGAAAACTGAAACCCAGAGAAGGGAAGTGCCCTGCTCAAATTCACGTAGCTCCTGTTGTCTGACCTAGGTCACTATCACATCACTCCATTTCATTTTCTCCAGAGCCTTGACCACAAAAACAGTTCTCTATTTATGTGTTTGCTTGTCCATTGCTGGTTCTCTGCCTAGGCTGCAAGCTCCATGAGGGCAGGGATTTCCTCTTTCTTATTCTCATTCCCAAAGTCTTGACTGGTGCCTGGACTTATCAGATGCTTGGTAAACATCCATGGAATGAATGAGCCCATGACCCACTCAACGGAGACTCCTTGAGTGTGTGCTCTGTGACCATTCATCTCTGTTACTGGCAGTGCCCAGCAGAGGCCTACCCTGACACGGCACTTGGTTTGTTGAATGAATAAATGACTGAATGGATGGAAGAGAGTATGGAGGACTCAGTTGCTGCTGCTCTCCATCTGCAGTCAGGCAACTAGTGGAAGGTCTTCAGCCATGGAGGATGTGGGGAGGAATTGATTCTTTTGGATCTTGGCCTGGGTTCTATGTGTGATTTTGTGTGTGGGCACAGAGTGGGTGGATACAGAGGGAAAGCATGAGAACTGGATCAGAAACAAGACACTTCCTGCGAAATGACTCCTTGAATAATTGCTTTATGTACAAGGGCAGGAGGAGATAGAAATAGAGTGTACGTGTGTGGTCCAGAGGAGGATTCTAGTAGGTGTTAGATGAATAGGTAAGTGAGTTGTTGTTATTGTTGGGTGTCATCAAGTGGATTTCGACTCATGGTGACCCCACGTGACTGAGTGGAACTGCCCCAAGGGTTTTCTAGGCTGTAATTTTTCCGAGAGCAGATCGCCAGGTGTTTCTTCCGCAGAGCAGCTGTGTGGGTTTGAATTGCCAGTCTTTCAGGTAAATGAGTGAGGTGAGACAGTGACATTTTGAACTCCTTGAGGGCAGGCCCCAGCCAGAATTATCTTTGTAGCCCCAGCCCCCAGCACTGAGGCCAACTTGTAACCAACTTGCGAGTAAGTAATGGCCTTACAAGTGGGAAAGCAAAGAGAGGTGTCCAAGGTGCAACAAGTCCTTGAAAAATAGGGGCACTGGAGGTGGGGCTAAGTGGAGGGGAGAATCAAAAGAGCCTTCCATGACAGTAAACATTTGAATTGGAGCTAAGGTTTGGAGAACAAAAAATGAGTATGTAGAACTACACTTACAGAAAATATGTCCAAAATATTTCATTAAGGGTAAAAAGTAGGTTACCAAATAGCATGAATGATCTATCCCATTTTTATAAATATATGTATATTTATACATATATAGAGATATATGTGTATACATATATGTACAGAAACCACCACCCATCTGTCAGCTTGTCATACTGTAGTGACTTGCCCGTTACTATGAAGCTGGAAGCTATGCATCACTATATCAAATACCAGTAGGGTCACCCATGGTGGACAGGTTTCAGACTAAGATAGACTAGGAAGAAAGGCTTGGTAGCCAATGAAAACCTTACGGATCACAATAGAGCACTGTGTGACTCCCTTGCCTTGGACATGTCATCAGAAGGGATTAATTGCTGGAGGAGGACATCATGTTTGGTGAAGTAGAGGGCCAACCTGGGGCATGGGAGACCCTTGGTGAGATGGACTAGCACAATAGCCTCAACTGTGGCCTCAAACATACTGGCAATTATGAGGATGATGCAGGACCGGGCAATGTTTCCTTCTTTTGTACACAACGTCATCATTAGTTGGAGATGACTCGACAGCAGCTGACGAAAACGTGTATAGAAAAACCTTCCCGGCTATACCCAGAGTGCTTGAACAGTGGCTATCTCCAGTTGCTGAAAACTATGGAGAGAGGAAACATCACCTTTTTTTTTTTCTAGAGCAGTCTGTATTGCGCGCACCACTTTTATAACCAGGAAAAGCAAAATGCCATTTTTGTTCTGAAGGGTAGAATGACTAGGCATTCACTGTAGAAGGAAAGTCTGGAAAGGCCTGTGAGGCAGAGGGAGCAGCACAGACAAAGGTGAAGAGGCAGGAATGAGCATGCCATACCTGGGAACTGCAAGGTGTGGGGCACGATTAGGGGACACTGGAGTGGCTGGAATCGAGGACTTTCCAGGGGTCACATCACCAAGGGCCTTGCATTCGTAAGAGAGTTCAGAGTCAGCTCTTGGGATGAGGGCAGGGGAGTGAGAGGTTCTGATTTACACATTTAGCAGATCAGTTAACAGGTTGAGGAATCCTGGAGGCCGGGAGGCAGTGGGTAGGCTGTTGCAGTAATTGAGGAAACAGAAAGGGGGGCCAGGGCTGGTGGCAGTGCTTAGGGGTAGAGAAAGAGGAAGTGGAAACGAGAGCTAAGTGCAGGCCAAATCAGATAACCCCCCTGGAGGGGGAACTGGGTTTGTCTGTTTCGCCAGGGTCTCCAGGGCTGCAGCCCAGCCTGGCATATTAATGGTGGGGAGGCCAGGTCTAGAGGTGACAACCATTCTGATCATGAGGAAGATGATGGTGATTCATGATGTGGAGGAGGACGGTCCCCTTTAAAGAGCCCTGCAGCCTTTTACAGCTTATGAAGTCTTCTGACATCTATCTCCCAGCACATCACAATGTATGTTTCCATTTTACAGACGAAGAAACTGAGGCCTGGAGAGGTGACGCAACCTGCCCGAGGTCACACAGCAAGGCTTAAACTCAGATCTCCTTAACCAAACTCTGGTGCTCTTTCCGGAAACCATAGCACCTCACAGCACACTGGAAGGGGGAAACCCTCTTTCTAAACACTCTTAGCTCCTGGGGCAGGGCACAACCAGAGCAAGATACAGAGATCACCATTCCCTAAGCACACAGGTAGGCAGCCACTGCTATCCCCAATGAAGCCTGAGCAATGACTGTGTGTTCACTTTCTAGCTGTGTGACCTTGGGTCAGTGACATAGCCTTTCTGTGCCACAGGGTGCTCTTCTATAAAACAGAAATAGTACACCTACCTCATGTGGTTGCTGAAAGGATTAAGTGACATTATACTACATGTAAAGAGCTTAGAACATAGCCTGGCACATAGTAGGTGCTCAGTAAATATGAGCTCATATTATTTTTTATAATTATTAGAACCCCCATTCGAGATAACCACTGTTAAAGTACCATTAGTATAACCAGGAGTGTTTATACTGTACTGCCCTGGTGGCACAATGATTAAATACTCGCTGCCAACCAAAAGCCTGGTGATTTGAACCCATCCATCGGCTCCTCACCTAAAGACCTGGCAATCTGCTTCCCTAAAGATTACAACCTAGGAAGCCCTATGGGGCAGTTCTACTTTGCCAGATGAGGTTGCTATGAGTCGAATTGACTCGACAGCACCTAAAAACAACATACATACGTGCATATGTACATGTACCCATGTACATACATAGGTGTATAGCTATATGTTTATAAATATACATATTTTACAAAAATGAGATCACTCAAGCTATTTGAATGAAATATTTTGGACATTTTTTCCTGTACGTCTGTACAGTTTTGCATGCTCATTTTCTGTCCTCCAAAACTCAGTTCCAATTCAAATGTTTACTGTCCTAGAAGGTTCTTTTGGTTCTTCCCTCCCCCCAGCCCCACATCCAGCATCCCATTTTACAAGGACTCATTGCACCTTGGACATTTTCTTTGCTCTCTTTGAAACTTTTCCCACTTGTAGGGTCATTATTTGTTTGCAAGTTGGTCCCAAGTTGGTGCTGTCTCTCCAACCCCACCATGAGTTTTTCTTTTTAAATAATATTTTATTGAGTTTTTGGTGAAAGTTTACACAGCAAGTTAGGTTCCTATTTGACAATTTCCACACAAATTACTCAGTGACATTAGTTACATTTATCACAATGTGCCAACATTCTCTTTGTTCTGTTTGTCCCCTTCCCGGTACTCTAGCTTCCCTACCCTCTTATCGTCTCATCTTTGCGTTTGAGTAATTGTTGAACTTTTAGTCTCACGCTGATGGTTTGTAAGTAAGTAGGGCACTGATCTTGCGAGTAATATCTTTTATTATGTGTGCCACTCTGCTATTTTACTAAAAAGTGATCTCAGGGAATAGGCTTGGTTCTAGGTTTAAAGAGTGTCTCAGGGGAGTAGTCTGAGGGAGTCCTCTGTTCTCTACTGTTTCAGTTTGCCTGGCCTTTTTTTTTTTTTTTAATATAAGAATTGAGCTCTGCTTCATATTTTTCTCTGATTTCATCCAGGACCAAATATTGTGACCCCGGTCAGAGCAGTCAGTGGTGGTAGCCGGGCACCATCTAGTTCTGGTCTCAGGGTAGGTGGTGGGATTGTAGCTGTGTAGACTTGCTTCTTCTCTGCACTTTTGCTTACCTTCTTACCGTTTTGCTTGTGGCGAGTAGAGACCTGTAGTTGTGTCGTAGATGGCCGCTTGCAGCTTTTAAGATCCCAGACACTGCTCACTTCGCTAGGATGCAGATCATGATTTTTGTGAACTATGTTATGCCAACTGATGAGTTGTCCATTAGACTATGGTCCTAAGGCTTCAACCAGAAAACCAGTGTTCCGTGGTGTTGGTTATGTCTCAGGATTATCCGTATTTGTGTCTTCAATGAATGTATGTGCCTGCACCCACATATTGATATTTACAGGTACCTGCAAATACTTCTGTTTTTACCTACGTACATGCCTATACCTACTTGTATACCAGTTTGCCCACACCCATTCATACTTGCTCAGACACTCGTTTTTACTTGGGTTGTGCTGTGCTCACTACATCCACATTTGGTGCCACTTTTCCCATCATCAAAAATAACTAGTCTCTACGGTAGAAAGTGTACTTTCCCCACCCCACCCCACTGGCAACCGTTAATGAACATTGGTCTCTCTATATTCATCTATTCTTGTTTTCTAATAAAAGAGGGATCATACAATATTTGCTTGACTTATTTCACTTAGCATTAGGACCTACAGGTCCATCTATGTTATAATGTTTTGTGTACTCATCATTGTTATGGTTGCCTAGTATTCTACTGTATGTGTGTACCACAATTTGCTTATCCATTTATCCATTGATGAGTACTTTGGTTGTTTCCATTCATTTGCTATTGTGAATAAATTAGCAATGAACATAGGTGTGTATATGTCTATTCATGTCATTATTTTTAGGTTTTTTTAGGGTATATACCTATATATACATGGTGTAGGTATATACCCTATGAGTCGGAATCGACTTGACGGCATTGGTTTTTTTTTTTTTTTTAGGGTATATACCTAGGAGTGGGGTTGCTGAGTCATAGGGTAGTTCTATTTCTAGCTTTTTGAGGGAGTGCCAAACCATTTTACATAATGATTGTACCATTTTATAGTCCCCAGCAATGGGCAAGGGTTCTAAACTCCTCACATCTTTGCCAACACTTGTTGTTATCTTTTTTTTTTTTTTCAGTGCCTTTTTAGCCAGGGTGAGATGGTATCTCACTGTAGTTTTGATTTGCATCTCTCTAATGGCTAAGGATAGTGAATATCTTTTCATATACTTGTTGGCTTCTTGAATGTCCTCTCTGGTGAAGGCTCAGTTCAGGGCCTTTGCTCGTTTTGTGATTGAGTTGTTTGTCTTTTTGTTGTTGAGTTATTGCAGTTTTTTATAGATTTTAGGGATTAGACCCTTATTGAATAAGTCATTTCCGAAGTTTTTTTCCCAGTCTTTAAGATTGTCTATTTACTTTTCTGGTAAAGTCTTTTGATGAGCATAACCTTTTAATTGCTTATGAGGTCCCATTTATCTATTTTGTCTTCTATTTGTACATTTGTTGTAGTGTTTGCTACATTATTTTTACAAAAGATTAGGTCCCATAGCTTTCTCCCTATGTTTTCTTCCAGGAATTTTATGGTTTTAAGTTCAACATTTAAGTCTCTGATCCATTCTGAGTTAGTTTTTGTGTGTGGTGTGAAGTATGAGTACTGTTTTGTTTTTCTGCACGTGGATATCCAGTTTTGCCAGCACCATTGTTAAAGAGATTCCTTATGCCCCACTGAATGGACTTTGACTCCTTGTCGAAAATTAGTTGTCCATAGATGGCTGGGTTTAATTCTGAGTTCTCAATTCTATTCCACTGGTCTATGGGTTTATCGTTGAACCAATACCAGGCTGTTTTGATTACAGTGGCTGTATAGTATGTTTTGATATTGGGGAGTGTGAGGCCTCCTGCTTTGTTCTTTTTCTTTAGTATTGCTTTGACTATTTGAGGTTTCTTTCCTTTCTATGTGAAGTTGGTCATTAGTTTTTCCATCTCAGTAAAGAATGTTGTCGAGATTTGTATTGGGTTTGCATTGTAGCTGTAGATAGATCACTTTAGGTAGAACTGATGTTTTCACTATGTTAAGTCTTCCAGTTGATGAGCACGGGATGCCTTTCCATTTTTGTAGGTCTCTTGCAGTAGTGTTTTATAATTTTCATTATATATATCTTTTTTGTCCCTGGTTAGTTTAATTCCTAGGTATTTATTGATTTGGGGGCAATTGTAAATGGTATTGTTTTCTTGATTTCTTCTTCAGAGTAGTTTTTGTCAGTGTAAAGCAACTCAACTGATTTTTGTGTATTGATCTTGTACCCTGAAACGTTGCTAAATTCTTCTACTAGTTCCAGCAGTTTTCTTGTGGAATCTTCTTTAGGGTCTTCTATGTGTAAGAGCATGTCATCTGCAAATAGAGATAGTTTTACTTCTTCCTTTCCAATTTGGGTACTTCTTATTTCTCTTTTTTGTCATATTGCTCTACCCAGGATTTCCATTACAATGTTGAATAAGAGTCCCAACATGAGTTTCTTGTAGTCAATGTAGCACAGTGGTTAAGACCTCAGGCCCTGGAGCCTGGGTTCATATTTCCACTCTACCTTTGACCACTGTGTGGCCACAGGCAAGTTCCTTCACTACTCTGGGCCCCTATATCCTCATCTATAAAGTTGGGATGATGATAGCACTTCTGTCATAGGGTTGTGGTATGTGGAGTTGATGAGGGCGTGAGCATAGGTCTTAGGATATCCTCAATAAATGCTAGCTATGTGTAGAAGAAAAGCCTGGAGATCTTCTTTTGAAAATCAGTCAGTGAAAACTCTGTGGATCACAATGGTGTGATCCCCAACCAATCTTGGGGATGGCACAGCCTTGGGTCGTGTTTTGTCTTCTTGTTCATGGGGTTGCCATGAGTCGGCGCCAACTTGACAGTAGCTAATAGCAACATCAAATTATGTGGGCCTGGCAAAAGGAGATGCCTAGACAGTTTGTAAAATGAATGTTCAACAGCCTTCGCTGCTCTCCTTCCACCCCTTACCCTGAGGCTGCACACTGATCCAGTGTATGTATTTGGGTATTCGAGCATGTGCACAGGCACACCCGGGTTGGGGTAACGAGAGGGCAGCCCCTTGCACCTCTTCTCAGGCCCTGTCCTCTTTGGCTTTGGCTCAGTCCACCTCCCTCCACTCAGCTGGGTGGTCTGGGTCTCTGGTCCAGTCCGGCCTTCCCTTCTCTGCTTGGCTGGAGTAGGGAAGACCAGACAGCACCCCCCCCCCGCCCCGCCCCAACCTCAGGGCATTGTCTCCAGTGGCAGCAGAAGCCCCACTTCTTCTACCTTCTCTCTGACTTTTGCCTGTCCTTAAAGTGGGCCCCTGGGTGTGCCCAGGTTGGGGAGGAGGAGAAGGGCCTGGATTTGGGGGTTAGCGCCAGTCATCTCCACTGTATCAATCAAGGGCCCTTTCATCAGCCGGAAACAGCTGCACCCGGCTGCTGCCCCAACAAGTCCAGACGGGGGTTCCCTGCCCCTGCCCAGCCTGCCCCTCTTGCCCCCTCCCCCGGCTAGCAGTCACTCTTACCCTTCCCCGGATGCAGGGGACAGGCTGGGGCAGGCCAGGTACACACTCAGTTTCCCTTCCTTGCTGCCCTTCTCTGGGGTGATACACACCCACCTCTCCTCATCTGCCAAGAGGTCTCCAGGACCTGCTGGGTTGGGGGCCTGGAAGGGAAGTCAGGAGAGCTGTCCACAGGAGGCTCGCTGCAGCTAGAACAGCTCTAGATGGAGGCTAGGGGTGTGCTCCCCAGGCAAGATGCTTCAAATAGAACCCTGAATCAGCAAGGCTGGAGGGACTCCAGAGCACACAGCAGAAGAGACTTGCCCAGGTCACATAGCAGCTGGACCAGGACTAGAACCCAGAGCTTTATATACCCATTTTTCTTTTGCTTATCCCACAGCCTCAGTTTCCCCATTGAGAGACTGGCAGGGGGACCTCCCGACTCCCTTCCAGCACCGACATTGGGGACTTGCTTAGATCTCTCTCTCTCCTCTCCCCTTCCTTCTTCTCCCCATGAGGCACTGTCTGGAGGTGCCCAGGTTTGTTGGTGGAGGTGGCTGGGGTGGAGTGAGGGAAGGGGGATCTTCCAGCAAGTTCAGGTAGGCTCTGTGTTCAACAACATAACCCTGCTGTCCGCTAACAGAGTTGAGGCTCTTGTATGGGGAGAGCCCCGTATGGGCAGTGACCAAATTGGTTCTGCTTCCTTGGTTCACAGCACAGTGCTCTGCCCACTGGACCATCCAGCCTAGAGATGGCCAGAGGCTTGGTTTTCAATTCTGCCAGTGTCTGGTTGCTCAGAGCAGACCCAAGGCCGAAGGGGGAGGGCATGTAAGGCAATGGAGGCAATGACCTGGGCAGCACCCTGTGGGGTTGGAAGCTGGGCTTCCAAATGGAGTGGGTGGGAGAGGGTGGGCTGAGCCAAACGCAGAACCCAGGCACATGGGGGCTCAGACTATGGCATTGCCCTGCCCCAGCCACTGCAAGGGTCAGGACCTAGACTGGGTGGGGAAGGGTCCCGAGGTCAGAGGAGCAATTTCCTTCCCTGTGACTTCTGATAACTTTACTTGAAAGAGTGAATGGTAAGAAGAACCCTAATGTGCTCCCTCTTAGCCAGCATTGCAGACCAGGTCGTAGGTGGGTGGAAGTGGGAAGCTGGGGTACCCTGGAGTGTACTCCGGGACCGCTGGGTTCTTCTCCCAGCTTCACCCTACCCACATGGTTGCATGACTTTGGGTGAGTCATTGGGACTTGGCCTCTCCATCTGGACAATGAGTCCCTGCCCTGCCCTCTCTCCTGCAGGTGGATGTGGGAATCTCCAGGAACAAGAGGGTGGGTCTCTGGGACAAGATGGTTATCTCAGCACCTACCCACCCCTCACCCCAAGGCCTGAGGTAGCTGCTGCCAAAAGGATGATTGTCAACTGATCCTGAGTCAAAACACCTCCGTCTCCAGAGAGCATCTGACGCAGCAGCCAAACGTGGGCCCTACCCTCAGGGAGCTTACAGTCAGAGCCAGCCAGCCTGCACAGGCGTGGGTAGACAGAGGCCCGATTTAAACCTAAGAAAGAGGAGGAGAAGCCCCCCACAGCCACACCTGAAACACAGTTGCTGGCCAGGTGCATCTGCCTCATAAAACCTCACATGGCCTTCCCTGACCAGACCCTAAGACAGCTATGGCCTTTTGTCCTTCCCTCATCTCTCTTTGCCCCTCTGCAGCTGCCAGGGGAATGTAGCCTGTCTCCCGTCAGACTGTGAGTGCAGTGAGGGCAAGGCCTTAGTTGGTTTGCCTGTGAGAGGTGTCATTTTGGAATGGCTGATGGAATCTAATCCTTTTCTGATTCCCTGTTCCCTGGACAAAATCCCCTGGCCTGGGCTTGAATCTTTCAGTGATGGGGAATATTATGTTACAGGCAAGTGTGTTTGGGGAGGGATGTGGAATCAGGAAGGAGAGGAGGTAAGAGAAACACTATTTCAACCAGACCTTGTTGAGTGGAAGATGAGGTAGAAATTCAGAAGAGGGTGGAAGCCAGGAATGTCTAAGCCCCCAGGAGATGTGGACCCCCCTTGGCTTTCACAGTCTTCTAGCTTGAAGTTGGATGCTGTGGGGATGGGATGGTGGGGACGGGGTTGGGGTTTTCAAACATGGGCAATTAATCCTAGAAAATTTCCCCAGCACACCCTTGCTGGCTCTCTGTCTGGCATGGGGATTGTGCTTTCTATGGAGGCACCCCCACTGGAAAAAAAGCCTGGTGCCTGGGGACTCAGAAGGCCTGAGAAAGGACCTGAAGCTGAAGGGGACGCAGTAGGCCCTAGTAGGGGACATGTAGGGTGGGTGCAGGGAAACATCTTGGACAATGGGTGTGCTCATTGATGGGGGGTGCTTTGGGTATTCCCTAACCTCACCCCTACCCTCTATAGGATTGCCAGATAAAATACAAGATGCCCAGGTAAATTTGAATTTTAGCGTCCCCAGCTCTGGGACTCAGCATAAAGATGAGAGAATAAACTAGAATAACTTTTTAGTATAAGTATGTCTCAAATATTGCATGGGACAATGAGGGTCTTGTATTTTTATTTGCTAAACCTGGCAACCCTACTTCTACACCAGTATGGCCTTTGTTAGGGACAACTTCCAGTGTCCACGCTGGCTGCCTGGAAGTGGGGAAGACCCAAATTCTGGTGGACTGCCACCTTGCTCCTGGCCCGGAAGGCACTGGCCCCATGGCTGTTGGTGCAGACAGTGGCTACGCTGAGGGCTGAAGCAGTCAACAGGGCGTGTGTACAATGGGGGAGGGAGTTGGGCAGGGGCAGAGCCAGAGAGACAAGGGAAAATTTCTCTGTGGTTCCTGTCTCATCCCCTCCCCAGACTCACCGCCACTGTGGGCCTGAGTCACTGGGGAAAGGGGCAGGGACAGGCCAAATTTTTCCACTCAGTCCCGCCCCCAGCTCTGTAACCAGGCTCACCTGATCGGCCCTGCCCACCCAGAGGGAAATTCCAGTCCTAAATCCTGTCCGGAATTCTCACTCTAGCCAGTTAGCTTGGCACTGGGGGTTGGGGAGCTCCTGGGGCCAGGGGACACCTCCAGGCAGAGGAACCGGCTCCGGCACTCCCTTCTGAATAAAGAAGAGGGAGGGCTGGTGTGGCCACCCCTGGGCAGCCGCTGGCTGGGCATGGGGACAGCAGGATGGGACCAGGGCTGGGACTATGACAACATGTGTAAAGATTTCTCTTGAGGCACGCAGGTTTCAGTTGACACCAACCAAGTATGTCCTTAGCTCCAGTGAGTATGTGTGCAAGCATGCTCTTGTGGGTATGCACACACACTCACGTGCACGCATGCCTGCATAACGCATGCACAAACACACCCTTCTCACCTTCCCCAACTGCTGGTAGTGGAGAGGCTGTAATCACAGAGCTATTGCGAACATAAAGCTCACATTCTTCAGGTCAGTGTTCAAGGCCTTGGTGCTCAGAACTCAAGGCACCTTCGCCTGGTTATCCACCGCAGCTCCCCTGTGTGCCCTGGGCTCTAGTCCAGGTTCTCAAACTCAAATGCCTGCAGGGGCCAGACAAGTAACTGGGGACAAGGGAAGTGGACTAGGTCGGGAGGGGGAGAAGTGCCACTCAGCTTCTCAATGGTTGTTGCATTTCTGGAATTTAAGACTTCAAAGCCCGCCCCCACCCCCAGCCTCATTGTTTACCTTCTGGCTGTGGAGATGGGGTGCGCCTTTTTCAAGGACGATGTGCAGGCCAGTGAGGGTGGGCCAGACTGAACACGTCTGAGGGCCGGATGTGGTCCAGGGTGCCAGTTTGCAACCTTCCTGTCTGGCCAAATTGCTCCTTTCGCTGTTCCCTGTATAGGCCCCTCCCATTCCTGCCTCTGTGCCTTTGCTTAATCTGTTCCCTTGGCCTGGAATGCCTTCTACTATCTCCAGGTGTCCAAATCCTACCCATCCTTCAAAGCCCAGCTCACAGGCCACCTCTCTCAGGAAACCTCCCTCGCTCTTGCCTTGCACTCCCTCCACTCTCTGCCTGTGAATCTTTTATAATGACCCAAATCACTTCCTGCCTTAAAAAATGGTGAAGGTTATTCACGGTCCTGCTGAATCTCTTCTACAGGACGGTTCTACAATTAATCACTGTCTATCTGGCACAAAGCAGAGGTTTAGTAAATACTTGTTCTCAAATGTTTGCAAGTCAAATGGACAAAAGCAAAAAGCCCACCCATCTCTTTGAGTCAGGATTGGGCTCAAACCATGGCTCTGTTTGCTTATTATAGCTGTGTGACTTTGGGCAAGTGGCCTTGTCAGAGCCTCAGTTTCCTCATCTGGAAAATGGGTATGTTAGTATCTTCTTCAGGTGATAAAATGAAGGATAAATGTTTAATGCATGAAAAGCACTGAGAAGTGTGACAATTACAACAATAATTGCCCAATGAGTATAAACCATCACCATCGTTATTATTGTTACCATTACCTAGTTCAAACACTGCCTCATCTGTGAAGCCTTCCCCAAGTACCCTGCAGGAATTCATTTCTCCCTCTGTTGAGCTCCTACTGTATTTTTCCTGCCTTGTGTTATAGTTAGCAGTCTATATAACTGATGCCTCCATCAGATTGTTATCTCTCGGTGGGTAGGTCTATGCCTCATTGATCTTTGTGTTTCTCATCCATTCATTCGGTAGATACTGAGTGTCTTTGGCAGACAGGCATGTGCCGGGGACTGGAGGTATGATGATGGAAAGATGGTACCTAGGTTAATGTTGCAAGAGTGACTTTGGGCTTGTGGAGTCACTTCCTTCCTGCTCCCTGGTGTCTCCTTGTGTCATGATGGGGAGGGCTGGACAGGGGTGGAGGGGTCAGGGTCCAGCAAAGCCCAGGCTCAGGTGGCCATCCCAGGCACAGCTCTACCTACAATGTGAGCCTGCTGAGCAGGCACTTGGGGAGCAGCGAGTTGGTTGAATATGGGGAAGCCAGTTCTCCCTTCCTGCCCTGGGTCCTCCAGATGGGGATGGAGATGGCCCTGGCAGAATGGGGACCAGCTCTGTACCCAAGCCAGGTGTGGAGTTGCAGGGGACCTGGGGCAGGGCCATCTCTTGTCTTTGGAGGCTCTCTATGCTGAGCTCAGACATGTGACACGGCACAGCTGCAGAGTTGGTCTCTGTCCTGGAATTGTTAGAGACACTCAGCTCCAATCTCAGGATTCAGGCCTCATACCTAAGATGTGAACTGGGGAGACAACTGTGAACCAGACATTATGTTCACAGGCTCTAGACCCAGCTCCCTGGGTGTGACTCCCAGTTATGCAATGCATTTGCTGTTGACCTAGGCAAGTTACTTAGCCTCTCTGGGCCTCAGTTTCAAATCTGGAAAATGGGGGATAATACCTGTTCCTACCTTTAGGAGCCCTGGTGGCACAATGGTTAAGCGCTTAGCTGCTAACTCAAAGGTTGGAGGTTCGAACTTAACCATCTGTTCTGTGGGAGAAAAGACCTGGCGATCTGCTCCAGTAAAGATTTCAGCCTAGGAAACCCTGTGGGGCAGTTCTACTCTGTCCTATAGGGTAGCTATGAGTCGACATCTAACAATAACAACAAACCTTTAGAGATGTAAAGAGTATTATGAATTAAGACCTATAGAGTTCTTAGCATACCATCTGCAAATAGTAAGTTACCTGGTATTATTATATAGTAGTCGCACTAGGCTGGAAATTAGGAGCCCTGGGTTTGTTCCTGGCCCACTCCTATCTCCCTGTGGGATCCCTTTCCCTCTCTGGGTCTAAGTCTTCTAGGCTGTAAGATAAAGAATGGTATGTACCGATCGCCAAGGCTCCTCTCATCTCTGAAAGTCTTGAGCTTAAGATTCTCTTCCGGGGTCCTGCCCTGTAAGTGGGTCTTGCCTGCTCATTCCTTGGGGCCAAGTTTCTCCCTGAGAAACCTGGAGTCATCATATACTCAGTTCCCAGCTGTCCCAGCCCCAATTTCCAAGTTCCAGCTTCAGTGCTGGGACTTGAATCCTCAGTTCCTGCCCTAAACCCCAGCACACTCCTCCTTTACTATCCCCACTTGTTCATCAGATGGAGGTAGGAAGGGCTGGGAGCAGTGTCACCCCAGGTGGCAGTGAGGGTCCCTGTGCCTGCACACCTCTGCCCTCCCCTCCACCAGAGGCCTCTAACTTTGTCCAGGGCTCCACAGCCAGGAGGCCAGGAGAAAAGAGAAGAGGGCTTGAAAGCCATCTGCAGTCTGCAGGGGTGCATGGTCTAAGACTGTCAGGAGGGTCAGGCTCAGTCTCTAAGGCCCGAGGGGAATGAGTGGGGATCTGAGCGCATATAGTCGTGGCAGGCCCTGGCTTCGGAGTCCTGGTGGGCCACGGAAGGGAGGGGCAGCCATTATTTTGGCCTCCTATCAGCACCCCAACAGGATCCATTGGTGGGCCTCTGAAAGCCTGGGGAGTGGGGAGGAGGTGCTGAGAAAGTGGGCCTGGAAGCCCAGCACATGACCCTGGCCTCCCCTCCCCCAACAGGCCAGGATGAAAGCTCCATTCCCTAACCCCTTAAGTCCCTGGTCCTCATTAAAGACCCTAATCCGCTTGCTAGCCCTGCCACAGAGTCACAGCCCTCCACCTCCAGGTCTGGCAGGGAGGGGACACTGATGGTTTCTTTCCCTCCCCCACAAGGCCAGGCTGGGCTTGGATACCTGACAGAGTCTCGGTCAGTGGGCAACTGGGAGCCAGGATGTCAGGATGGGGCTTCTGGGAAGTAAAGGAGGGAGACATCAAGACTCCAAGATGAAGGGACCCGGGAAAAGAGGAGGAGGTGGTGGCAATGTTCTGACCAAGTGGGAGAGTCCCTGGCAAGAGACACTTCTCCCTTCCCCTCACCCCTTGCCACGCTGGAGATCCCCCATTGAGGGGTGCCTAGAGGGAAGGCCCAGGGCCCTGAGCTCGAGCTCCTTTGCTGGAAGGGAGCAGCCGGGAGGGCCCAGGAGTCAGGCGGGGCCCTCGGGCCTCAGTTTCCCCAGTTGTACAGTAGGGCCGATCACTTCCTGGCTCCCTCTTGCCTCCCCTCACAGGGCCAGCAGGAGGGCAGAGGGAAAAGCCAAGGGGAACGCAGTTTGACAGGTAAGCACAATAAGGGTTGGAAGAGGCAGGGGCCAGCGTTTGCTATGCTTTGTAATTTGCTCCTGGTCCCATGGCCAAGTGCCTGCCTTCGCCTTCGTTGTTTCCATTGGCCCAGAGGTTCCTCTTGCTGTGTGGAGTAATCCCGTTCCTTCCCTTTCACCTCCATTCCTTCGTGGGGCTGGGGAGAGCAGCTTCTCTCGGCCTCTGCCTTCTGCGCTGCATAAAAAGGGCTTTGTTGGGAGGCCCAAGGTTCTCTGTGCCTGATCCCCACCCACCACGTCTACCAGGCCTACCAAGCTGGGGGTGCAGGGCCAGAGGCTGCTGGGAGCTCTGAGGGGGAAAGACAGCCCTGTCGTCAGACAGCCCCCAGGCTGCAGCCCCCCAGAAAACAGACCTGGAAACAGAACCATGCACCATATGTCATCAGCCACTGATTGAAAAGGGCTGGTGGTCAGTTACGTAGACCACATATGTAACCAACTGCATTTCATCCAGACCAAGATGCACCGTTAATGTACATACCACCAAGAGGAAAAAAACAAAAAAACCCAAACCAGTTGCTGTCTAGTTGATTCTAATTGATGACAACTTCATGTGTGCAGAGCAGAACGGCTCCATAGGGTGTCCAAGGCTATGACCTTTTGGAAGCAGATCACCAGGACTTTCTTCGAAGGCATCTACTGGCTAGATTCAAACCATCAACCTTTCAGTTAGTAGTCAAACCCTTAACCATTTGCAACACCCGGAAACTCCTATGAAAAGGAAAGAACACTGCTAATTAAACTATGACACAGTGCCTTTTTGTTATTGACTGCAAGGCCCATCCTGATTTCAGAAATGTGAAAAATGTGTATCCTAGAACCAAAATAAAGTTAAAAACATTTCAATCAACATTTCTCTTGGACACCAATTCTTGTTGCATCTAATAGTGTTTACTTAGAAGGGCTATTCAGAGGTAAAGTAATGTAAAGCAGTCAGCACAGTGCCTGCTAGTAAATAATTAGTGAATGATGATTAAATGTTAGCTGCTCTCATTGCTGCTGTTCGTACATGTACATAAATGTCCTCAGAGAACATCCTTTTTGCTTTTTTAAATCTGATATCAGAGGTCTGAATCCACCAAGAGGCACCTCGGAAGAAAGGCCTGGTGATCTACTTCTGAAAAATCAGCCATTGAAAACCCTGTGGAGCACAGTTCTACTATGACACATGTGGGGTTGCCATGGGTTGGAATTGACTTGACAGCAACTTTTTTTTTTAATCTTATTTTTTACATTGTTCTAGGAACTAAGGGCGCTGAGAACACAAGTGGGTACAGGCAGAGGAAGCAGGAAAGCCGAGGAGGCAGCTTGCAGCAAACTATTCCATACGTGAAATCTACAGTGTCCCTAGAACCCGCGCGAAGGCATCAGAAAAGTGCTGAGCCAAAGGCTAAATTTGCCATCCTTTCAGCAACCTGTGGGCCCTGAGTCATTACCTCTATCAATCAATCCATCATTCAGCGAATTCATTCATTAAGACATTTATCGAGCACCTGTGTCATGACAGTCACTGTGTGAAGCCCCCTCCTTCAGCAGCCCCCTTGTGAACCCCCTGTTAGGACCATCCAGACCTCAGCTATTCAGATCGGCACATCAAAGGGGGATTGGCCCTGACCCCTATTCAGGGGTTCCTCTCCATGGATCAGCCGGGAGAGGTGGCAGCTCCTCCCCCTCTCTCACTACCCCATCTCACCCACACCTGGGGAGGGCATCTGCATTTCCCAGGCAAGTCGGGCCCTTGTGGAGGCTGTTCCTTCTGTCCAGGACACTCTCAGCCCTGTTCCATGCAAAGCCACATTCTTTCCCCTTCTTTCAAAAGACGTTTCAGGGATGACTAGGTGGAGCATGGAGCATTTTTAGGAGAGTGAAACTATTCTAATGATACTGTCGTGGTGGACACATGACATTATGCATTTGTCAAAACCTACAGAACTGTGCTACACCAAGAGTGAACCCTGATGTGAAATATGGACTTTAATTTAAAAAAAAAAAAAAAAAACCCTTTGCCATCCAGTCGATTCCTTACTGTAGCAGACTGACACATCTTTCTCCTGTGGAGCAACTGGTGGGTTTGAACACCAAACCTTTTGGTTAGCAGCTGAGCCCTTAACCACTGCACCACCAGGTCTCCTAAGTTAATCATAACGTATCAATGTTGGTTCATCAATTGTAACAAATGTACCACAGGGACACAAGTTGTTAATACTTGGAGAAACAATGTACAGGGGAGAGAGGGGATACATGGGAAGCCTATACTTTCTGCCCAATTTTTCCGTAAATCTAAAACCGTTCTAAAAAATAAAGTCTACTAAAAAAAAAAAAAGGCTTTTCAAGGCCCTTCTCCAGGAAGCCTTACCAGACAATGCCTGGCCCATTCAGATTCTTTTCCTATTTCTTAGTGCACTCAGGACACAGTGTGATCAACAGGGACCAGTTGCCGTTAAGTTAATTCCTACTCACGGTGATCCTATGTGTGTCAGAATATAGTTAAGCTCCATAGGGTTTTCAATAGCTGATCTTTTGGAATTAGATTGCTGGGCCTTTCTTCTGAGGTGCTTCTGTGTGAACTTAAACCAGCGACCTTTTGGTTAGTAGCCGAGCCCTTAACCATTTGTACCACCTGGGGACTCCAGGGCATAGTGTGGACCCCTCAAATTGGACTCTCCTGTGGTTTGGGCTTCTTTCTTGCATTTGTGTCCCATCTCAGATGACCAGCTACCTTTCGTGGGAGGACAGAGCACCTGGCACTGGGATACTGCTGCCCCTGGCTTTAATGCTGAGTGTCTTACCTCCCAAACCCACGTGGTGTGCTCATGGTGAGCCTGGCACTGTGGCAGGCTCTGGGGCCCAAAGGTGAGTGAGACCCAGGCCCTGCCCTCCAAGGCCTCTCAGCCTGGTGGGCTGTAACGCCCTCCCACCACACCACTTTCCTCCTGTCCTGAATCCCAGCCTCCTCCAGCAGAGAATAATCATGCACCCCCATCAGACTGGTGAATCTTTCCTGAGGTGGGGAAGGCTGTGCCAGCTCTTCCCAAGTTGGCGCTTGGGGTGTCCTTGTCTCCCCACACCGAGCCACAGAGCACTGGTGAAACCCATCCTCCCTGCCTCTCCTACACAAGCAGGCCCACGGTTGTTTATCCTTCACGGGCAGACCCCAGGGGCCGCGGCCTCTCCCATATCCAGGACTGAGCTGTCCTGTCCCCAGCTTTCCAAGAACAGGCTCCATTGAGCGCACACAGTTGTGAAACGGTCCTGCTGGGCCCTCCAAGGGATGAGGCCATTTGTGGGCTAAGTGGGCCGCTGCTGGCTGCCAAGGGTCAGGCTGGGGGCCTGAGTGTGCTGGAGCTAGGGTTCCAGCCACAGCATCAGGGAGGGCGACTCCCTCCTGCACAGAGGCAGCGCCTAGCGTGGGGGCTGGCAGGGTTGGGGGAGCCAAGCCCCTCAGGAGGAGGGCTTCTCCAGAGGAGAAGATATGGGAAAGGAAATAAACCTTCTGAGTTGGGAGGCAGGGCTGGCTACATAATTTGCAGGGCCCACTGCAAAATGAAAATGTGAGTCCCTTGTTTCAAAAATTATGAAGGATTTTGAGATAGCGACAGCAGAGCTTTAAACCAAGCACCCGACCAAGCATGGAGCCCTGTGTGACTGCTGGGAGTCACCCTAGGCATCCTGTGGCACGAGGGGAGAAGGACTTTGGCTGCTGTCACCCAGGAAGGCGATGTCACAGCTGGCGAAGGAGCCTGGGACACTTACTCTCTGTCCAATGCTCACTGAAGGTCTTGCTTCAGTACTGGTCCACCCCACTTGCCTTGCCCTCTGTATTGCCTCCCCTGAACCTCCAGGAAGGTTCTCTATCCAAGGTCTCCTCCTCCAGGAAGCCTTCCTTTCCTGTTGAGACTAGTTCGCCTACTGACTATTCTCATGCTTCTTCCCTTACTTCTTCCAGGGCTCACTACACAGCTCTGGACTTGACTTGCTTTTTACTTTACTGTGTATATGAGAGGGAACAACCTCCTTCCTTCCTTGTTTGCCATTCTTTGGGGGTTCCTCTATGTCAGACTAGGAAATTCCTGAGGACAGGGTAGGCTCTCCCTTCAGACTGGGGGCTCCCTGGGCTTGGAAGTCTTTCTGTGGGAAGTCTTTCCAGCTAGGCTTGCCTCTGCACCCTGAAAACCCTCCAGATATTGCACTAAAGGGATGACTGTGCCCCACGTGGTGTCCAGTTGGCTGCATGTACGTGTGTGTGTGTGTGTGTGTGTTTGTGGGCGGGGTGTGAGTGAAGGTCTGCACCTGCTTCTCCACCACCCTTGCTGTCTTTTCCTGATCATTGGCAGCAGATTCTGTGAATGAGGCTGGGTGAGAGAGAGGGAGCCAGGGATGAGGGAGGGAGACAGGGGTAGTGCTGGAGGCGGCGTGGCACCCATCCCTTCCTCCTAGCAGGGCCCCACAGGAGAGTGGGCAGCACAGCACACCCTCCTCTCTGCAGCCTCTCCCATGGGGGTGTTGGGAGAAGGTCTCATCTTGGACTGGGGGTCAGGGGGCAGGAGCAGCCACTCCACCGAGGCTGGTCACTCAGAGGCAGGGTTTGTGGCATTTGGGCTGGCAGGGAGAGGGGAGGGAATGTGAGGAATATCCTGACTCAGCAGTCCACCCCCCACCCCGGGCTCTGAGATGGGTGTTGGGGGAGGCCTGATTGCTGAAAACACGCAGATGGTGGTGTCCGTCCTGCCTGCCCCCAGCCTCCCCACCTCACTCTGCGCTCCTCTGTGTAGTTTGGGGAGGAGGGCTGGAGAAGTCATGGAAGCCGTGAACACTGGAGTCCTCCAAAGGCATTGGGGAGCAAGGAAGGGAACTGGGGGAGGGGGACACAGGAGGGGGTGCCTTTTGACTTGTCACAGCTGTAAATATCAGTGAGACGCAAAGGAATGCCTCAAATATGAAGAGCTTTACTTCTTTGTGGGGACCAGCTGGGGACAGTGTGAGGGGTGGACTTGGCTAGGGGAAAATAGGGCTTGTGCAAGGAGGGGGAAGGGTACTATGAGTGAGCAAACAGTGTCCTGAACCCCAGGCCCGCCTGAGTGGAAGGTAGATGGCAGCCTGCTTCAGCGGGATCTAGAGCTCTTTTCCACAACTTGATTATAAGCTTCATTAAGACAAGGACCAACTCATAACATGGTTTAATTATCTGACAACCCCTCCACAGGGCCGGGTGCATAGTAGGCGTTCTGCCCAAGTTTAATTTTGAGTCTGCTTAAATTATTTTTACAGCAGTCTTGCAATATCAGGTACCCCAAATTAAATGCACACCCATAATCCCTGCTATTTACATTTCTCCTTGTACTTTCTAAAGTCATTATGGGAACAGACTTACGTAAAGCTGATGATTTATGTCAGCTCAGCCTGAGTCAAGCTCTTCCAGCAGCCTTGGGCAGAGTTCGGACAGGGTGTAAACGTGTGTCACACTCCTCCCTTTGCTCCAAAGTAACCCCTGGTCACAGATGAGGAGAGCTGGTGGCACCCTCAGTAGGCAGGTTTCCGTGATTTCCTGTGCGTTTACATCGCTGCTACCAGTTTCATTTATCTGTGGTTTCGAAAGGATCCTGACTTATGTAAAAATGGCTTCACGTAAGATTTGCCAGGACAGAATACTGATGAGTGATAAGGTGACTGCATACAGGTAACAGCAGGCTGTTGTCTTCATGTAGAGTCTCCACCATTTTAAGCTTGGAAGAAGTCCCTAGTTGGTAAGGTTAACGGGTTAACACACTGGGCTGCTAACCAAAA
This sequence comes from Elephas maximus indicus, assembly GCF_024166365.1. Classification (NCBI taxonomy): domain Eukaryota; kingdom Metazoa; phylum Chordata; class Mammalia; order Proboscidea; family Elephantidae; genus Elephas; species Elephas maximus. Next base: position 108,183,639 of record NC_064819.1, read on the forward strand.
GCTTGGAGGAGGTTAAAGTCCAATCAGAGGCACCTCAGAAGAAAGGCCTGGCAATCCACTTCTGAAAAATCAGCCACTGAAAAGCCTATGGTACACAGTGCTACTCTGACACACATGGGGTCTTCATGAGTCGGAGTTGACTCAAGGACAACTGGTTGAGCTTGAAAATCCTATTTTCACACCAAAAAAGTCACAGAACACCAAAAGGCAGTGGTTGTAGAACAAGTATTGCTTGGGCACGAAACAAGCTACAGTGAAATTAGGAATCATTTGAAATAAAATTATTAATCTCTGTAGTATCTACACAAATTTGAAAAAAAGAAACAACGGCCAATGTACTCAGGAATATTATTCACTCGATTATGTGAACAAAGATGTTCATCGTGGTGTTATTTAAAATGAAAGAACTAGGATTGGTTCAGGGGAAATCGCCCATTATCCGAGTGCATGATGCTGCCATTTCACGTGAAGCACCATACTCTGTACAACTGCAAGGGAGCGCACAGGAGAAATGGCAAGTGAACACATGAGGACGCAGTATTTTGCCTGTGACCCTTCAGTGATCTTTAGGGAAGGAGGGGGTGGGTGGGGGTGGGGGAGTTATGCTGATGTCCTCAAATTTGTCCATTCTGAAAAAAACGAGTCAGTCAGTCAGTCGGTGTCTGGCCTGGAGTTCCAGGTGGGGGTGGAGAGAAAGGAGGCTGGCAAGGCCAGCGGGGCCCCATCATGCAGACTTCTACGGCCTAAGCTAAACAGAAGCTCCTTCTCCTGAGAGGAGAGGTCCCCTCTGGGTGCTGAGGAAGAGATAGCCAGGAGGTTCATCCCTGGGACAACCCAGATCTTTCTTACTGTGGTTTTTGACCCATCCCTTCTTTGATTCTCTCCATTTTATGTAATTGCTCACTGGGGCCCAGGGCGGCTGAGTGTAGATCTTCAGTTTCAGTTCCAAGGACTCTGCCTCCCAAACCCCAAATCTGGGCCTGAAGCCTGACAAGTCCCAGAAGAGCTGTGGGGATTCTCAGGCAGGGTATATAAAATCAGAAAACCAGAGCCTGATGGTGGCAAGGAGAGTGGATAAGCTGAGGCCAGTCCCCCCCTCCAGCCTCCAGTCATCTCGAGGCGTCCCTGAGTCTCCTCCGCAGTGTCCGCGGCTGGGTGCTCCTCCCAGGGCAACGTGCTGAGAGAGCACTTGGGAGCCATGGGGGCAAGGGTCAGGACACTTTTTAATTTCTTGTTAGCGATGACAGCTGTAGAACTCAAGCAATTAAGGAGGAAGACTCCCCCAGGATGCCAGAGGGCCAGCCCCCACAGCTGCGCACGTCTTCCTCCCTTCCTCCTTCCCCATACCCTCCCCCCATCACGGTCTTCCCCTCCCTGGGCCCAAGAAGCCTGGGCTACAATTACAGAGAGGGAAGTGTTGCACCAAACAAAGGGGTCCCCTTCTCTGGGCTTCAGTAAGGGAGTGGGACAAATGGAGGAGGAGAAGCTGATGAATCTAGAAGGTGCCTTCCCTCCCCAATCACCCACTCCTGGGGTGAGCTGGACCCGTGGAGAGGGGCTCCATTCTCTCCAGGGTTCGTGCTGAGGATGAGGGCATACAAATGACCAAGGCTACAGCAGCCTTCCTTGTGCTTCTAGACTGAGTGACCCCAACACAGCCTGAACCTTGGCATGTGGGAGAAGGGTCTGAGGTGGGGAGGACAGGGAGGACCCTTTCTTTTGTCCTGTTAAGATTTCCAGGGCATTCGACAACTCTCAAATTTCCTCTGCATCATCTGACTGGGGATTCCTTTCTGCAGTCTGCTCTGGATCCTGCCTGCTGCGTGGACTTCTTGTTCTGCCCCAACTGAGGGGTGGGGGGAGGTATACATGTGTTCAATGCCACTCTTTTATTAACATCAGTCATGCCTCATGGGTGGGGTGTGTTTTGGATACAGGAGCAAAGCTCTACATCCTGCCCGAAACATCTCATTCCACCCACCAGCTGATACTTGAAACCCCACCGTTAACACTTGCTTCCTTTAATGCTGTCTTCTTGTTAAATTGCAAATACTCCTGGGAAGGGAACCCCTTTAGCGGAAAAAAGATCTGACAGCCGATGTTGATAAAGGAGTAACTGGGGTAGGGGGTATTTCTGGCTGGGATTCCCAAGGGAGGGGGTGGTGAGACTCTTTGGGACCCTTTTGCCGTCACACAGATGAGAACTGAAGAGGTCACGATTAGGCTACTGGAGGTGGGAATACAAAGGCTGGAACTTGTGGAGAAGCATTTTGGAAGATGCATCTCCAGGACTGTCTGACTATGGAGAGAGTGGGAGAGGGAGGAATTGAGTGCGGCTCTAAAGTTCAGAACTTGGGTTCCTGAGAGATGGTGATATTACTGGGAGCAGAAGAGGAAGTCTGGTGGAGCTGGCTTTGGGTGGAAGGTGAGTTCTACTTCAACATGTTGCATGTGAAGAGAAGTTATTCCCTGCAGAAGAGGGCAAGATTGGAAGCAAGCCATGGATACTCAAAAGAGTAGCTTTTTCTTTTCCTTGTTCTTCTAGTTATTAATTTCTACTTTTATGGCATGATCAGAGAAGATTGTTTGTATTATGTATGTATTTTGGGTTTTGTTGGGGGTTGCTTTGTGGCCTAAAATGTGGTCTGTTCTGGCGAATGTTCCATGTGTGTTGGAAAAGAAAGCGTGCTTTGCTGCTGATGGGTGGAGTGTTCTATATCTGTCTACGAGGTCAGTGGGTTGATGGTGGCCTTTAGATCTTCTGTGTCTTTGTTGAGTTTCTTTCTAGATGTCCTGTCCATTATTGAGAGTGGTGTGTTGAAATCTCCTACTATTATTGTTGAACTGCCAATTTCTCTTTTCAGTGCTGTTAGAGTTTGTTTTATGTATTTTGGAGCCCTGTCATTGGGTGCGTAGATATTTATCATGCCTATTTCCTCATGGTGGATTGTCTCTTAAATCATTATAGAATGTCCTTCCTTGTCTTTTATGGTGGATTTTGTTTTAAAATCTATTTTATCTGAGATTAGTATTGCCACTCCTGCTGTTTTTTGGTAGCTGTTTGCTTGATACATTTTTTTCCATCCTGTGATTTTTAATATATTTACGTCTTTGTTTCTAAGGTGTGTCTCTTGTAGATAGTGCATTGATAGGTCCTTTTTTTTTAATCCATTCTTTCACTCTCTGTCTCTTTATGGGTGAGGTAAGCCATTTGCATTCAGTGCGATTATTGATAAGTGTGACTTTATTGCTGTCATTTTGTAGTGCTTTTTTTTTTTTTTTTTGCCGTGCCGATGTTTTCTTTGTTCTTCTTGCTTGCCTGTGCTGAATTCCTTTTTATCGTGGATTTTTGTTTGTTTCTTTTGTTTTTGTAGATTTTGTGTTTACTGAGACTTTATGTTTTTCTTCTTTATTTTCATGAGTAGGTTTGTTAACTTTTTTGTAGTTACCTTGGAATTTACCTCTATCTTCCTAAGATCAAACCAATCTTTTATTACTTGATATTGCCTTGATTTCCTCTCCATTTGAAAGCTCTGTACCATTTATTCCCTCTTTTATTGTTCTGAAGTTGTTGTCATTTACAGATTGACCTCTCTGGTTCCCTGTTGTAAATCTTTTTGTTCTGTTTTATCCTTGAGAATTCATTACCTAGGTTGGTATCTGACTGATGATGTCTTGCGTCCTGGATTCAGGTTGTTGATTGATTGTTGTTGGTTCTTTAACAGAATGACTCCTGTCTTAGTTATCTAGTGCTGCTATAACAGAAATACCACGAGCAGATGGCTTTAACCAAGAGAAGTTTATTCTCTCACAGTCTAGTGAACTAAAAGTACAAATTCAGGGTGCCAGCTCCAGGGGAAGGCTTTCTCTCTCTGATGGCTCTGGAGGAAGGTCCTTGTCATCAGTCTTCCCATGGTCGAGGAGCTTCTCATTGCAGGGACCCCAGGTTCAAAGGACACATTACACTCCCAGTGCTTCTTTCTTGGTGGTATGAGGTTCCCATGTCTCTCTGCTCGCTTCTTTCTTTTATATCTCAGAAGAAATTAGCTTTAGATGCAATCTAATCTTGTAGATTGAGTCCTGTCATATTAACATAACTACCACTAAGCCCATCTCATTAACGTCATAGAGATAGGATTTATAACACACAGGAAAATCACATCAGATGACAAAACGGTAGACAACCACACAATACAGGGAATCATGGGCTAGCCAATTGATTTGGGAGACACAATTCAATCCATGACAACTCCCTTTAATAATTCTTATAAATTTGGTTTGGTTTTTACATGTTCCCTTAATTTCTGTGTATCTGAAATTGTCCCAAATTTGCCATCATATTTGTGTGAGAGTTTTGCAGGATATATTATTCTTGGTTGGCAATTTTTTTCTTTCAAGGTTTTATATTTGTCATCCCATTGCCTTCTTGCCTGCATGGTTTTTTGCTGAGTAATCAGAGCTTAGTCTTACTGTTACCCTTTTGTATTGACTTGTTATTTCTCTTGAGCTGCTTTTAGGATTCTTTCTTTGTCTTTAGTTTTAGTGAATGTGATTATGATATGTCGTGGTGATTTTCTTTTGGGGTCTATCCTTTATGGGTTTCGTTGAGCTTCTTGGCTGGTCAGCTTTTCATCTTTCATGATATTAGGGAAGTTTTCTGTCTGCAAAGCTTCACTGACCCTTCTGCATTTTCCATTTTCTCTCCCCTTTCTGGAACTCTGATCACATGCAGATTTTTGCTTTTGATTGTATTGCACATTGTTTTCAGGGCTTCTTCATTTTTCTCCATTCTTTTCTCTAATTTTTCCTCAAACAAAGTGGTATCCAAGGATTTGTCTTCAATTTTGCTGATTGTGTCTTCCATTGTTTCAAATGTGCTCCTAAAACCTTCTGTTGCTCTGTCCATTTCTGAAATCTTGTTGCTTATCTTTTGGATTTCTAACTGTTGTTTTTGTATAATTTCTAATTGTTTATTTTGACATTTTGTTCCTGTATTATTTTCATGAATTCTTTCATTGTTTTGTCTGTCTTTTTTTTTTAGCAATAAAGTATTTTTTTTAATTGAATTTTAGATGAAGGTTTACAGAACAAACTAGTTTCTCATCAAACAGTACACACATTGTTGTATGACATTGGTTAACAACCTCATGACATGTTAACATTCTCCCTTCTCAAACCTGGGTTCCCTATTACTGGCTTTCCTGTTCCCTCCTACCTTCCAGTCCCTGCCCCAGGGCTGGTGTGCCCTTTAGTCTTGTTTTGTTCCATGGGCCTGTTCAAGCTTTGGGTGAAGGGTGAACCTCAGGAGTGACCACATTAGTGAGCTGAAAGGGTGTCCGGGGGTCATACTCTCAGGGTTTCTCCAGTCTCTGTCAGGCCAGTAAGTCTGGTTTTTCTTTTTGAGTTAGAATTCTGTTCTACATTTTTCTCCAGCTCTGTCTGGGACCCTCTTTGTGATCCCTGTTACAGTAGTCAGTGGTGGTAGCTGGGCACCATTTCGTACTGGATTCGGTCTGGCAGAGGCTGTGGTAGATGTGGTCTATTAGTCCTTTGGACTAGTCTTTCCCTTGTGTCTTTGGTTTTCTTCATTCTTCCTTGCTCCTGAAGGGGTGAGACCAGTGGAGTATGCTAGTTGGATGCTCACAGGCTTTTAAGACCCCAGATGCTACTCACCTAAGTATATTGTGGAACATTTTCTTTATAAACTATGTTATGCAATTGAGCTAGATATTCCCCTAGACCATGGTCCTCACAGCCCTCAGCCCATCAATTCAGTCCCTCAGGGAGTTTGGATGTGTCTACGGAGCTACCAAGGCCTTGTCTTGTACAGGTTCTGCTGACTTCCCCAATATTGTGTACTCTCTTACCCTTCACCAAAGTTACCACTAATCTATGTTTTGTCTGTCTTTTCCATGCTTTTTTCTATTTTTTTCTTATTTTTGTCTGCATTTTTCTTCATCTCTTGGATAAGCCTGAATATTAGAGTTTTGAATTCCCTATTAGGTAGTTCCAGTGTCTTTTCTTCTACTGGAATGTCATTTGGTATTTTATTTTGAAGCTTTCTGGAGCCTTCTTGTCCTTTTTTTTTTGTATGTTTTGATATTGTCTGCTGTCTTTGGGACATTCAAGAATTATTTTCTTTGTTTATTGATTGTGGATTTGTTTGTTTTGTCCTGCTTTTTTGTTTTATTTGGTTACGTCTGGGCAGGCAGGCTGGGTGTGCTTTATTGCTTGCTCATCTGTGAGCACAAAACTTCTCATCACCTTGTCTAGGTGGGCAGTGCTGGTTGCTTAGCTGTGGTGCAGCAGGGGAGGTCCAGTGAAGGGGGAGGGGTGGGGATGGGTGGTTTGTGGCATGTACTGGGGCCAACAGGTGGGGCCGGGGGACAGTGCAAGGTAGGCTCCAGTGGCCTGTGTCTGTGCCACTTGTGGGTGTGATGCTTGGCACATGATGCAGATATGCAGGAGGGAAGGGAGAGGGTGTGATGTGTGGAGCTAAGTGGGTGAGAAAAAAGAGAAACAGGAGCAAAAAAAAAAAATGGAAGGAAAAAAGACAAAAAAGGAAAAAGAAAAAGTGAGTAAATGACAGCATGGTATAATTTGGTGGGTGGGGGCAGGGCAAGACCCAACAAGACGGTGTGCCAGTGGCTCTCTAGCCAAGTGGTATGACTTGGCCTGTTGAGAAGGGGTGTGGGCAGTGCATGATAGGCTGGAGAAAAGAAAGAAAAAGAGAAAGAGAGAGAAGAAATAAAAAACAAAACAAAATAAAACAACAACAACAAAAATATGGTGCTGGGTAGGTGGCCATTGGGAGTGGGGTGGAATTGGGGTGGTGGCAAGCTGATGTTTCTCTCACCAAGCAGCGTGTGATGGCCTGCCAAAAAGGGGCAGAGGCACCACAGGGCCTAGTTGGGAAGGAGAAGGAAAGCAGAGAAGGGGAAAGATAAAGAAAAATAAACAATATGGCACTGAGGGATCCCACCTGTGGGTTGGCACAGGCCTAGGGAGGCCATGTACCAGAGGTTCTCTAGCTGAGTGGTATAACACAGCCTGTTGATGAGGGGAATGCAGAGTACAGGACTAGGTGGGTGAGTGAAAGAAAAGGAAGGAAGGGAGAGAGAGAGAAGAAACAACAACAACAAAAAAGCAAAAAGAAAAAATAAATGCACTGAAAAAATAAATGCCAGTGGAGGTGGCAAGGTCTGGGGAGGCCATGTGCCGGTGCTCTCTAGCCAAGTGGTGTGGTACAGCCCATTAAAAAGGGGTGAAGATTGCACATGCAGCTAGGTGGATGGGAGAGAGGAAAGGAGAGAAAGAAGAAACTGAAAAAAAAAAAAAAAAACGGCCCTGAGGGAGCTTGCTGATGGGGTATCTTAGACTTGGGGAGGCCATGTGTTGTTGGCTCTCTAGCCAAGCAGTGTGGCACAGCCTGTCAAGAAGGGGTGGACATAGCACATGGTGCTAGCTGGGCAAGAGAAAGGAAAGGAAGGAAGTGACAGAGATAGAAGAAACAAACAAACAAAAAAGCCAAAACAACAACAACGACAACAAAATGGCACTGAAGGAGTCAGTCAGTGGATCGGGGCAAATCTGGGCAGCAAGGAGCTGCTGTCTCTCCAGCTGAGCTACTGTGGCCCATTGGAAAACGGCGGAGGCTGCATAGAGGGAAGTGGGGGGAGGGGTGGGAAAGCATGTATCCCTGGTTACTAGGTGCTTTGTCTCCTGTTGGGAGCTCTGTGAAGTTGCCTTCCCATACTTCCTGCCCACTGGTCTTGGTGGCTGAGGTCCAAGATGGTGACTCTGTGCAGTGTTAGCTGGTAGGGGACCTCCACTCCATAGCTGTCCTCATTCTCTGTTCTCTGTCCATTTCTTATTCCATTTAGTACTTGATTGGTTTCTTTATCCCTTCATTTGATGCTTAGGGCTCCAGGACTGACGTTTGTATATGTTTTATTTGGTTTTTGTGTCTTTGCTGTAGAAGGACGTTGTAGTGCTTCTGTCTATAGCTCTATGTTGGCTCTGCCTCAGAAGAGTAGCTTTTTTTAGTACCCCTAATGGTGCAATGGTTAAGTGCTTGCCTGCTAACTGAAAGGTTGGCAGTTCAAACCCACTTAGCTGCTCCACCAGATAAAGACATGACAATCTGCTTTCATAAAGATTATACCCTAGGAAACCCTATGGGGCAGTTCTACTCTATCACGTGGGGTCACAGTTCTACTCTATCACATGGAGTCACTATGAGTTGAAATTGATTCAATGGCACCTAACAACAGCTTTTTCTTAAAGACCTAACAAAAACTCATACAAATATCAGCAGTCCTTCAAAGTGGCCAGTACAAGAGGCCACTATTTTTCCAAATAGCTTGTGTTTGATCAAAACTTTTTGCCAATTTGTGGAATGTTTCCTGGTATCCACTAGGTACCTGGCACAGCCTAGTGGAGAAGACACCTAGGCTGTTGGGTTTATACCTTCAGAGAACTTACAATCCAGCTGGAGTGACATTAAAGTCAAACTCATAAGAAAAGGTTATCTGTATTTGTGGATTTCCATGATCTTGAGTATCTTAGTTTTCTATTGCTGTGTAACGAGTGACCACAAATTTAGCAGCTTAAAACAACACCTATTATTAGTTCCCAGTTGTGTAGGTCAGAAATCTGTCATGACATGGTCGAGTTCTCTGCTCAGGGTATCACAAGGCTGGAATCAAGGTGTTGGCTGGACTGAGTTCTTATCTGGAAGCTCTAGAGGATAAAAACATGATTTTTTCAGTAGATGCAGAAAAGTCACTTAATAAAATCCCATGTCCTTTCCTGATAAAAACTTTCAGCAAACCAGGAATAGAAGGGAACTTTCTCACCACAATAAAAAGCCTTTACAAAAAACCTATGGTCAGCATCCTATTTAATGGTGAAAGATTGAATGCTTTCCCTGTAAGATCAGACATAAGACAAGGATGTTCACTCTCGTTCTTTCTATTCAACATTGTACCAGAGGTTCTAACCACTGTAATAAGGTGAGAAAAATAAATAAAAGACATTCAAACTGGAAAGGAAGAAGTAAAACTATCTTTATTTGCAGATGATATGATTGTTTTTATGATAATCCAAGTAGAAAATCTGATGGAATTGTTAAAGAAGCTACTAAAAAATCCTGTAGCCATGGAGTTGATTCTGACTCATAGTGACCCTATAGGACAGAGCAGAACTGCCCCAAAGAGTGGTGGCCTGGTGGTTAAGCATTTGGCTGCTAAACAAAATATCGACAGTTTGAATCCACCAGCCACTCTTTAGAAACCCTACGGGGCAGTTCACTCTGTTCTGTAGGGTCACTATGAGTCAGAATCGACTCAACAGCAATGGGTTGTGTTTGGAATCTTTATACAAGTAAACCGCCATATCTTTCTCTCAAAAGAAGATACTAGAACTAAAAAATGAATTTAGCAAGGTTTCAGGATTCAAGATCAATATACAAAAACCAATTGTATCTCTATATATTAGCAACAAGCAATGGGAAATTAAAATTTAAAAACAATACTTTTACAGTAGCATCAAAAATATAGAATACTTAAAAGTAAATCTGACAAGAGATAAGCAAAATCTGAACCTGGGTCAGAAGACTCAATATTATTAAAGTGTTAGTTCTTCCCAAATTGATCTATGTTTTCAATACAACCCCAATCAAAATCCCAGCAACCTTTTTGTAGAAATTGACGAACTGATTCTAAAAATTCATATAAAAATGCAAAGGACTTAGAACAGTTAAGCGCCTTTGAAAAAGAGGAACAAAGTAGGAGGACTAACACTGCCTGATCTTAAGACTTACTGTAAAGCTACAGTAATCAAAACAGTGTGATATTGACATAAAAAAGTAGATACACAGATCAATGGAACGGAGTAGGGTCTAGAAATAGACTCACACGTACACGGCCAACTGATTTCCGACAAAGTTGCAAAGGTGATGCGGTAGAGAAAGGGTAATCTTAGTCAGCAAATAGTGCTGGAGCTATTGGTTATCTATCTGCAAAAAAAAGAGCTTGTTTTCATAACTCACATCTCACACCATATACAACAAATAATTCAAAATGAATCATAAGCATAAATGTAAAACCTAAAAGTATAAACTTCTGGAAGAAAACATAGGAAAAATTCTTTTTGTCAGGCAAAGTTTTCTTAGATACAATATCAAAGGTAGGCTACATAAAAGAGTAGATTGATAAATGGAACTTAATCAAAATTAAAAATTTCAGCTCTTAGACACTAGTAAGAGAATGAAAGATAAGTCATAGATTGGGAGAAAATATTTGCAAATCATATATCTGTTAAAGGACTTGTACGTGTGATATATAAAGAACTCTGAAAACTCAAAAATAAGAAAACAAACAACTCAATTAAAAAATGGACTGAGGTTGTGAACAGATACTTCACCAAAGAAGATCTACGTATGGAAAAGAAACACTTGAAAAGATGTTTAACATCATTGGTCATTAGAGAAATGCAAATTAAAACCACAATGAGATACCACCACACCCCTATTAGAATGAATAAAACTAAAAAGATCGGGTCTGTTGGTAAGAAAGCAGAGCAACTGGAACTCTTAAACGCTACTGGTGAGAATGTTAAAGAGTACAACCACTTTGGAAAACTGTTTCGCGGTTTTTCAGAAAGTTAAATACGCACCTACTAGTAATATTCCGTTGCATAGACACACCACGGTTTATTCATATATTCGCCTGCTGTGGATATTTGAGTTGTTCCCTGTTTGCGGCTATTTCAAAATAAACCTGCTATGAACATTTGTGGGCAGGTCTTTTACGTAGAGACATGCTTTCATTTCTTTTGGGTAAATACCTAGGAATTAAATGCTCCATAGAGTTTCCAAGGCTTTAAATCTTTACTGAGGCAGACTGCCACATCTTTCTTCCGTGGAGCAGCTGGTGGGTTCGAACTGCTTTTGGTTAGCAGCCAAGCCCTTAACCACTGCACCATCAGGGCTCCTTCAACGAAATGGCTAAAAAACCAAACCAAACCTGTTGCTGTTGAGTCGATTCCGACTCCTAGCGACCCTATAAGACAGAGTAGAACTGTCGCATAGGGTTTCCAAGGAGCACCTGGGTCAGAGCAATGGGCCGTGCCACCTGCCCTTCTCCTTTGAGAGAGTAACCAAGAGCCTGGGTGGGAGTGGTGGGTCATTGTGGGCCCTTGGGGCCCTGGTGGTGCAGTGATTAAGAGCTTGGCTGCTAACCAAAATATTGGCAGTTCATATTCACCAGCTGCTCCATGGGAGAAAGATGTGGCAGTCTGTTTCAGTAAAGATTTACAGCCTTGGAAACACTATAGGACATTTCATTCCTAGGTATCTACCCAAAAGAAATGAAAGCATATCTCTATGTAAAAGACCTGTACACAAATGTTCATAGCAGGCTTATTTGAAATAGCCCCAAACTGGGAACAACTCAAATATCCACAGCAGGCGAATATATAAACAAGCTGTAGTATGTCTGTACAATGGAATATTACCAGTTGATAAAAAACAATGAACTATTGACACAAGCAACAACACAGACGAGTACAAAAATAATTATGTCGAGTGAAAGAAGCCAGGTAAAAAATATACTGTGTATGTTTCAATTTATACAAAACTCTAGAAAATGCAAACTCATCTCTAGTGACAGAACGCAGATCAGTGGCTACCCGGGAGAACGAGGAAGGTGTGAGGAAGGTGGGAGGCAAGGATCACACAGGCACCTGGAAACTGTTAGGTGTGATAGCTATGTTCGCTATCTTGATTGTGGCGATGGCTTCATGGATATATACATATGTCAAAATTTATCAAATTGTACACTTCATACATGTAGAAAGACGCAACAATGGACTCAAAAATACCGACAATCGTGAAGATGGCACTGGGCTGAGCGATATTTTATCTCATTATACATATGGTTGCCTTGAGTCAGAGCCAACCTGATGGCAGCTAACAACAACATTTTGTCAGTTGTACCTCAGTAAAGCTGTTTTAAAAAATGTTTAATTTACATCAATCCTATTTACAGCATAATTTTTAATCCATAAATTTTTCCTTTTTCTTGAAGTATTTATCCCTTCCTTGCCTTTCTGCACACGTGTGCACTGGCCCATTCCCTGTCCTCCCAGTATAACTGTATTTACTTTTGATGAGATCAGGATTCAGTATTTATGACTATTATATTCATAGTAGTAATAATTCATTATATGGCTTGGCAATATAAAACATTTACATAATAATAACTGTATTATAATCATGTAAATGTTTTATATTGTAGTGAATTATTGCTTTTCCTCTCCTGTGTAAGTCTTTCCCCCCTCCCAGAATTAATCATTGTTTGGCTTTTCTGTTTTCTTAATTTTCTACATACTTATTAGTAACACAAAAGTAAACTCTTTGCCAATTGTCTTGCCGCCTCTCAAGACACTGAGATACATCAGATGTTCTATCGATTTTGTCTTGTTCTGGAGGTCTTCTGGAACGTTCTGACCTGCCCTTATCTAGACTGGCTGCTTCCATGTCTGGTGCACAGCTGTATCCTGCAATCTCCCTCACCCTGGGGATCCCCCTTTGCTTTTTGCCTGTGTCGAGTCTCCTGGATCTCACGTCTTCTCTTCTGGCTGACTTCCTTGTCTTGGGGGAGAAAACCCTCTGGTAGCTCCTTAGGAAAGAGTGCATGGGAAGTGAAGTTTTTGAGATCCAGTGGTTCGGTTCTGAAAATGTCTTTTTTTTTCTATCCTCATACATTTTTGCAAGTTTGGCTGGGTAAGGAATTCTGGGGTGGAAATTACTTTCCTTTTGAAGGAATTTCTTCTTTGTCTTCTAGCTTCCAGTTTGCTGTTGAAGACTCCCAAGCCATTCTGATTACTGACCCTTAATATGTGACCTTTTTTTTTTTTTTCCCCTTCTCCTCTCTGGAAACTTGTAAGATCCTCTCTTTGTCCCCAGTGTTCTCAGATTCCATGATGCTGTGTCATGATGTGACTGTATTTTTGAGACACCATATAGCACGGTGGTTAAGTGCAGGGTCTCTCACATTAGCCTGCCTGAATTTAAATCCTGGCTCTGGCATTTATAAGCTTGGGCATGGGCTCAGTGCCTTGGTCTCCTCATCTGTAAAGTGAGGGTTATTGTGCATTCTGGATAAGTTAATATGTGTAAATCACTTAGAATTGCACATAGAAGTGTTTACTATTATTTTTATTTTGCTCATTGCACTAAGCTCTCAGGAGTGCTTGAATTCTGGAAAATTTTCTTAAATTATGTCATTGATGATATCCTTCTCTCAGTTTCCTCTGTTTCTGAAACTTGGACTAATCCTCTAATATATTGTATAGTCACTCATATTTTTCCACCCTTTTGTTCTTTCCCCTCGACTTTATGGAGATTTACTCAGTTTTGTCTTCCAAATTTCTATTGCATTTTTTATTTTTGGTATCACACGTTTGATTTTTCAAGACCTCTCTCTTGTTCTCTGCTTGTTTTTGAAAATGCTGCTCTGTTTTCGTTTCAGTTTTGCAATTGTTTTTCCTGACTACTCTCAGGATATAATGATAAAGTGTCATTACTTTTAAGCTTTTGTGATCGTTAGGGTTGTGTGTCAACTTGGGTGGGCCATAATTCTCAGTGATTTGGCAGGTATGATGTAGTTTGGTGGTGGTATGATGATGTGATCATCACCATGGTGAGATTTGATATAATATGATCGCCTACCTCCATGATGGGATCTTCTGTGAGGAACCAATCAGTTGAAGGGAATTTCCTTGGGCACGTGGCCTGCATCCAATACAAGTGGACATTCTGGACATTCTGCTTGCACTGTATCCTGCAGCTGATGCCTGTTCATTCGACCTCTAGTTCTTGATATTTGAGCTGGCAGCTTACCTGCCATCTTGCCTGCTAATCTTGAGATTCATCGGTCTTCGAAGTCAGTGAGCAAAAGCCCTGCTCTCTGACCTGCCAATCTTGGGTTCGGCAGCCCCTGTGGCTACATGAATCAGGAGAAGCCCCCAGACTAACCTACAGATTTGGGACGTTCCAAGCTCTACGAACTCGTGAGCCATTTCCTTTATATAAATCTCTCTATATAGATACTTATACTCTTTACCGTGTTTTTTTTTTTTTTCTCTAAAGAACCCAGCCTAAGATAACTTTTATCTCACTACATAGTTTTGACTTCCTCCAAGTCACCTTCTTTCTGTCTGTTTGTGTTGATCTTTGTCTTTTGTGTTCCAGGCTTTCCTCAGGTGTCTCATGATCCTTGCTTGTTTGCTTACTTTTAAGTGTGGAGAATTGAAAAACTGGTTGGAAGCTCTGAGTTTATGTGTGTGTGTGGCTTGTCATCTGTGAGCCTTACATGGTGATCTGGCTGGGCTGTTTCATTTTGAAGCCTCCAGTGTTAATAATTTTGGGTCTTTTCCTCCTTTCAAGTTGGTCAGATTCCACAGAAATGCATCCTCCAGTTTCCTGCCTGGAGGACAAAGGCTAGTGTCAGAGAACTGAGTGGGGAAGAGGGCTAGGGTCTCAGCATCTACTATGTGAAGATTTTCAGTAAGATACCCCTGCCTTCCAGTGTCCCCAGGTATTCTGCATCAGACCAGTTAACTAGTTGCCATTGAGTCTATTCCAACTCATGGTGACCCAGTGGGTGTCAAAGTAGAACGGTGCTGCATAGGATTTTCAATGGCTGATTTTTTGGAAGTAGATTGCCAGGCCTCCTTTCCAAAGCATCTCTCTCTCTCTTTTTAAATTATGTTTTAAGTGAAAGTTTACAAATCAAGTCAGCCCCTCATATAAAACCTTATATACACCTTTTTTTCCATATACTCCTAGTTGTTCTTCCCCTAATGAGACAGGATACTCCTTCTTTCCACCCTGTATTTCCTTGTCCATTTGGCCAGCTTCTGTCCCCCTCGGTCTTCACATCTCCCCTCCAGACAGGAGCTGTCCACATAGTCTCATGTGTCTACTTGATCCAAGAAGCTCACTCCTCACCAGTATCATTTTCTGTCTTATAGTTCAGTCCAATCCTTGCCTGAAGATTTGGCTTTGGGAATGATTTCTGTCTTGGGCTAACAGAAGGTCTAAGGACCGTGACCTCCGGCGTCCTTCTAGTCTCAGTCACACCATTAAGTCTGGTCTTTTTGCCAGAATTTGAGGTCTGCATCCCACTGCTTTCCTGCTCCTTTAGGTGTTCTTGGTTGTATTCCCTGTCGTGGCAGTCATCGGTTGTAGCTGGGCCCCATCTAGCTCTTCTGGTCTCAGGCTGATGTAGTCTCTGATTTATGTGGCTCATTCTGACTCTTGGGCTCATAATTACCTTGTGTCTTTGGTGTTCTTCATTCTTCTTTGCTCCATGTGGGTTGAGACCAATTGTTGCATCTTAGATGGCCGCTTGCTAGCGTTTATGACCCCAGGTGCTACTCTCCAAAATGGGATGCAGAATGTTTTCTTAACAGATTTTATTACGCCAATTGACCTGGATGTTCCCTGAAACCATGGTCCCCAAACCCCTGCCCCTACTATTCCAGCCCAGTGCATCTCTTTGTGGACTCGAACGTCCAACCTTTTGGTTAGCAGCCAAGTGTGTTAACTGTTTGCACCACACAGGAACCCCTTCTGGTCCAGAGATGCTGTTTTACCCTCTCCAGGGAATAAGCCTTTAGTCTTTTACCTGGCTATGGGGAGGGGGTAGGTCAGCAGATCCGAGGATCTGATTGCTTTTTAAAAACACTTTCCACCAGTCTTCTTTATTTGTTCAGCCCCTTTACCTCCACTTCCAGAGGTAATCAGTGTCACCAGTTCCTGAAACTTTTGAGGATTCTGGGGTATAATTAGGTGGTTATGCTTTCCCCAAAGGAACCCTAGTGGTGTAATGATTAAGAGGTAGCTGCTAACTGAAAGGTTGGCTGTTCGAACCCACCTAGGAGCTCTGTGGAAAGACTTGGCAATCTGCTCCCATAAAGATTAACCTATTGCTGTCGAGTCAATTCCGACTCATGTCGACCTTATAGGACAGAGTAGAACTGCCCCATAGAGTTTCCAGGGAGTGGTTGGTGGATTCAAATTGCCAACTTTTTGGTTAGTAGCTGAACTCTTAAACCACTATGCCACAGCCTAGGAAACCCTGTGGGGCAAATCTGCTCTGTCACATGGGGTCGCCCTGAGCTGAAAATCAGCTCAACAGTACCTGACATCAACAACATGGCTTTCTCCACTGCCTCTCTGGTGTTCTTTACCTCTCTTCCACCTGCTTTCCAGCTTCTAGAATTTTGTTGCTGTTGCCTCCTCTCCCATTCTCCCCGTCCTTGTGGGTTTATGCCTGAAAAAAACAAAAACAAAATGAATAAAAAAATTTTTTAAGCCTTTAACTTTTATTTTTGGTAGAATTTCAGGACAGAGCAAAAGTAGACGCAGGTGTTCAGCTGCACTCTTTTCCTCAAAGTCCTTTAATCCATTATTAGAACACTTTATTACTACCATGTTCTTCCATGTAACCATTACTACAAGAATAGACCAGAATCTTCCATGTCATCATACAAGAATTGATTCCTACATGGCAGGAATTCTGTTCATCTGTTACTGCTGTATTTCCAGCCCCAGACACAGGGCTTGGCATGTAAGAAAGTATCAAGAAATACCTACTAAATTTATGAGTCAACAAATGAACACCTGAGCTGCCTTCAGTGCCTCTAGCACATTAAGAAATATTCCTCAATGACCTCAATGGTGTCAAGACTTCATCCTTGGAAACTAAATAGTGTGTGGAAATAACCAAAAGTTGTTCAGTGCCAAGACTTGCAAACCAGGAGGGTGAGCAAACGGAGGAGAGAATAACAACACCTTTTTTCATTTTTGTCCCAAACAAGGTGTGGCACCAAATTCTGAGATTGATTTCCTGGTCTGGTGTACAATGAAGTCTGTGGTCAATTCATAAAAAAGAAGGAAAGCCCGAAAATGTTTTCAGCAAACTTGATTTTGTTGACCTAGTAGTGTGGGGCTCGTTTCGTGGATGTAGAGGATTTTGCAGGTAGTCTGGAAGCAAACAGGTATGTGATTTGGGACAAGTCATTCAGGTTGCAGAGGGTTTTAACTTCTCTGTAAGGAAAGATAAAGGTGGAGTTCACCCACGGAATTTTTCTATGGTTCTGGGTTTCTAGGGGGCTGGGGTGTGACTGGAAGGGCAGGACAGAGTGCAGAGAGCTGATTCTGAGAGGCATGTACCCTAGCAGACACGAGGGAGAAGCAATTTCCCTGTCACCGGAGTGGGGCCATCTAGATAGGACACCACCAACAGCCCCAAGCATTTATTATGCCCTCATTCCAAGCCAGTCACTGTGCTCCACACACATTGATTGCCTCTTCAAATCCTTAGGGTTGCCTGCGAAGCCAGTAGTCTAAATTATTCCCATTTTCCCGATGAGGAAACTGAGACACACAGAGAGGAATGAACTGTTCCAGGTTACAGTCCTAGGAAGCAGTGGAGTAGAGAGTCCAAGTCAGGTTAGCTCCAGAGCGACAAAAGGAAAGTGGCAAAGAAGGATGGAGGCCTGAAGGGATAAATTCCCTGTACTGAAATCTGATTATATAAGGGGCTGGTGGATGTATATACAAAAATCCCTGGTTTTCTCATGGTTACTCCACGTAATGTTTGCCATCTGACCAACGTTGTCCATAATGTTGTCAAAAAGTTGCTAAATATCTGATCAACAGATCGACAGAGGGAAAGAAAATAAAAGCTAATCCTGTAGACAGTTAAAATAGAGCCTGGATTGGCCGGAACATTCTGGGGGTGGAAGGATCAGAATAGGTGATTTTCCTCATTTACTCTGGAATGAGGGTTTTTGTTTCCAACCCCATTTGCCGAAAATGTTCTAAAACGCTAGTGAGGTGGGTGCCTCTTTTCTGCAATGCCCAAGGCTCTGGACTCACTGTAGACAGTGTGCAGTGAGATTTGATCACCAACGGACTCTGACTTGAAACCCTGAAAGCTTTTGTCTGAAGTTCTGATATCAGCTTGCTTTATTGTTTTTTCCTTCTTTAAGCACAAAAGGAAATTCTGGCTTGTTGATAGTTCATTCTTTCATCCAAACCATAGTAGTTCAGAAGTTTAGGTTTTGGGGCCAGACAGACTTGAGTTTAAATCCCAGCTCTGTCACCTATTTGCTGTGTGACCTTGCACAAGTTACTTAAACTCTCTGAGTGTTAGTTTCCTCATCTGTAAAGGCAGACTA
The DNA here is from genome assembly GCF_024166365.1 of Elephas maximus indicus. Lineage (NCBI taxonomy): Eukaryota > Metazoa > Chordata > Mammalia > Proboscidea > Elephantidae > Elephas > Elephas maximus. The sequence goes on from NC_064819.1 coordinate 108,201,894, forward strand.
TTGTAATCTATTTCATCGGGCTAGTATGGGGGTTAATGAGATAATGTAAGGCACACTTATGGATGCAATCAGAGGCAGTACTTGCCATTATCATCATTTACAAGAGTCATTGGGTGTCTAAGAGAGCATGCGCTGTATTAATGCTCAGGCTGGGATGGGGGGATAGAAATCAGTGGAAAATATGGTTCCTCTTCTCTGTGAGTGTACTTGCTACCCCCCCACATACTCCCTCACAAAGTTAAATACACTGAATATCATGGAATTGTGTCCCCCCAAAAATATCTGTCAACTTGGCTAGGTCTTGATTCCTAGTATTGTATGATTATCTACCATTTTGTCATCTGATGTGATTTCCCTATGTGTTGGAAATCCTATCACTATGATGTAATAAGTTGGATTAGCGGCAGTTATATTGATAAGATCTACAAGATTAGATAGTGTCTTAAGCCAATCTCTTTTGAGATACAAAAGAGAGAAGTGAGCAGAGAGATGTGGGGACCTCATACCACCAAGAAAGCAGCACCAGGAGCAGAGTGCGTCCTTTGGACCTGAGGTTCCTATGCTGAGATGCTCCCAAACCAAGGGAACACTGATGACAAGGACCTTCCTCCAGAGCTGACAGAGAGAGAAAGGCTTCCCCTTGAGCTGATGCCCTGAATTTGGACTTGTAGCCTACTAGACTGTAAGAGAATAAATTTCTGTTTGTTAAAGCCATCCACTTGTGGTATTTCTGTTATAGCAACACTAGATGACTAAGACACTGGACAGCAATTTGAAACTGATACAAGAGTTGTAAGGAGCCCTGGTGGTACAAACGGTTAAGCACTGGGTTAACTGGAAGGTTGGAGGTTTGAACTCATGCAGGGACTCCATGGGAGAAAGACCTGGCAATCTGCCTCTGTGAAGATGACAGCCAAAAAAACCCTATGGGGCAGTCCTACTCTGTCACATGGGGTCACTATGAGCTAGAACCGACTAGACAGCACCCAACAACAACAAAGGTTGTAGACAACTCATGCTGTAGGAGTTCTGGGGAGATCACTGAACGAAGTAGTCCAGGAAGGCTTCTTGCTCCAGTGCATGATGGTGCAACGTGTGTTCGGGGCTGTCAGAAAACCTGTTTGGTTGGAATGGGATGTATGTGTAGGGAAGCAGAGGGAAATAAGGCTGCAAAGTAAACTGGGACCACGTGATAATAATAATATAAATAATAATGGGAATTAAAAAACCCAGTTGTCTTTGAGTCGATCCTGACTCATGGAAACCCAATGTATGTTAGAGTAGAACTGTGCTCCATAAAGTTTTCAATGGCTGATTTTTCAGAAGTAGATTGTCAGGTCTTTCTTCCGAGGTGCCTCTGCGTGGGTTGGAACCTCCAACCTTTGGGTTAGCAGTTGAGTGTGTTAACTGTTTGTGCCATCCAGGGACTCCAATAATGGAAATAGCAACCACCATTTATTTATCTCCTACTGTGTACGAGATAGGTGCTTGTGCTATGTCCTTTCCATATATTATCTCATTCAATCCTCACAACAACCCTATGCAGTAGATACTATTACATTTTTTCAAGGAAACTGAGGCTCAGAGAGGTGAGGTACCCAACCCAAGGGATGCATAGCTAGAAATAGGCAGAGTCACAATTTGAATGCACAAATACATAGACACTGACACAGAAAGAAACACAGACATAAAGACATACACACAGGGACTCAGGAGATAGCTGTCGCTCTCCTCAAACTTTTCTCTCTTCTCCTCTAGTTGATTCAGGTGCTAGTTCTTTCTTCTGAGAGGTTTTGTGTGAAAAAAGTGGCCCCTCTCCTCACTCCACCTCTGCCTCAAATATTCCTTTGGTTAGCTCCCAAGATAGGCAGCCCAAGGGGCAGGGCTGGGACTTAGATGAGGCAAATGAGGTGGCCAGGGTGCAATATTTAAGGAGGCATTCACCTTCAGGGCTGACCCTGCATTTGTGCAAACCTTAAGAGTCAGTGCCTCCTTAAATTTTGTGCCCTAGCTGCCTACTTGCCTTACCCACCTTCTGGTCCTTCACTGGGGAGGAGAGAGGGGTTTCTACCTGGGCTAAGAAATCCCCGCACTCTTCCATGGTCAGGCAGAAATTCCAGGGGCCCAGGCCACTGCTCTCTTTTCTGTCCCCGAATGAACAGCAGGGCAAAGTTGCAGTCTCAGATCATGATCTACTGCCAAACCCCTCATTCATCAGTGTTCCCCACAGCTCAGCCTACCTCTCTTGCCCCTGCGTTCGCCAAGCAGCCCCCCTCCCAGCCCTGGTCATACTCTCCTGCCCCCAGAGGAGTGAGCCTGGTTGGACAGCCTCCAGCACAGTGCCCTGCTCCCAGGGACAGCTGGTTGGTTCCAGGGACCCGTACAAAGAGTACAAAGAGCCACCTGCGTATGCCCCAGGGGCTGGGAAGTCCAGCACCGCTCTCCCGCGCCCTCTAGAGGCTTGGGGTGGCACCAGGTGAGGCACAGGGGAGGGGTCCCGAATGAGAAGAGGGCCCTGGGCTTCCAGAGAATGTTTGGAAGGTGTCCACAGTCAGGAAACGGCTTCATCTGGAGCCTGCTGCTGGAAGGCACCCAGCAAGCTTACCCTGTTGGCTCAGGCAGAAGAGGATTCAAGGTCCCCCATCTCTGTCTGGGTGTGGAGGATTCTCCCTCTTGTGGGCCCAAGGAGTAGCTCCTTAGCTTGTGAAGAGTCGGCCTGGCTGGACAGCCCCTCTGTACTTCTCACTGTTCCCTTAGACAGCTTTGAGGAGGCTGGAGGCTGCCCCTGCCAACCCTGGGGGGATTGGGTACAACTGTGGCCCCATTTTCAGAGAGCCAGGAATTCCTGGAGGAGCCCTTGGCCAGGAGGGGAGGAGGGATGAGGATCCTGTAGCAGTGAGGAGCGAATTCCAAGGTGGCTGTGTGAGAGAAGCTGGGAAGATGGTTTGAGAAATCTTCAACTCCTGGTTGGGAAGGATGAACACAGAAGGGAAGGGTGAAGATGAGGAGACAGCCTGGGGGGAGGGGGCACTCAAGCAGGATGGGGAGAGTTGACAGGTTGTGGCATCATTTAATAAATTTTTCTGGGCTGGAAGATTGGGGCCAGGGACCTGGGCCTCCACAGGGGAGTGAGTGGAGCAGACTCAGTCCCCTTATAATAAAAACCCATTGTTGCTGAGTTGATTACGACTCATAGAAACCCTACAGGACAGAGAAGAACTGTCCCATAGGATTTCCAAGGCTGTAATCTTTACGGAAGCAGAATGCCACATCTTTCTCCTGTGAAGCAACTGGTGGGTTCGAACTGCCAACCAGGGCTCCTGTCCATCATAATACATATGCATAGATTCGTTTGCATAAGAGCACTTCTGCTCAACCAGCTGCCTTCAGGTACACTCCTTACTTCAAATTGTCCATTACTCGACAGAAGTATTTGGGGGGCTATGCCCCCTTCTTTTTTATTTTAATTGAACTTTAGATGAAGGTTTACAGAACAAACTTATTTCTCATCAAACAGTTAGTACACACATGGTTGTATGACATTGGTTAACAACCCCATGACATGTCAACACTCTCCCTTCTCAACCCTGGGTTCCGTATTACCAGCTTTCCTGTTCCCTCCTACTTTTCAGTCCCTGCCCCAGGGCTGGTGTGCCCCTTTAGTCTTGTTTTGTTCCATGGGCCTGTTCAATCTTTGGGTGAAGGGTGAACCTCAGGAGTGGCCTCATTACTGAGCTGACAGGGTGTTCAGGGTCCATACTCTCAGGGTTTCTCCAGTCTCTGTCAGGTTAGCAAGTCTGGCCTTTCTTTTTGAGTTAGAATTTTGTTCTACTTTTTTCTCTAGCTCTGTCTGGGACCCTCTATTATGACCCCTGTCAGAGCAGTCAGTGGTGGTAGCCAGGCACCATCTGGTTGTACTGGACTCAGGCTTGTGGAGATCGTGGTAGATGTGGTCCGTTAGGCTCCGTTCTTTGGCTCATCCTTCACTTTTGCAGCAAAAAAGGTGGGGAGAGGGAAAGAGAGACGTACTCCCTGGGTGGGTTTTCAGCCTCAGTTCCTCTAGGAGATCCAGGTATTCTTGGGTTTGGGACAGAGAAGGAGAGGGTATGGAAGGAGTTGCAGTATGATCCCACCTGCCCATGTGCCAGGCCAGGAGCAGAGCAAGAGCAGCGCCTCTCCCTAGAGCTTCTCGTGCTGCCCAAGATGAAGGCAGGTGTTGCATCAGAGAAAGAGCAGGAGTGGCCTGAATGTCCCCAGCAGTGTCAAGGAGAAGGAACCCCTTGCTTCCCATAATCTTGGCACTGTAGACACTCTAGCCTTCCCAGTATTTGGGGTCCAAGCTAGGTGCATGTCATCTCTACTTCTCTGGCTCTGGGGTCCCCTGCCAGAGCTGATGTCACTGCAGAGGTATCAGGCCACGCTCCAACAAAGCTCTGTTGTGCTTGGAGAGGGACTGGGGGGCCTGGGCAGACAGCCCCAGGCTGCGTCTCCCTCTCGTCCCCTCCCACCAGGGAAGGGTCTTTTTCTCCATTTCCCACAAACACTTGCTGTGCCACTTGAAAGCCTTCTCATTCCATTCCCCTGCTGCCCTGCTCTCGGCCCCAGCACACCTGACAAATTCCTTCCCATAGTTCAGCTCCCAGCTTGGAAGCAGGGACACCCCACCCATCACCTCTCCCAAAGTAGGGGGCAAGGAACTGACATCTTATCTTGTCCTCTCCTCCATTCTCTCCTCTTCCTCTCCCCCAACTCCCTGGCATTTCTTCCAGGCCAGGAATGAGCCTAGAAGTCTCTAATTAAACATTCTGTTGTTGTTATCCCATAATTCCCCCCTCCCCAGAGAACATGAGCTTCTTGGGCCTCTGCTTATCTAACTCAAATCTTTCTTGCTGCAATCTTTGCTGTTATGGTTGGTGGCAATAGGCAAACTCAGGCAATTGGTCAGACAATGGACTGAAGAGCTCTGTTTTCTCTGCCTCCCTGCCCACGCATACCCCAGTAATCCTTACAGCGTCTCTAAATGATGGTCCCAGAATGGTGCTCCCTGGGCTTCTCTCCATCCTTGTAGTTTGCCAGGCCACAGGCCAAGTGTCCAAAGAGCTTATCATTATTACTTATTCCTCATCCCTACAATCAGGACCTTAGAGATCACACATCCCAACCCCTTCACTTCATAGAGGAGGACACTGAGGCCAGAGTTGGTCAGTGCCTTGCTCCAGGTCACACGGCAAGGCAGCAACAGCTCCTGATTTTAAACTCAGGTGTCCTGCCCTCCAGCCCATGGCCCTACATGAGGCTATCCGAGGAGCTGCTCAGGAAGCAGGAGTGTTCCATGGCAGCACTTCAGAGACACTATTTTATGAGAGGCTTTCACTTCTGGGGCGATACAGGGAGGGGAGTGCAAAGAGGATGCCCAGCTTCTTGGCGGCTGATGTGGGGAGAGTGCTGTGACCCACGTCACCTTGCTGAAACAACTGGATTTCTGGGACACTCCTCTCTCCTCTCTGTGGCCCTGTTGTGGATGGTGGCAGTGCTATCAGGGTGTGTGTGTATGTGTGTGCGTGTGTGTATGCATGGGATTTATTGGTTCCTGTGGCCTTCAGCCTGGAGATTTGAGGAAAGATGGAAAGGCAAGAGATTGGTAGATGAGTGATGACAGGGGGTTACGCAGCCTTGCCCCTGAGCTGTGGTCAGAGGCTGTTGAACAGCAGGCTCACGTGCCTACTTCTGCCTTCCTTAAAGCCTTGGGACATGCCGGAAGTTTGGGAGAGGGATCTGGTGCCCCTCACTGTACTCCTTGCTCTCTCTAGAGATGCCATACCAACTATCCTGACACCCAGATGGGCAGGAGTGTGTCCCATCTCCTCAGAAATGTCCCTTTTGCAAATTTTTCCCTAGATCTTGGAGGGCTGGTAGAAACTGGGGAGACATGAAGAACACCTTTTCCCCTAGCTGGTCCCCCACTGATCAGGCCTACCTACCTTTCCCGGGGGCTCAGAGAAGCTGAGGCTTCTCACAGGCCCAGAGGGGCATTCAGTGCGCAAGACTGGTCTAGGAAGTTCCCTGAGACAATGGGGCCAGACAGAAGGGCGGGAGAGAGAGGAAGGTGGGAAGGATGGGGACATCCAAAGAAAGAAGGGAAAGAAAAATACTCTGATTACTCATAACTGTCTGGGCACCGTGGGGTTGGAATTCCAGCCCAGGCTGGCGCTGGCCCTGTTTCCCATTTTTTCAACAGTGGTTGGAATCCATGAGCCCCATGCCTGAGGCCTGGCCTCTCGGATTGAGGGGATGGTGAGGGACCTGCTACAGTGGGTGTGGGCTACACTTACATATAGAGAGTAAGGGGAGTCCTAGCCTAGTCTTCCCCAGGGGGGAGGAGACATGGAGACTAGGGCCCCAGACATTCTCACTTGGAACTGTGTGTTCCAGCCTGGAGTCAGGAGTGGCCTGGGGCAGGGCAGACAGTCAGTTGGTATGCACGAGCATGGTCATCGATTGTTAGTATACTAAAATACTTCCAAACAGATTGGTAAATAGCTGTAGTTCCAGCCCTTGAGGACCCCCTGCCTCTCTGATTACCCCTGTCCCTTCCTGGGTTCGTGGACCTTCCCATAATCCAGACACTGAGGGGTTTATGCTTGGCATGGCAAACGGTCAGCTCCTGTGTGAACTATACCCAAGTCGGAAGGGGTGTTAACTGCTTGGCCATCACCCTCAGCTGGGGAGCCAGGTCTTGGGACGTGGGGAAGCTGGCAGCAGGCACAGAAGCACTGAGGTGCCTTGCCTCATTTTGCTTCTAGTTGTGATCTGGAGGGAGCTGGGCTGACCAAGTGGGCTGGCATGCAGGCACACGTAGGCAGGATCAGGGCATAGTTTACACTGGTTGTGCCTTCTGCAGGGCATGGCCTGGATTGAGGGATCGCTGAGCCCCTCTGGGTGGGAAAAAGGTGCCAACAACAGAGCACATGTCCAGTGGCTGACCTGCTCCAGATACACGTGGCACCTAGGGCCAGCGTCCCCTCCCTGGGCACTGCCTGGCTCCCCAGCTAGCCAGTCAGCTCATGGGGGTAGAGACTTCATGTAACCCAATGGTGCCTGACTTGGGGCTGGGCCCTGATGAAGTGACTCAGTGGTTGTTGGAAGGGTAGAAAAAGCCCTGGGCTGTGAGTGCAGAGAGTTGAGTTTAGCTCCTGCCTCATACAAGTCTGGCCTTCATTCTGCCCATCAAGCCAGTGAGGAGTTTTCAAACTTCTTCTTTAGCAGTGGAGCCTTTTCTTCAAATGAAATGCAAAGGAAAAAAAAGAAAATATATATATATATAAAATCAATAAATGAGGCAGATAAAACCATGCGTGCTGTGTTGGCTCACCTACTTCCTCCCTCCCCTGGCCCCCACTTCTGAGGAACGCTGGGTATCCCTGGACTAATTGTCTCGTTTGTTGATTTTCTAGAGGCTATTAGCCAGGATGATCTTGGAAGCTGAGGGGAGGCTGCTTTTGTCTTTCTGTCTCCTCCACCCCCCACGCCCCGCCCTGAGTTTCAGGGCCTAAGAAGGCAGGCAGGATGGTGGGGGTGACCCCTCTCAGAGGGCCAATCATTAACTGGCTTTATCTTAGTGAACCGTCCTGGGGGGCTGGGGTCACAGACCAAGCTTCCGGCCCAGGCCCAGGGAGTAGCTAGGGGAGGGGGGAAGGGGCCTATCTTGCTGGAGGGGTGAGGAATGCCTTGGGCTCCTGTCTCTTTTTTTTCCCGCTAGGACTCCCCAACGTGATTCCATGTTGCAGGCAACTCAGTGACAACCTGGTGATAGACACAGTCATCCAAAAGAAAGGCTAAGGCAGGAACCAAACTGCCATATCTCCCCACCCCTAGTCATCTTTGGCAAGCATTTTGTGACTTTTTTGGCTAGGGGTTGGGGTAAAGCCATTTCCCTATTCTGTCGTGTTTGAGGTTAGCTTGATGGCAGTGGGTTTGCATTATCTGAGAGTTTGCTCACTTAAGGGGGTAGGGGTGGGAGAAAGGGAAGAGATGAGGCATCTATGCTAGGCCAGGAGTTTTGCTTGCAGTTGCTGTCTCTAAATATCTCCCCTACAGCTTTGGAGGTAAGTACCACCCCCCCGCCCCAAAAAAACAAAAAAACCCAAACCAGTTGCCATAGTTGCTTTTGACTTATGGCAACCCCATGTGTTGCAGAGTAGAACTGTGCTTCGTAGGGTTCTTGAGGCTGTGACATTTCAGAAGCAGAGGGCCAGGCCTTTCTTCTGAGGTACCTCTGGGTAGGTTTGAACTGCCAACCTTTATGGTCAGTAACTGAGCACTTAACTGTGCCACTCAGGGACTCCAAGGCAAGTGCCAGAACTCTCATTTTACAGATGAGGAAACTGAGGCTCAGGCAGAGTAATTGACTTGTCCCAAGTCTCACAGCTTAGAAGTGGTGAAGCAAGATTTGAACGCAGCCTGTCTGGCTTTTTTGATTGCATGCTATAGGGTGGAGGAGGCTGAGGGGATTGGGTAGAGCAGGAGCTTTTCATAGTAGGATTCACCAAGTGAAGTGTCTTTTTGGAAAGGGCACAGGTTCTGTCACCGGGTAACAGACGAAGAAATTCTCTCCCTGCTGGCACTTAGGGGGTTCCCTGGAACCATATCTTCCCTCCAGTTCTTGGTGCGGTGCCCCAGATTTCACCATTCGTGCTGGATTTCCTTTAGTTAAGCATTGCCCTCTCTAGGAGTCTTTCAAGACACACAGACCCCCATGGTTTCACGGGACATCCCAGTTAATTGGCCTAATAATGTGTTTTGTGCTTCTTTTCTTCCTCCTAGTTTGTTGTGTAGTGCCTAGGGCCTTAAAAGCTTGCAAAACTAGGTGGTGCCCGGCTACCACCACTAGCTGCTCTGACAGGAATCACAACAGAGAGTCCCAGACAGAGCTGGAGAAAAATGTAGAACATAATTCCAACTCACAAAAAAAGACCAGACTCACTGGCCTAACAGAGACTGGAGAAACCCCGAGAGTATGGCCCCCAGACACCCTTTTAGCCCAGTAACGAAGTCACTCCTGAGGTTCACCCTTCAGCCAAAGATTAGATAGGTCCATAAAACAAAACGCGACTAAAGGGGCGTACCAGCCCAGGGGCAAGGACTAGAAGGCAGGAGGGGACAGGAAAGCTGCTAATAAGGAACCGAAAGTTGAGAAGGGAGAGTGTTGACATGTCGTGGGGTTGTTAACCAATGTCATAAAACAATATGTGCATTAACTGTTTAATGAGAAACTAGTTTGTTCTATAAAACTTCATCTAAAGAACAATTGGAAAAAAAAAAAAAAAAAAGCCTGCAAGCTGCCATCCAAGGCATGACAATTGGCTTCTATTCACTTGGAGCAACAAAGGAAGAAGACTCAGATATAGGAAGAGGATATGGAATGTATGGCTAATTGCCTTCATGAACTAACTGCCTCTTTTGACATGAGACCAGGAGAACTGGATGGTGCCTGGCTACCGTTAGTGAACATTTTGATCAAAGATTCTATAGAAGAGTCCTCATAAAAAGGGGGAAAATACAGAACAGAATTTCAAATTCTCATGAAACCCAGACTTTGTGGAGCCATGGAGGGTGGATGAACACCTGAAACTATTACCCTGAGAAAATCTTTAAATTATAACCAAAAATATTCCTGAAGTCATTTTAAGGCTGAACAACCCTTTAATTTACCTAGTAAAAAACATCTGCCTTGAACATTATGCTCTTTTAAAAACTACGTATATGGGATCAAAGTGATAAGAGCAACTAGATAGAAACCTTAGGGAGGCAGTGAGTTTATATTCATGGGTCAGGGGAGAGCAACTCAGAAAAGGAAGGTGAGAATGGTTGCACAACTGGAAGAATGTAATCAGCAACGCTGAATTGTACATGTAGAAATGGTTGAATTGGTATTATGTTCTGCTGGGTATATTCTCGACAACAACAAAAAATATACAGACCCCTGGAAGATGTAACATTTTGTATCAGTGATCACAGTTGGAGAGTTTGATGGCACTGTTATGGCCTCACAGGGCTTTAGTGCTCTCAGAATGTAAAAAACAAAGCAAAACCAAAATTCCAGTGGAGTCAGTTCCTACTTGTGGTGACCCCATGTATTAGAGAGTAGAATTGCTCCATAGGGTTTTCTTGGCTGTGATCTTTAAAAACAAAATATTGTTTTTGAATTGTATTTTAGATGAAGGTTTACGGAACAAATTAGCTTCTCATCAAACAGCACACATATTTTGTGACATTGGTTAACAACCCCACAACACGTCAACACTCTCCCCTTCTCGACCTTGGGTTCCTTGTTACCAGCTTTCCTGTCCCCTTCTGCCTTCTAGTCCTTGCCCTTGGACTGGTGCGCCCCTTTAATCTCGATTTGTTTTATGGACCTGTCTAATCTTTGGCTGAAGGGTGAACCTCAGGAGCGACTTCGTTACTGAGCTAAAAGAGTGTCCGGGGGCCATACTCTCGGAGTTTCTCCAGTCTCTGTCAGGCCAGTAAGTCTGGTCTCTTTCCATGAGTTAGAATTTTGTTCTACATTTTTTTCCAGCTCTGTCCAGGACCCGCTGTTGTGATCCCTGTCAGAGCAGTTGGTGGTGATAGCTGGGCACCATCTTGTTGTATTGGACTCAGTCTGGTGGAGGCTGTGGTAGTTGTGGTCCATTAGTCCTTTGGACTGATCTTTCCCTCATGTCTTTAGTTTTCTTCATTCTCCCTTGCTCCCAAAGTGGTGAGACCAGAGGAATATCTTAGATGGCTGCTCACAAGCTTTTAAGACCCCCATATGCTACTTACCAAAATAGAATATAGAAGATTTTCTTTATAAACTATGTTATGACAATTGAGCTAGATGTTCCCTGAGACTATGGTCCTCACAGCCCCCAGCCCAGTAATTTAGTCCCTCAGGGAGTTTGGAGGTGTCTGTGAAGCTTCCATGACCTTGCCTTGGACAAGTTGTGCTGGCTTCCCCAGTATTGTGTACTGTCTTACCCTTCACCGAAGTTACCACTTATCTATTCTCTATTTAGTGTTTTTCCATCCCCACGCTCCCTCCCTTGTAACAATCAAAGATTGTTTCTTTTTGTGTGTAAACCTTTTCATGAGTTTTTACAGTAGTGGTCTCATACAATATTTGTCCTTTTGTTATTGACTTATTTCACTCAGCATAAGGCCCTCCAGATTCATCCATGTCATGAGATGCTTCGCAGATTCATCATTGTGCTTTATCTTTGGGTAGTACTCCATTGTGTGTATGTACCATAGTTTGTTTATCCATTCATCTGTTGATGGGGATTTAGATTGTTTCCATCTTTTTGCTATTGTGAACAATGCTGCAATGAACATGGGTATGCATATGTCTATTTGTGTGACGGCTCTTATCTCTGTAGGATATATTCCTGGGAGTGGGATGGCTGGATCATATGGTATTTCTGTTTCTAACTTCCTAAGGAAGTGCCGTATAGCTTTCCAAAATGGTTCTACTATTTTGCATTCCCACCAGGAGTGCATACGAGTTACAGTCTCCCCACAACCTATCCGACATTCGTTATCTTCTGTTTTTTGATTTGTGCCGTTAATGCTGAGGTGAGATGGTGTCTCATTGCGGTTTTGATTTGCATTTCCCTAATGGCTAGTAATTGTGAGCATTTCCTCATGTATCTGTTAGCTACTTGAATGTCTTGTTTGGTGAAGTGTCTGTTCATTTCCTTTGCCCATTTTTTAAATTGGATTATTTGTCTTTTTGTTGTAGAGGTGTTGGATTTTCCTGTAGATTTTAGAGATCAGACCTTTGTTGGATTTGTCATAGCTAAAAAATTTTTGCCAGTCTGTGGGTTCTTTTTAGTCTTTTGGCGAAGTCTTTTGATGAGCATAAGTGTTTGATTTTTAGAAGATTCCAGTTATCTAGTTGGCTGTAATCTTTATGAAAGCAGATTGCCAGGTCTTTCTTCCACGGCATGGCTGGATGCATTCAAACTACCAACCTTTAGGATAGTAGCTGAGTGCAAACTGCTTGCACCACCCAGGGACCTTAACCTCATGTTTTTACTTAGGGGGAGCCTGAGGTCCAGAATGGGAAAGTGACTTGTCCAAGGTCACACAGCATACAACGGAGTGGACTTTTTTGCCCAGTGCTGTTACCAGGTCTCGGTATGTCTGTAACAGGCAGACAGGAGAGCTCTGGGCATCTAATGGGGCCAGGGAGGGAGAAGGGGCAAAGTTGGATAAAAGGTCTTTCTGCTTTGTGTTCTGCCCCAGCCAAGGGGTCCTGTGCTTGTCACAGACTGGTGTCCTCTGTCCTCCTCCCCTTGTCCCTGGAGGCAAATAACAGCGATGTTCAGTGTTCAAGCTGGACCTACCTCTTGCATCTGCTTGTTTGTTTAAATTCTCTGACAGAGACATGCTGTCCCAGAGGGAGGGGAAGTCAGTCCAGGGCTCACCCCCAAGGAAGTGGCATTGTCCCTGTGGGCTTTGGCTGGGAATGTTTCTGAAGAAGCCCTAATCCCCTGCCCTGCCTAACATCAAGGTTTGTATCACCCAGAGGAGCAAGGAGTGGGGTAAGATGAGCCATCAGAAACCTCCAGACCTCTCATCCCCTGCTGGGATGATGGCCTGCTCTCTAGCCCCCTCCACTTATCTCCCATCAAGATGCAGGTCAAGTGTCACCTCCTCTAGGAAGCCTTCCCAGGCTCCCCCTCCATACCCCCAGATAATTCCTATTTTCAGTTTACTCTTTCAGTTCCCCTCCAGGCAGCAAGTCCCTTCCACATTGTTTTAGCTCCAGGGGCCAGCCTAAAGCAGGGCTTATAAACTGAGTTTAATAATTGCTTGTGGAATAAGCATCCCATGCTACCTGCTGCAGGATACGCTTCCTGATATACATTCCAGCCCATTTCTCTGCTCTGCCTTTGAACCTTCATAACACTTTGTGCCTCTCCCAGGGCCTACTTCTTATCTTGCTCTGGCATAGCTCTGTGTACATTTGTCTGTATGCAAACAACTTTCTAAGGCGGATTTTTTCACTCCCCTTTTACAGATGAAGGAAACCGAGGCTCAGAGAGGTTGAGTAACCTGCCTAAGGCCACACAGTTAAAGAGTGGCAGAACTAGGAGTATGGCTTGGGCCCATTTGGCTCCTAAGTCCCTGCACTTTCCACCGTTCTACTTAAGTGTCCCTGTATCTCTTATAACATCAGCCCCAGTGCCTGGTGCCTGGCGGGCTTTAGGAAATATTCACAAATTGGATTGAAGTTCAGCTCCTAGGCAAGGCCCAGGTTGAGAGAGAGGATGTAGCTTTGGGACTTTAGCTGCCACCTCTTTATCAATTGGCCATCATTACCTATCATTACCCAAAGACAAACCTCCAGATGGGGCTATGATATCTGCACTGGAAAAGAGGCCCTTCTTTCTTCCTTGCTTTCTCTTTATTTTTCCATCACTTTGTTGCAAAGACGTAGAGAGAGAGAAAGACTGACCTATGACCAAAGCCAGGAATTGAGGAGAATCGGCCCAATATCCTCCCCTTCAATTCAACAAGCGTGTATCCCTGTCCTTCCTGGGATCAGGGTCATGCTAGACTCCTGCGGGTCAGGGACGGGGTGAGGGAGGACAACTTCCTTCCATCATAGTGAAACTACTTGAAGAAATGTCTAGACAACAGCAAGACCCAGCGACCCCCTTCTCCCCTTCTCTCACTCTTCTGGAGGGGCTCTGTCCCTTCATCCACAGGCTTCGAGATGAACTGCCCACATATCCACACAGGTGAGAACCTCCCTCAGCATCAAAGGTGGCAGAACATCAGGACAAAGTACAACTATTGTGCCTTGGGCCCAATCACTACCTCCTTTGTCTGGGGCCACTGCTGGCTCCTGGCCGCCTTTCACACTCTTCTCCACCCACCCTGCCCCTCTCTCCCCTTCCCGCTCACCTGGAACGCCTTGCCCTTTGAGGCAGCCAAATGTCTTCCCCTTCCTCCTTGGCTCCTTCTGAACTGTGTTCAGAGACACCCTGGCCCTGAGGTGGGGCCCTCTGATTGGGGGCTGAGGTTGTCTCTCCAGAGGGACTGAGAAGGACTTGTCTGGGCTCTTGGCTGCTCTCTGTTCCACTCACCTGTACACATACACATTGCTGGGTGATCTTGGACATTTCTGTCCCCTCTCTGGGTCTTTGGGGGATTCTCTTGGGGGGGGGCACAGTCTTCCCTGTCACTCCCTACCCTACAGTGACCTGGGGGAGAATGAGGGGAATTAAATTTGTTTGAGGGGATTAAAGTGGTGGGAAGAGAGGGTGCTACTGAGACACAATGTGGTCTTACTGTTGTTGCCTTTTTTTCCTAAATTTTATTTATTTATGTTGTTGAGAATATACACAGCAAAACATACACCAATTCAACGGTTTCTACACTGACAATTCAGTGACACTGCTTACATTGTTTGGGTTGTGCAGACATTCTCATCCTCCTTTCCTGAGCTGTTCCTCCCTCATTAACATAAATTCACGGCCCTTTTTTGAGTTGCTGTTATCACTTTGATTCCATATTGATAGTTTGTAAAAGAGCATAATGGTCAAGGCAGACTTTTTTACTAGTTAAAGTGTTGTTTGGTTTTAGCATGAGTTCAGGGGATATTTTTGGTTTAAGGTTTAAAGATTTTCTCAAGGCAATAGTTTCAGGGGTTCATCCACCCTCCACGGCTCTGAATTCTGTGAGAGCTTGGAAACTTTTTCTGATTTTTCCTGTTTTATGATTGTTGTTTGGCATTTCTTGTTCTGTGTACTTCTTGTTTCCTTTTTCGAAGATTCTGGTGAGTAGGGATTTCAGTTTGATGGTAGTGTGGGCCTTGGCTGGGTCCATGATAGTATGTTATCGTGAAGGCTGGTGATACCACGTTGGGGGATAGGGTCTTGAGTCAAAGCCTTCTCTGAGTCACCCTAGGTTGTATCCTGAAGCTGTCTGAAGACTGGAGGTGGAAAGCTCATCCCCACTAGCGAAGAGTGCTCAAAAATTCCTCAGGCCAGGTCCTGTGTCTGTATTCTGAGAAGTCTGCTCCTTCACTCCCCTGGTTCCCTGTGCAGGCCCTATGGAGGGAACCTCAAAGAGGTTGTTGTAACAAATCTTGCTGATTACAACCACAGGGGATGGTTGGGTCAGGGGGAGGAGAGCCCCGGGGCTATGAAGTATTGGTTGATGGCTGGCATTTTCCTTCTCTTTTGCCCCTCCTCAGAACTCCTCCAGCCTCCTCCCAATTTCGGGGTCCTTTACTATTTTTTTTTTTTACTAAGACTAAGACCTAGAGGTTGGCAGTTCGAATCTGCCAGGCACTCCTTGGAAACTCTATGGGGCAGTTCTACTCTGTCCTATAGGGTCGCTATGGGTTGGAATCGACTTGATGGCAGTGGGTTTGGTTTGGCTTTTGGTTACTAAGACCTGCTCTTCAAGCCCATTGCGTCTCTAGGGGTTGAGGCAGGCTGAGGTGAGAAGATGAGAAGGGATGCAGGGGAGGAGGCCAGAGGGAGCCCTCGGTACTTGGAGCCTCTGTCCTGAGCTAGGTCTGCCCCACTTGAGGGTGGGGAACCCCTTTCAAGGTGTTCACACCTTGTGCTTAGAGGTGCTAGAGGCAGACTCAATTGGACGAGGATGAAGTCTAGTGGTTTCTGTCCTACTTTCACTTGATAGCTTGAAGCATGGAGCCCTGGCTGAGTGAGGAGGCCTGCCTGGGAGGGGACACTGAGCCAGGCGATATACATTTACTAGCTGTAAAAAGACCTTGTCCCCAGCTGTTGGGGACCTGCCAGGTGGTGAGATGGGATTGGAGGGATACATGATGGGAAGGGTGGGATGGGGTGGGTTGGAGCCAGCCCCATTCATCACAAGGGCCTCAGAATAGCACCCCTGTAGATGGCAACAGGTTTTTTTTTTTACAGAATTGGGGTACCAAGGGGTAACTTTATGCTGAGGCAGAGGGCTGGGAGAGTAACCTCCTTGGATCATTTTGGTCAAATTCAGGGAAGTTGCTGCATTCCTATTCTCAGCCTACTTCCCTTCGAAGTGGCTACATCAGCCCCAGACCAGGCCCTGGTCGGATCTGGCTGGATAATGAGCCTGGTTGGTCCCACTCTTCCCACAGGTATCAGAGTCCCCCTTTAGACCCTGGGGGACCCTGGGAGCAACTGGGCTAAAGCCCAACCAGGAGTTTTCCCAGGCTGGTCCCTACATGCAAGGGTGGGGTGGGGGGCCTTGGGGAGCACTGAGGGAAGAAAACATGGGGAGTTGGGGGTTTGGAGAAGAACCGGGATTTGAAAGAAGGTAAGAAATTGGGGGAATGACAGGGGAGAGGATTTGAGCTGGGGGAAGCAGCCAAGGGATCCTGGGAGAATAGGGGGGCTGAGAAGAACCCTCCAATTCTGTTCAGAAGGTTAGCTGAGAGCCTGGGGCTGATAGAAAGAAGCCTTGGCCCCCAGCCTGGTGGGAGCTCTGGGCAGCTGGCCTACAGACGTTCCTTAGTGTTGGTGGGTAGGTTTGAATCATCACTCAGGCCCCCGCCTCCATCTGCCCCCACCAGGCCCCTGGCCTCAGTTTCCTGGCAACATCTGGGGAGAGGGGGCAGCAGGAACAAGGGCCTCTGTCTGCCCAGCTGCCTCTCCCTTTGGGCTCTGCCAGACTCCACAGTGCATACGTGGGCTCCATCAGGTCCTCTTCCCCCATGGGGCCACTGACTAACCCTGGAAAGACACGTCTTCTTGCTCTCGGTTCAACAAACTTGGCGCCAAATCCTTCTTCCAGGGAAGCCTCCCTGACACTTCTGGAAGGACCCCAGTCATCCCAGCAGGTTGGCCACAGCTCACTCGGAAGTCTGTAGGCCAGATAAGGTTTCCAGATGGGCACATTGTCCTGAGGGAACACATGGTGCCCCCTGCGCCCAGCACCGGGCTCTCGGTGCATGGGATCATTCGAGGAATGCCACGATGTGGGAGGTCAGAAATGGGCGGCGGTCAGCAGTAAGCTCCCCCCACCTTCCTCGCAAGACCCTCGAGCCAGAGCTGAGGTGTTCAGACGGTAGTCACTAGGGGGCGCTCGGCCACCACAGGGAAGCGCTTACAGCTAGCTGGGTGAACTTGGGAGTGCTGCGTCTGCGTGAGAGAACGGGTGTGAGTGTCAATGTGAGGGTGTGTGTGTGTGTGTGTGTGTGTGTGTGTGTGTGTGTAGGGGATGAGGGTGTTGGAGGGGAGGGAAGGCCAGGGGTCACTCCAGGTTTCCAATTAGATCTCTATCCCTCTCCCCACCGGTCCCTGTCGGTCCCCCCTCCAGTGTCCACAGCTAAGAGAGAATGAGATCTCCGGCCCTGTCCGCACATAACCTCACTTTCTTGCTCCCTCCTCCCGACTGCCCCGGGAGAATGTGTGTCTTTGGGCAGAATTTTGGGGGGCAGATGGGTAATTTTCAGGCTATGAACTTTGGTGGGAGATCGTGCTTTCCCTTCACTGGGGTGGGCGGGGGACCCTGGCTTCTCTTGGTGTCCCCGGGGGAAGGGCGAGCCTCGGCAGCTTGTTTCTAGCGCCTGAGGCCGGAGGGGCTGGAGGCAAGGGGGCGGGGCGGGAGCTGTCTCCGCCCACCAGGGCGGGCCGGGGCGGGGACCCAGGAGGGCGGAGCCACGCTTTTTTTTTTTTTAGTCGGCTGATAGAGGTGAGGAGCGCAGAGGGTTGGGGCCGCGGGGCTGCAAGGCGGCAGTTGCGGCGCTCGGTCTGGAGACGCGGCTGCGAAGCGGACGGACCCGCGAGGTCACCGGGCAGGGGCCTCCGCACTGAAATTTGATATTCGTTTATTTGGGGTTTACCCCCTTGCTTTTTTCTTAAACATTTTTAAAACTGTATTCTTTCCCGTTTTAATTTATTTTTGCTTCCCACTCCCCACTTAAATCGGGCCGACGGTTTGGGGGGGTTGCTCCTCTACTCCCCCAGATCACTTCGGATTTTGGAAACCATCAGAGAGAGAACAGAGGTAGCAAGAACGCCAGAGAGAAGTCGAAGAAGAGAGAGAGACGGGGTCAGAGCGCACGAACAAGCGAGCTACGAGAGGCACGGAGCAAAGTGAGTGACCTGCTTTTGGGGGTGACCGCCGGAGCGCGGCGTGAGCCCTCCCCCTTCGGATCCCGCACCGGACCAGCAGCGCTGACGGACAGACTGACAGACACCGCCCCCCGCCCCAGCGCCCACCTCCTCTCTGGCCGGCGGCAGACGGTGGACGCGGCGGCGAGCCGCGGGCAGGAGCCGGAGCCCGCGCCCGGAGGCGGGGTGGAGGGGGTCGGGGCTCGCGGTGATGCACTGAAACTTTTCGTCCAACTTCTGGGCTGTTCTCGCTCGGGAGGAGCCGTGGTCCGCGTCGGGGGAGCGGAGCCGAGCGGAGCCGGGAGAAGTGCTAGCTCCGGCCGGGAGGAGCCGCAGCCGGAGGAGGGGGAGGAGGAAGAGGAGAAGGAAGAGGAGGAGGAGGAGAGGGGGCCGCGGCGGCTCGGCGCTCGGAAGCCGGGCTCATGGACGGGTGAGGCGGTCGTGTGCGAAGACAGTGCCCCAGCCGCGCGTGCTCCCCAGGCCGGTGCCAGGGCCTTGGCTCCAGGAGGAAGAGGAGCCCGCCGAGGCGCCGAGGAGAGCGGGCCGCCCCGCAGCCCGAGCAGGAGAGGGAGCGCGAGCCGCGCCGGCCCCGGTCGGGCCTCCGAAACCATGAACTTTCTGCTCTCCTGGGTGCATTGGAGCCTTGCCTTGCTGCTCTACCTCCACCATGCCAAGGTAAGCGGCTGTTCCTGCCTGGCGCCGCGGGCCGCTGCGAGCGCCTCTCCCGACTGAGGACGTGCGTGCGAGCGCGCGCGTGGGGGATCCGTGCCCCACATGGCCCCATGGGCACCGGGCGCGCGGCATCCCCCTCGATCGTCGTACGTATAGGGGGGCTCGAGCTAGGTGGGAGGGCACCAGGGTAGAGTCTCGCCGCCCACGCGGGCCCTGCCCACCCACCACAGTCACAGCACGTACGATCTGGGCCGACCAGCGGAGGGCGGGAGGAGGTGGAGGGGGCTGGGCTTGCGCTGCCGCCGGCGGCTGAAGTTTGCTCCCAGCTGCTGGTCCCGGACGAACTGGAAGTCCGGGCAGCGGGGGCGGGAGCCGGAGCCCAGCGGGGAGGGGGTGCTCGGACCTTGGACTAAGAAGGGCAGAGAGCGTGGAGGGGGGAGGGCGCAGGCCAGAGAGGGGGTTCGCTGTCACCGCTGCTTGACTTCTTCGGCCCTTGCCGCGAGTTTGGGAAAAGTTTTGGGATGGGCTGCAGCGGGGACCCCCCCCACCACGCAGGGCCACCTGCGCCGCGCCACCCCGCCCGTCCCCGCTCGCGTCCCGCTCGGTGCCCGCCCTCCCCCGCCCGGCCGGGCGCGCGCGGCGCGGAGCCGATTACATCAGCCCGGGCTTGGCCGGCCGCGTGTTCCCGGAGCCGCGGCGGCCGGAGCAGAGAGCCCCGGGCGGCGAGCGGCGCCCCTCCCCCCGTCGGCCCTACGCGGGAAGGTGACCTCTCGAGGTAGCCCCAGCCCGGGGACCTGAGGACCTACCCGTGCCCGCAGTCCCAGTCCCTTCTCACCTTCCGGGCTCGGGAGGAATTCCCGAACGCCCCTTCACCCTTTCCCCATTGCCTCCCTCGAGTGGAGAGAAACCCCTGCCACCCCTTTATTTTTTAATTTTTCCCTCCCCCTCACCCCCCAGAAGCCCCTGTCCGGCCCCTCTCTTGCCCGAGAGTTCGGGGAAAGGACGATCACAGTCTGAAGCCAGGAACCGGAGCCCACCCGGGGCGGTGTTTTGTTGAGACTCTACCTAAAGTCACGACCTGGTGACAGTCTGCTTCCCCCCCCCCCGCCCCCACACGCTTCCGAGTGGAGCTGCGGTTAGCCTTTTTGGGGGTGGCCAAAGGGAAGGTTTAAGGAGTGTCACTATTACACTTTACATTGAAACCGGCGGCTTGGGAATAGCCTTCCCTGAACCTTCGGAAGGGGCTCCTGCTCCCCACCTCTACCTCTTCTGAAAGGGAATCTTGGCCTTCCACAGTCTTGGGCATCCCCTCCCCCAAATCCCTGTGGTAACCCAGGAGGAAAAGAGGACTGCCATCTAGCCCTAGAGCCTGCCACACACACTTTGTCCCGGTGGAGTGGGGCGTTGGAGCAGAGAGCTGGAGCTGGAGCAGGTGGTTTGTGGAACTCCAAACTTGCCCACCCAACTTGCTTCTCAAAGCCACCCAGGGCGCCCCCTTCCTCTCTTCCTTTACACCCTCCTGCAGCCACAAAGTCCCTTTGGAGAGAAGGCAGAAGGAAGGAAATGGGCAAGGGTCCCTGCTGCCACCCGGAGTTCCTCAGACCCTGGCACAAAGGCCTTGGCTCCAGGCCTCCGGGAGGAGGAGGAGTGGCTGCTTGGCCACAGTGTGACCTTCAGAGGCCCCCAGAGAAGGGCACCTGGCCCCTCCCCGCCCAGAACCACCCTTCCTAGTGCCCCCTGGCCTTGGAGGGGAGTGTGAAGTTTCTGTCCTCTTTCCTCCTTGGAACCCAGGAGGAGTCAAGAGTGTTGGGAGAAGTTGGCAGGGGGAAGCCAGGGGGTGTTGTGGGATGGATGAGAGGCAGAGGTGGGAGGGGGCTCCTTGAGGGAGCTGCAGTTGGGAGGCTGTCCTGCTGGGAGCCTGGGAACTGTTATCTTCCTTTGAGAGGGGCCTTCCCTGGGGGCAAGGCTGGGGTTCTGGGGTGCATTGGGGTGTGGGAAGGAGAGAGCCAAGTGGGACTCCCTGTCTTCAGGGTCTGGAGTTCGGGGGGCTAGAGAGCAGGCCTGCAGCCTGGAATTTGCTCCACAAGTGGAGCAGCTAGGGTGGAGAGTTAGTGAGAACTGGAGACCCTCTGGAAGGGCTGGAAGAAGCCTTTGCCTGCTTGGTGCTGTCAGCTTCACATGGCTGGGCTTGTTGACCTTCACAGCTTCTGGGGAGGGGAGGAATGATCCAGTGGGGGTGGAGAGAGGTGGGGGAGGCCTCAGGCTTAGGCAGGGCAGGGGGCCCCCTAGGGGCTGGGCAGTGGAAAGGCATAAAAGGCTTCCCTGGGTTCATTTGAGGAAGGTGCCCAGGTGAGAGGGGGTTGGGACCCTCTCACTCTGGAAGGGAGAAGAAACCAGGAACAAGGTGGGAGTGGAAAGTTGGGGAGGCTTTGAAATATAGCCAGGCTCTGGGGAAATTTGTGCAGGGGGAGAGAATGGAGTTCCCCCTTAGCCCAGGGTTTCCTCTCAGGTTTTTACACTCTAGGCAACCTGTGGGTATGCATTGCTCCTGCGGACTGGAAAAGTTTGGATGGGGGAGGGTGGTTGATGCCCTTCGGTCTTCTGCACCCCCCTCCCTCCCCAACACCAGCTCACCCTGGTATTTGTCATGTCAGCAGGAGAAGGTCACCATGTTGTTTTTCTCGCCCCCAGTCCTTCCTTCCTGCCCCAGTCCAAACTTGTCCTCCTATTTGACCTTAATACTTACCCATGGCTTTGGACCAGGCAATGAGGAGGCTGAGGGTATTCCCTTTTCTCAGCACAGCATTGGGACAGTGAGAGCGAAGAGCAGGAAATGTGGGGAAGGGGAAGGGTGTTTTTCTCCTAGATTTTGAGTTCCCCACCCCCCAATATCTGGTTAGTCTTTAACTTCCTTGGATTCAGAATTGGATCAGGCCAGGAGTGGTGGGCATGCTGTGTGCCTGCAAGGAGCCCCTGGCTTTGCCCTGTGACTGGAAGCCTTGGAGAAGCCAGAGGCTGTGGCTGGGAGGGAAGCAGGAGGGAGGATGGGCTGGTGGCTGGGCCTCTGTGCCCCTGCCCCCTGCCCCTGCCCATGCCTTGCTCTTGTGTCCTCAGTGGTCCCAGGCTGCACCCACCGCAGAAGGAGGAGAGCCGAAATCCCATGAAGGTGAGTCCCCCTGGGTCTTGGATGGGGTCCCCTGTCTCCCCAGGGGATGGGTAGGGAAGCCCAGTTCCTTCTCTTCAGGCCTATGTAGGGAAGGGGAAGGGACACAGGAATGGAGGGATCAAGTAAAGGAGGTGGATACCCTGAAATTAACCCTTCCTTGACTCTCTCTCCTTTTCAGCCCCGCCCTATGCTAGAAATAGAACTTGTTGCCTTTTTCCTTTCCAGTAAAATTTTATTTGGAGAGGGAGCTGTGAGCACAGACTAGAAAGAAGAAGAGTGTTCTAGGATCCCAGAAGTCTAGGAAGTGCCACTTCTCTGCTCTGGGGCGGTGGTTGCGGGGGGAATGGACATTCCCATCACTTCCTACACAGCCATGCCCACCTGTGGGTTCTGCGTGGTGGGGGCTGGCTGTGTGTGAGCTGGAAGAGCGCAGCCCAGCCTAACAGGACTTCCCCCATACCTCCCCGCCCCCCACCCAGTTTGCATTCCCTTAAAAACAAACAAACCAAGTCATTTGTCATTGAGTTGATTCCAACTCATAGTGACCCTATAGGGCAGAGAACTACCCCATAGGGTTTCCAAGAAATAGCTGGTGGATTTGAACTGCCAACCTTTTTGGTTTGCAGCAGAAGTCATAACCACCAGGGCTCCTTGCATCCCCTTGGGGTGGAGAAACCCTCTGCCCCGCCCGCCTGCCCATGTGGAGTAGGTTTGGGTGCTGTGAACTTCCCTCCTGGGCCAGCAGAGGGCTGGCTGTAGCTCCTAGATGCCCCGCCCCCAGCCCAGCCCCCACTGCTGCCTGTCTTTTGTTCCCCTGCGGTTTGGAGTGTGGGATCCACCCTTTTCTCTGGGGACACCCTGGCTCTCCCCGCCACTGAATGTGGTTCTAGCCTGGGGGAGAGTTGCCTGAAGTCCACTCCTCTAGCTCTGCCCTCTCAAGAGGGAAGACCCCCAGGGTCTTCCTCCAGGCCAGTTTCCCTGAGCCAAATCCAGTGTGGCCTGGGGTCTCAGCCAGGGGCAGTGTTTTACCCCGGAGCTTGGTGGTGCCCAACCGGTTCTGTCTTCTTACCCACCCGGAAGCACCTTCCAGGGTCCTGGCCTGGCTTCCCTGCCCCACTGTATGGCCTGTGCCACTGACAGACACCACCCCTGCCCCCACAGTGCGCCACGAACCCCCTCAGCTTCCCAGTGGTCTCTGTGGTCTGGGAGAGGCAAGACAAATGGTCTTTGTTTGCTGGAGAAAAGGTTGTCTGTGATAAATAAGGAAAACCACGAAAGCCTCATGTTGGAGTGTATGTGTGTACGTGACCTGTGCAAAAGAAGGACAGCTTTCCTTGGAGGCAGTGGCTGGGGGTACAAAGGGTGTTGGTGATATTACCCCCACCTCCACTCCCACCCCTCCATCTTCCACTGTCCTTGGAGTTGCCAGGGAGAAGTTTTTTGAAGGAATGCCCAACCTAAGTCTTTGTACCTTCAGCTACCAACTGCCATCGCCCAGGCCAGACTTGTCATCCCTTCCTGGGTAGGGCTTTGTGGCCCCAAAGTGCAGGCCACCTCTGTCCTCAACCACAATGAAGTGTCAGTTCAAGAATTCTTGATTAGTCATCATTTTTGGTATAGACTTGGCTTAAAAAAATGACTTCTTCAGAGCCCTGTCTCGTTTGCTTTTTCAGTGACTCTTTACCTTAATTCTTTGGGATTAAGATTCTGTGCCCACTGTCCGGATAGGGCAAGTAGAGGTCTCAGACAAGGCCAGGGACTGGTTTGGATTCTCACACTGTTCGCCTTTCTGTTTTCACACCTCTGGGTTTATCACCGTACCTTATCTGTAGACACACCCCTGGTCTCATCTTCCTTTTCCTTTCTGGAAAGCAAACTGTGGAGGTAGGAGCACAGGAAGACTCAGCTATGGTCTCTGGGGAAGGGCAATCTATGGGGTAGACACTTAAGAAGCCTTAGTGAAATTCTAAACTTTTTATTACCTGGGCTAAGAAATGAGCACCCGTTCTTGGGGCTAGGAAGTGGAAGACAAAACAACCTCATTTCAACTTCCATTTCGGTGACTTTAGTGATCAGTCCAGCCCTGTTTTGGAGTGGCGAGTTGGATGGCTGAGGGACGGGAGGGACTGGCCCAAGGTCACACCAAGGCATGGAAAGAGTCCAGACCTCTGGATTCATTGTCTTCCCTCCTGTGTTGGGGAAATGCATTTCAGAGCCAGGATTGCTGTGTGGTGGTGGTGGTGGTGGGGGTGTGTTTAGAGAAGTCATTCCTCAGTCTTGCATTTAGTTATTCTCATGGGCCCTGCCCCTGTGGCCCAGAATTACCCCTTCATGCTCTGATGCACCCCAGGCTCTGTGGCCAGCCTGGGAAGCTGTCTTTACCCTGGTCTCCCTCCAGATCAGCTTCTAGAAACACTCTGTGGCTGCAGTGGCAATGCCGTGTTTTCCATGATGCAAGCGGTTTGCCCTTTGGGCGGGGTTATCGGTGGCAGGCAGGGCTTGGGTGCCCGCCCACTGCCACCTGCCAATTCCAGGTAAACCCAGCCTCTATGCTGAGGCCCACTACCTCCTGAACCGATGTCCAGGGAGAGGGTCTGGCAGGTGGCAAAATGCCCCCTGAAGCTGCCCCTCTGTCTTTGGATGATCTTGGCTTGGGAAGACTTTGATGTCCGTTCCGATTTGAACTCCATCACTGAGTAGCAGTGTGGCCTTGGGGCAAGTTACTTAGCCTCTTTGAGCCTCCAATTCCCCATTCGTAAAGCGAGGGTCCATAACAGTACCTAGTAGCACCTGTAGGGGGAGTTGTGAGAAGATGTGTATGAAATGCTGTACTCGGCACTCAGCTCATACTGCGTTCTCAGTAAATGGCTGTTGGTTTGGATAATGCCATGACAGTGGCTGTTGGGAGGTTGTAGGCAAATGGAACAGACTGGCAAAGTCGGCAGTTGCTCCTTTAAAGGAAACCACATATAGCACATGGCAGGGTTCTTAGTACCTCCCCACCCCCAGCAGGTATGCCCACACTCATACTCTGGCCCGGCATCATGGTTGAACCAGGAATTGGCTTAGCTGTCATGGTGAGGCAGGGTGATCAGATGTGGCAGGCTGTTCCCTTGGAACCTGATGGCATCCTGTGAATTTTGCAATAAAAATAAAGAGTGTTGATGGTGGAATACTTAGGAAGGGGCTTCAGCCATAGCAGGAAGGACTCGAGGTAGGTTTTTGGAAGGGCTTGCCTGGTAGTGGACACCTCTCACAGAAGCCCTGAAGAGTGGTTTTACAGAGCTGGGTGGTGGTGGGGGCGGGCCATCTCCTATGTGACCCTCTGGGCTCATGTGTTATCCGCTCTTGTGCAGTGGTGAAGTTCATGGACGTCTACCAACGCAGCTACTGCCGTCCAATTGAGACCCTGGTGGACATCTTCCAGGAGTATCCTGATGAGATCGAGTACATCTTCAAGCCGTCCTGTGTGCCCCTGATGCGGTGTGGGGGCTGCTGCAACGATGAAGGCCTAGAGTGCGTGCCCACTCAGGACTTCAACATCACTATGCAGGTGGGCACCTTTGGGGAGTGGGATGGGGAGGGCATGGGGGTGGGACAGGCATTAGACTTTGGGAGCAGCTGGTCCCAGGTCCTTTCCTGGGAAGCTCTTGAAAGGAGGAACCAGACTTACCTTGCCTAGCTCCCACCTCTGAGTGGGTCTGGAGAGGTGGGATGGGTATCTTGCTCTGGACCCTCTTTGGAGAAGAAGATGCCTGCATTGCCCATGTTCCCAGCAATCCCTGATCACCTACTGCTCCCTGGCCTTTACCCCCTGGGCTCAGGATGGGGCTAGCACCTACGACAGGGGTTCCTGAGGGCCCTCCTTCCTTGGGTGGTCTGTTCAGGAAGCTAGGCGAGCCAGTCTTTTGGTGTAGCCTGGTGACAGGGCATTTCTTAGCCTTGATAGGGCAGGAGGGAGGTCTGAGACACCAGGGAAGCGGTGGCTGTTGGTAGCTACTAGGGGTCAGGGTGAGGCCTCATGGAGATGAAAGGAGGGGAAGGGACGGGGAGTGGTGAGAAACAGGACTCGAATTCCCAGCCTGGCCAACCCTTGTAGTCACCTCAGCTCTCAAGAGGAGCAGGGGCTCCCTGAGGTCAGCAGGGTTGGGTGAGTTGGGGTGGGCCTGAGGCTCTTCCCAGGTAGAGCCCCTGGTCCCCTCTATCTCCACAACTCATCCCTGCTCTATAGAACCCCTGGGTGCTGAGTGGCAGGAGCCCCGGGGGCGTCCCATCTGGGTATGGCTGGCTGGGTCACTGACCTCTGTGATCTGCTTCCTTCCCCCCAGATTATGCGGATTAAACCTCACCAAGGCCAGCACATAGGAGAGATGAGCTTCCTACAGCACAGCAAATGTGAATGCAGGTGAGGCTGGAGACCTGGGTTCATGTGCACAAGCAAACGGCTGCGAGGTGCCTGCTCTGTGCTGGGGTTAAGCACCTCCTGCTTGTTAGCCCATTTCTACCTTGGGAGTTTACTTCACTGTGTCTCAGTTTCCACATCTGTAAAATGGGCACAATAATAGTATATACCGTATAACATTGTTACCGGGATGAAGTGAGTTATTATACGTACAGGGCTTAAATACAGTGCTGGTACGCCATAAACATTACATTAAGTTTGTGATCAGCTGCTAACCTAAGGGCTGGCAGTTTGAACCCACCCAGTGGCTCCGTGGAAGAAAGGCCTGGCGAACTGCTACCATAAAGATTACAGCCAAGAAAACCCCATGGAGCAGTTCTACTCTGTAACACAGGGTCACCGTGTCAGGGGCTGACTCAGCCGTAGCTAACAACAACAATAATTATTATCATTGTTATCATCACCATCTTAACTCCTGTCTCTATTTTGTTCTTTTCCCCCATCCACCGCAGACCAAAGAAAGAAAAAGCAAGACAAGAAAAGTAAGTGGACATGACTTTAGCACATCTCTATCTCCTTGGCCTGTTGCCTTGGTTTGAGACTCTTGGCTTCCTCTGTTGGGGGTCTGTTGGCCTCACGGGGTCAGGAAATTGGTCTTATGGGGATTGTGGTAACAGCAGTGGGATGGAGCAAACTCCAGGAATATGGCTCTAGGGTGAGTGAGAAAACCCAGCCTGGAGCTTCCTGCGAGAGAGATGATGCCTGCCAGGCCTCAAGGTCATTCATGGCCAGGATTTACTGTTTTGGTGTGTTGGAGGGCAGTGTGAACACTGGCTCCCTGGCCTGCTCTAGGGCCCCCCACAGTGGGGAGAGGGAGCGGGGTGGCAGAGAGACCAGCTTTTGTGTGCCCGAGGAGACAGCCTTTTACGGTGGCTACTGTGGCGATACCGTCAGCCAGCTGGGATGTGTTCCCGGTGCATGCCCTCCTGCAGGCGTGGGGCTGGCAGGAGAAAGAGTTGAATGTTGGTCATTTTCTGAGGCAATTTTCTAATGCTCAGCAACTGAAGGTCAGGTGAGGATGGGATGGGGGCAGGGCTTGAGGGGCAATGAGCCTTCAAGACAGGGGAGCAGCTAGCATCAAGGACGGGCTTACAGTGAAAAAGAGACAGAGAGAGAGCACCTATATGCCCTTTCCTCCTCCCCATCTTCCCTATTACCCTGTCTCCCCCCAACACTGTGGTGACATTGAGGCCCCACAGGCCTCAACCTCTTGCCCCTTGCCTAAGTCTTTAACTTCCAGGATCACTGTGGGCTATCAGAGATATGATTTGGGAGAACTGGCTCAGAGAGAGAGAGAGAGGTGTGTATGTGTGTGAGTGTGTGTGTGTGAGTGAAGATCCCCCCCTTCCAGCTCCTTCTGAGGGGTCACTAGACATGCCCCTCTCCTGGGACCCTTCTTGCCTCCCTCCTCATTTCTCCACCTGTTGGCAAACATTCTGTGTTGCCTTCTCTCTCAGGCCAGCAGATATGGGGAGTTCTCTTTCCCTTGAGGGGAACAGGCTACAGCCTGCCCCCCTTGCCTGTTCCGCAAACTCTTGCTTTGCCCACAGGGAGAGCAGGGGGCTCGCCTGGGCTCGGAAGAGAGTCTGGCGAGATGGTGCAGCAGGCTTTGACAGGCTGGGGAGAGAACTTTCTGCCAAGTGATGTCCAGGCCCCTCCTTCCCACGCCTCCCCCACTCCAACCCCACCCTACTGCCTGCCTGGGGCTCTGACGACACCCAGCCGCACCTCTCCAGCCCAAGTTATGACTGGACAGGCTGGTGCCTTTCATATGCCGCCCTTGGTCTTGTGCCAGTGTAGCTGTTCCCCCATACTATGATTCCCAGAAGCAGGGCCCTGGAGGGACTCCTTGCTGTTGCACTTGGAAATGGAGGCAGAAGGTGTCCAAAGCGTGGTCCCTTCCCACAATGTCAAGTCAGGTCTCTGACCTCCCCATACTCTAGCCTACTTCCCATAGCCCCTTAGCCTTTAGGCCAAACTCGTCCAGGATTGCTGGGGAAAAGCCTGCCCTTGGAGCTTGGCCCTGTGCTTAGGGCCAGCACCCACCATGAACAGGGAGGCCCTCTGGCCCTGTGCCCTCTATCCAGTCTCTGTTTCCTACCTAAAGACTTGCCTGGGGCTGAGTTTGCCACCCCAGGTGGCCAGAATGAGGAGGAGGAGGAGACACTGGGTGCATGTGTGCAAGCTATCTCCTGGAGCCCCTTCCCCCTACGCCTCGCTCCAGGGATCCTGTCCTACATAGTTTGTTTTGGTTTTCCCACCTTGTCCTCCCTACTACTTCTTTTCCTCTTCCCTTCCCCCTCGCTGTCTCTTTGTCTGTATCTGTTTTTTATTTTCCAGAAAATCAGTTCGAGGCAAGGGGAAGGGGCAAAAACGAAAGCGCAAGAAATCCCGGTATAAATCCTGGAGAGTGTACGTTGGTGCCCACTATTGTCTAACTAATTCCCTGGCGCCTCCCCGGCCCCCAATCAAACTCCTGCCTTTAGTATCCCGTAACCCTGCCTCTTTCCTCCCTCCTGGCCCCAGTGTCTCTCTCTCTCACTCTCACTCCACTAATTGGTACCAATGGGTAGATGTGGTGGTGGCCTTGCTGGTCCAGGGTTGGGGTTGGTGGATGTGTGGGTAGAGTGGGCCTGGAGGATTCAAGGAGGGAACTCTGGCTTGGCTGGGCACTGACTTTCTCTCACCCACTGGGTACTGGTGGTGGGCCCATGTTGGCATGGGTGTTGGGCACAGGTGCCTGATCACCCAACTGGTTTCCATTGCTCTAGACTTCTGCACTTGTCTGGAAGCTGAGGGGGCTGGGGAAGGCAGGTGTTGTGTGAGGAAGGGGTGTGAATGAGCGTGAGGCAGCTTGTTGTTGGCTGAAGGAGGAGGTTGACGGGGTCAAGCACCATCATGGAGGCCCGTCCTCATTTGGGGGTGGCACCTCAGCTTCTCATGGATTTAGGGCCTCTGGAGGGGAGCTACCCATTCCAACTCAATCCATGGCACCACAGAACCCTCGCTGTAGGGCAGCTCTTCCCTGTGCTGCAGGCTGTGGTGGGCCCTGCCCTGGGCTCTTGGCCAGTAGTGGCCTGGCCTGTGGATACTGCCTCAGGGCTTGGCCTCCCATCATGCCCACCTTTCGTGGAGGGGCCAGAGCATGAGCCTCATGCAGTGAGAAGGCGGCCTCTGGTGACTTCAGTGGCCCCCAATTGCTGTCCCCAACAGGTAAAGAGTTAAGGTGTGCTCTTTTGGGGGTGGCAGCAGTTGGGGCCCTGTGGCCCAGGATTTCCCCAGTGTCCATGGGACACAGCACTGCCCCTTCTGGCAGCCTTCTCCCTGCATCTCTGCCCGTCTATGCCCGCTTCTCCCTGCGGGCAGGCCTCCTAGCCAATGCTGCCTCTCTCGCCGCTCTCTGTCTTCTGCTGTAGTGCTCAGAGCCTTCCAGGGCGCAGAAGGGCATGTGGGCCAATGAGCCGGGTGGGGGTGCAGCTGTGGACATGTTAGGGGATGTTGCATGGTGGTTTTTTTTTCTCTTTCTCTGCTGACGCTCTAGCTTAGATATCTTTCCTTTTGCCTTTTTGCAGTCCCTGTGGGCCTTGCTCAGAGCGGAGAAAGCATTTGTTTGTACAAGATCCGCAGACGTGTAAATGTTCCTGCAAAAACACAGACTCGCGTTGCAAGGCGAGGCAGCTTGAGTTAAACGAACGTACTTGCAGGTTGGTTCCCAGAGGACCAGGTTGGTTCCCAGAGGACGAGTGATCGAGTCAGAGAGGGACCTCACGCAGAGATGGAGAGAGAGATTGAGAGAGAGAGAGAGAGAGAGAGAAAGCATGTGCCCCTGAGAAGGGCCAGCCGCTTGCTTGTCTTCTAGGTGCCTGCCTGATGACTGCTTACCTTCTCTTGCTTGCAAGGCCCCTGTGGTAGGCAGTGGGCTCTGGTCTGGCCTGGCGGTGCCTGTTCAGAGGTTGCCCTGGTTGCCTGAGTGGATAGGCTGATGTGGCTTCATGTGGTGGTGTGGACGCCAGCTGTGTGTTGTGTCCCGTGGTCCTACTACTTGTGGTGGCTGTTGGTCCTGATGTTGTGATTATTACTTCCGCTACTAATACTGGGAGCCCTTCCAGGTGTGTGGAATGCTACAGTTTACAAAGCGGCCTGGCCATAGCCCTCTGAAGTCTGCAAGGGTGGGCTCCTACTCCCCTCAGTGTTTCTCCACGGGGGTAAAGGTTGAGCCTCCCCCCTCAGACTGGGTGTTCCCTGAGGGTAAGGGCCTTGGCTCTTGGTTTAGGGTGAGAAGTTCTGCCTATTTGTTATAGAAGATTTAGCATCCAGGGACACTAGATACTTTTAGTCCTCTACCAGTTGTGATAAACAACCCCAAACAGCCCCACACATTTCCAAATGCTCCCAGGTGAGTGGGGCAAGGGGCCAGACCCACTGTCCTAACATTAGCTTATGAGCTCCTTATGGCTGGGCCTGGCATATTCCTCTTTGTGACTATACCTTATCCACAGTGGCAATCAAGGCAGTGTCGAATGCATGAACGAGTACATGACCAAGTTCACAGGCTGAGGTCAGGAGCACAAGTCCAGGGTAGGTGGCTGGCAGTCATTTTATGCCTGGACTGGCCTATCCTCTGGGCCAGGGTCGGCTTCACCTAGGGTGGAGGGGCTTTTATGGGACCCCCCCCCGACCCCAGGCAGAGCCAGGGTACTCTTAGCTAGCCCAGACACTCCATTAACAAAGCTCCTGGAGAGCGGCTACCCACCCCCTCCCCAGCCAATGTTCTTGTGGCTTACCGTTGCTCAGGGGACCATGCCTGGGTTGCTGGTCTGTCTTGGTGCTATGTGAAGATTGGAAGTGTATTAGTGCTGAGGGCCAGGGAACTCTGCAAAACTCCAGGGCTGGATCAGGGGGTCTCCGCACCCCAAGGGGAACCAGGGAAGATAAGAGACTTGACTTTTGGGGTTTCGTGATGATTATTCTGTAGAGAGGTTCTCTGGGATAGGGGATGGCTGAAGTGATCTGGGAGCTAACTGAAGTTACCTCAGCTGCCAAAGTGCTCCCCCGATCCCTAATCTGGCTGTATCTGGGAATTTCATTTCCCCAAATCGAAAGCTCAGAGTCCCCATTCCCAGGCTGTCCTGAAGGGCAGGGCCTGTCCTGCCTCCTTCTCCCAGCAGGGAGGGCCAGAGACGATTAGCCCAGGGGCAAAGGCACCATGAGAAAGTTATTGGAGAGAGCCCCTCTGCTCCTAGCCACCAAATTGACTCTCCCCACCCTAAAATCAACAGCGTGTTAAAAAGGAAAGGCAGCCTGCCACCTGGGGTCTGCTCCTGCCACTAACTCAAGAGAGAGGAGGCAGGGGGAGGGCACGGGGAGGGAGATGTGCCCCTCGCCTTCCTAGGGCCCCAGGCCCCTCTGCCTCCCCCTGCCTTGGGTACCATCACGTGTTCATTCCTTGCTTGCCCAGTGCAGCCCCTCCCCTGCAGCTAGCTGCTCCAGAAAACTTGTGCAGGGAGCCTTTTCCCATGGCCTCCATCCTCCGTCCAACCCTGACTACCCCTTAGCTCTAAAATGTCAAGTAGGGACTGCTCGTTGGTACTTGCTGATTTGTCGCTCTGTAAAATGTTTCATGTTCTTGTCTTTTTGTCTCAACGAGATTGTAAACTGTAGAGGGCAGGTGCTGTGGCTTCCAATCAGATTGGGAGCCCCTGAGAATAGCTGCTGCTCAGATTCCTCAGACTTGGGTCTCCCCAAGGACAGCGCCACACCTTCCCTGTTGTCTCTGCACCTCCGTGCCAGAGGGCTGCAGGGACCCAGCATGAAAAGGGGGGCTGCTTGCCCCACCAGGCCTCCTCACCGGCTCTAACCCCCAGCCTCTGTTTCCCACCCCTGGCAGATGTGACAAGCCGAGGCGGTGAGCTGGGCTAGAGGAGGGAGCCTCTCTCAGGGTTTCGGGAACCACACCTTTCACCTGGAAAGACTGATACAGAACGCCCCAGAAACCACGCAGCTGCCGCCGCACCACCCTCACCATCGACAAAACAATCCTTAATCCAGAAACCTGAAATGAAGGAAGAGGAGACTGCGCAGAGCACTTTGGGTCCGGAGGGCAAGACTCCGGCAGAAGCATTCCCGGGCGGGTGACCAAGCACGGTCCCTCTTGGAATTGGATCGCCATTTTTTGTTTTTTTGTTTTTTTTTTTTGCTGCTAAATCACCGAGCCCGGAAGAGTAGAGAGTTTATTTCTGGGATTCCTGTAGACACACCCACATACATACATACATATATATATACACACATATATATATGTATAGATACATATATATAAAATAAATATATATATTTTATACATTTATAAAATATATATATTCTCTTTTTAAATTAACATTGCTAACGTTATTGGTGTCTTCACTGGATGTATTTGACTGCTGTGGACTTGAGTGGGGAAGACAGCGTCCCCACCCAGATCCCGACAGGGAAGAGGATGGGAGGAGAGACTCTGGCGTGACCTTTTTAATCCCTCTTTGGGAGGCCAGGGCCCCCCTCTCTGCCTGGAAACATGCATGGCCAGGGCACGGGGGCAAATTTGGCCCGCTTTTGGGAACACTGACAAACCCAGCCCTGGCTCCGAGCCGCTACCCTGAGTCAAATGGACAGAAAGACAGACGACAGGTACAGGGATGAGGATGCTGGCTTCTGACCAGGAGTTGGGGGAACCTCAGGACATTGCTGTGCTTTGGGGATCCCCTCCATACCTTGCGTGGGCATCTTGCCCTCAAGGCTACTGCCTGGAAGATTCAGGAGCCTTCACCTGGGTGAAGACCTACTCTCACCTGCATCTGAGATGCCCAGGAGGCCACTGACAGATGTCCCGGCAAAGAGAAGAGAGACGTTGGTGGGAGGAGGAGCAGCCCCCTATCAGCCCCTCCTCCTGGGAGCCCACCCTCATCCTCAGAGGGAAAGGCCTCAGCCTCGTGTCTTGGGCCTCTCCCTGCTCCACATCCCGGGGTGCAGCCCAGGAGGGCCTGCTGTCCTCAGACCATTAAAACCACTAGCTGTGTCCCCCCAGGAGTCCTGGCTGAGTGTGTGAGTGGTTGACCCTCCTCAGCCTCCTGACCCGTCCCTTCCCGCGGCACAGAGAGAGAGACAGGGGAGGATCCACGAGCCCATCACGGAGGCAGAGAAAAGAGAAAGTGTTTTATATATGGTACTTATTTAATAATATCCCTTTTTAATTAGAAATTAAAACAGTTAATTTAATTAAAGAGTAGGGTTTTTTTCAGTATTCTTGGTTAATATTTAATTTCAACTATTTATGAGATGTATCTCTCTCGCTCTCTTTTGCTCTCTCTTATTTGTACCGGTTTTTGTGTATGAAATTCATGTTTCCAATCTCTCCCTGATCGGCGACAGTCACTACTAGCATGTCCTGAACAGATATTTAATTTTGCTAACACTCAGCTCTGCCCTTCTCAGTTCCCCGGCTCCCCACCACACATTCCTTTGAAATAAGGTTTCAATATACATCTACATACTATATATATATTTGGCTACTTTGTATATATATACATATATATATATGTTTATGTATATATGTGATTCTGATAAAATAGACATCGCTATTCTGTTTTTTATATGTAAAAACAAAACAAAAATAGAGAATTCTACATACTAAATCTCTCTCCTTTTTTAATTTTAATATTTGTATCATTTATTTATTGGTGCTACTGTTTGTCCGTAATAATTGTGGGGAAAAAGATATTAACATCTCGTCTTTGTCTCTAGTGCAGTTTTTCGAGATATTCCGTAGTACATATTTATTTTTAAACAACAAGAAATACAGATATATCTTAAAAAAAAGCGTTTTGTATTAAAGATTTTAATTCTGATCTCAAATCTCCTCCTGTTTCTCCTCCTCATTGAATCCTTGTTCCAGCCTTCCTCCCACCCTCTTTTACTCCTCCCTTGGGAAATCTGGGATTTGTCTTTGGTCTGGGAGTGGTGTTCCAGGTGTTTAGGATATGGGGTGACCCATCTCATTATACTGGGGTTAGTCTTTCCATTTCTGGCTGGGCTGGACCTGGGAGGAACCTGTCCACCCCCTGCCTTAATATAGAAGGGAAGCTCTGGGTATGGGTGGGCCTTTGAATAAAACTGCCTTCAGGAACCACATGATCCAGGCCTCTTTCCAGCAATCAAGGAAGTTGCTGCCCATGTCTCTGAGCTTGCTGCCCAGGGGACAAGAGAGGGCTGGGTTTGGCTGTGGGGCCTTGTAGGTTGCAATAGGCTTAGGAATAGGTAGGGTATGCTGGTGGGGGACTGTGACCCCAGGGGAAACTTAGTTTTACGTGGTGAGTCTTGGGGTTCCTTGAACTTCTGAAAGAGAGATCCACAGCTCTGACCTGCCCACCTTACTGCATAATCCCTCCTTTCCTGTCCTGGTCTGGGGTGAGATGGAAGCTGTCTGTGTCTTTGGCATTTATGTTTCTAAGTACCCTTCCTCCAATTGTTTATTCCTTCAAGCCATGCTTATTGGGCCAGCCTTTGTGCTAGGCACAGAAGCTGTTCTGAATAAGACACAATTCCACCCTTCAAGGGTCTGGTGGGGTGAATGGGTGGGGAGACACAGAAAGAACTATAAATCCATGACAGGTGGTAAAATGGAAAAACACCTAACATATGATGGGGGCATCTAATCCAGCTTGGGGTGGGGATCATGTTGGGAGTGGTGGAGTCTGGGATCTTCTCAAGATATAACCTCTAAGCTGTCCCTTAAAGGGTGGGTAGGAGAAGAGAGGCAGGACATGGAGGGGCAGATGCAAGGGTTTAGGAAGGCATACCAGGCAGAAGGGATGGTGTGAGTGAAGGCGTGGAAGTGGAACTCAGATGAGGAGTGGGTGAGGGGGTTGAGGCTGGAGAGATAGGCAGGGGTTAGCTCACCGGAAGCCTGCAATAGGTGCCAAGAGCCTAGGACCTGTCAGAGATGAGCAGCAGCTGAGGGGTTTTAAGTAGAGAGTGCTGCAGTCAGATATGCTTTTCAAAGGATGCAAGCAGGAGGCAGGGCAGCCAGGTTGGAGGCTGTTGTGGTCCTCCAGGGAGATGTCTAGAGGGGCTGGGAAGAAGGGCTCTTTGGCGGCTTCAGCAACTGTTAGGGAGGAAATTCTCTGCCTCTCCTGGCCTGCACACAGACTGGTCTACACTCTGGGGAAGACAAGAGGCAAGCCCCTGCTCTCATGGAGCTTTTGCTCTAGCAAGTGCTCGTCTTCCAATAACTTACCGTGTGCCAGGTCTTGTTAACTCAGAGAATCTGCACACCAACCATGTGAGGCAGATGCCCTTGTTGTCCCCACCTGTGTATTTATAGAAGCCTCCAAACTGGCCTTCTGGAGTCTTCTCTCACCTCTCTTTAGTCGATTCTTATACAACAACCAGAGTGAGCCTGTTAAAACACGAGGCAACTCATGTCACCTCTTGGCTTAAAACCCTCCAAAGACTCTTACTCAGAGTAAAAGCCAAAGTCTGTACAATGGCCTTAAACGGTCCTATCGCATCTGGGCTGCTTCTACCTTTCTGACCTCAATGGCTTCCAACTCCCCTTGGTCACTCGGCTTCAGCCGCACTGGCTTCTCTGCTCCTCAGATGTACTGGGCGTGTTCCTGCCTCAGGACCTTTGCACTGGCTGTTCCCTCTCCCTGGAACACTCTTTCCCCCAGGCATGCACATGTGGCTCCCTCACTTGCAAGTCTTGATCAGATAGCACTTTCCCAGTGAGGTCCACCAGTTGATGTCCCTCACTCTGAACTCAGGATCCTCCTTTTCATGATCCATTCTTTTTTTCCCATAGCACATGCCACTCTTCTAAATATTCTAGAACAGTGATGTTCAATAGACATAAACTATGAGCCACATAGGAAATTTAAAATTTTCTAGGAGCCATATCTGAAAAAAGTAGAAACAGGTGAAATGAATTAAAACTATTTTAGTGATATATTTTATTTAACATCTGAAATATCAGTTCAATATGTAATCAATATAAAAATTACTACTAAGAAACTTTACATTCCTGGTGTATGATTCTGGTCTGTGTTTTGTACTTATTGCACATCTTAGTTGGAAGTGGCCACATTTCGAGTGCTTGATAGCCACATGTGGCTAGTGGCTCCTGTATTGGACAGCGCAGTGCTAGAATTTACTCTATTTTTTGTCTCCATCCACCAGAACGCAAACTCCATGAAACCAAAAACCAAACCCACTGCCGCTGAGTCGATTCCGTCTCATAGCGACCGTATAAGACGGAGTAGAAGTGCCATAGGGTTTCCAAGGCTGTGACCTTTATGGAAGCAGACTGCCACGTCTTTCTCCTATGGAGCCACTGGTGGGTTCAAATCACTGAGCTTTTGGTTAATAACCTAGCGCTTTAGCCACTATGCCACCAAGGCTCCTCGAGCTCCAGAAGGGCAGGGGTTTTTGTCTGTTTTGTTTATTGTTGTATCTCCAGCTCCTAGAACGGTGCCTGGAACATAGCAGATGCTCCATAAACTTTTGTTAAATGACTGATGCTGTTGAAACTGGGGCCTGGAGACTGAGGGCTTTATCCCAAGATCACGGAGATAGGTAAGGGCTGGCGCTGCTGGGAGTGGTTGTTGGAGGGGCTTTCTGGGCAGGGAGCATTTGAGCAGAGCTTGACTAGAAGGGAACTCAGCTTCAGCTGGTAGGGATTAGGAACAGAGGCCTCCTTGTCAGTGCCAGGCATCGTCTCCTTTTAGCCACTCTGGAGATGGTGCTCATTATCCCTGCTTGACAGATGAGAGGCAGGAGGCTCAAAGAGGGTAAATAACTTGCCCAAATTTACACACAGCCAGTAAATGGCCAAGCCTGAATTTAAACCAGCTTTCCTGACTCCAATTCTAGTGCTCCTTCTACCACACCACAGCTGCCCTAGGCTAGGGCAGAACATCAACAAATAAAAATGAATCATCTAGACTGAATACAAATAGGCAGAAGAAAAGTGGGACGGGGGAGGACGTGGTGGTGGCCAAACCCAGGGCTGAAATCCAGATATCCCCACGTGTGGTAAGGCAAGGGAAGGCAAGGCAAGGCAAGGCAAGGCAAGGGAAGGCAAGGCAAGGCAAGGCAAGGCAAGGCAAGGCAAGGCAAGGCAAGGCAAGGCAAGGCAAGGCAAGGCAAGGCAAGGCAAGGCAAGGCAAGGCAAGGCAAAAGATGTCTCGAGGGAGGGCCCCAGAGGTCTGGAAGATCAGAAACCTAAGCACGAAAGAGATTGCAACACATAGCCTTGGAAGAGAGAAAGAGTCTTTAAATAGACCACAGAGAAAAGAAAGATAAAATGAAAATGCTGCATTCCCCAGTTGCAGAAGAACTGCTCATACACTCCCCAGGAGCCTTCCTGAAGGATCTCTCCAGGCCCAGGTAAAGTATCAAGTTGCAATGCCTCTGCCCTCTGTCATTGGGCCTGTCCTGCCTTCCCAGCTCACGTACCCTCTATGGAACCCATACCCACCCGTATGGTCTGGCCACTGTTTCCATTGGGATACACAGTGCTTCTTCTCAGCTCTTCTCTGCCCAGCCTGACACCCCTTTTTCCCAAGGAGCTATCCACCCTGGCCACAGCCCTCAAAAGACTTTTGGAATCCTTACTTCTCCAGGAAACCTGGTGGCATACCCTTCTTCCTCTTATAACTAGCCTCCTGCAAGGAGGGTGAGTCCATGCAGAACTTGGTGATTCTGGATCAGTTTCATGTATTGGGACCTTTGTGGTGGACTGTATGCAAATATGGCTGCCCACAGTTCTTCCTACCCTTGTGCTTCCGTGTTGCTCCTCCCATCAAGAAGTGGAGTCTATTTTTCCTCCTTTGAACTCTGGGCTTGCCTTATGACTTGTTTTGGCCAAAAGAATGTGGCAGAAGTGATATTCTAGGACTGTCTTAGTCTGGGTTCTCTAGAGAAGCAAAACCAGTGAAGCATATATATACCAACAAACCCACTGCTGTCGAGTTGGTTTTGACCCATAGGGACCCTAAAGGAAGAGTAGAATGGCCCCATTGGGTTTCCAAGGAATGGCTGGTGGATTTGAACTGCCGACCTTTTGATTCACAGCTGTGCTCTTAACCATTGTGCCACTAGGGCTCCAATATATATAGATATATATACTGTATTTAAAACTCATTGCTGTTGAGTCAATTCTGTCTCATAGCGACCCTATAGGACAGAGTATAACTGCCTTGGAAATAGAGTTTCCAAGGAGTGGCTGGTGGATTCGAACTGCCAACTTTTTGGTCAGCAGCCATAGCTCTTAACCACTGTGCCACCAGCGCTTCGTAGTGTGTGTGTGTGTATATATATACATATACATATAAAAACATATATATATATACACACACACGCACAGGGAGAGAGAGAGAGATTTATCTCAAGGAAATGGCTCATGCGGTTGTAGAGGTTGGCAAGTCCCAAGTCCATGGGACTTCACAGCCTGTGGAGGCCTCATTACATAATTGCCAAACCACTGAGAATCACGGCTTAGCCAAGCTCACACACAACCTTAACCATCACAGTACACCCCTTGTCAACTTGGCACCTGTACAAATCTTTCTAACCCATACACAGTCTCTAAATAAAGACAATTACAAAGTCATACTTGTGCCTAACATGATACAAATAACATGAGTAAAAATGAAAATACACTAGCCCCATTTGCATCTTACATTTTATAAACAAAGAAAACAAAAATACTTGACGCACATACACAAGGAAGAAATACTCATAACAATTACAGTTCTCATTTCTGCAACTGGTCATGTGGTTGCAACTGGTATTTAGAGCTACCTTCTTCCACCACCCATTCCGTATTCCCTTTACCCTCAGCAAGCATGTCAGCTGGTTCTGGTTCTTTGCCTGGTGAGGTGACCCAGGCCTTCATTCCTGAAGGGTCTGGGCCATTAGTAGTCATGTCAGAATTGGGTTGCTGTAGTTTTCCGTTGACTTTAATCACAGGGCATGGTAGTTCTAAGAGATACCCTAAGGGAGATCCTGTATTCCAGTATACTTGTTTTTCCTCCATTGTGCAACATCAATCTGACTTCCCCTTGGTAGTCAGGGTCAGTCACACCAGCCAATACAGTAACTCCCTTCTTTGCTTGTTGATCCAGGGGCATGAGGAGCCCAAAGTGGCCAGGTGGCATTCTTAACTTCCAGTTAAATGGAATCCATGTTGTGTCTCCAAGTGGGAGCATTCTTCCCTTTGGAACTAAGAACTCTAGCGTCACAGAGACAGGAAGCAAAAATTTTACGAGTGGGTGACTAGAGGTAGTAGTGAGTGGTACCACTCCTGTCTCCACCCCTTGATTCCTGGTACTGTGAATCCTGGTATGGGAGAAACAGCACCATATATTGGATGCTGGTTTAGGATATATACAGCTTCCTGGAGAACATTGCCCCAACCCTGCAAAGTGTTGCCACCTAGCTGGTGCCGTAATTGTGTCTTTAGAAGGCCATTCCATTGTTCTATCAAGCCAACTGCTTCCGGATGATGGGAAACATGGCAAGACCAGTGAATTCCATGAGCATGGGCCAATTGCCGTACTTCATTTGCTGTGAAGTGAATCCCTTGGTCTGGGGTGATATTGTGTGGATAACTTGATGGTGGATAAAGTATTCTGTGGTGGATAAGGCTAGTTGTGGCATAGGCAGTGTGTGCAGGGAAGGAAAATCTGTATCCAAGGTAAGTGTCTAATCTAGTAAGAATGAAATACTGCCTTTTCTACGATGAAAGTGGTCCAATGTAATCAATCTGCCACCAGGTTGCTGGCTGATCACCTCAAGGAATGGTGTCATATTGGGGACTCAGAGTTGCTCTCTTCAGCTGGCAGATTGGGCATTCAGCAGTGGCTGTAGCCAAGTCAGCTTTGGTGAGTGGAAGCCCATGTTGCTGAGCCCATGCATAACCCCCATCCCTGCCACCATGACCACACTGTTCATGAGGCCATTGGGCAGTGACAGGAGTGGCTGGGGAAAGAGGATGACTGGTTTCCACAGAATGCATCATTTTTTACACTTGATTATTAAAACCCTTCTCTGCTGAGGTCACCCTTTGGTGAGCATTCACACGAGACACAAATATCTTCACTCCTTTGGCCCATTCAGAGAGTTCTATCCACATACCTCTTCCCCATACCTTCTTGTCACAAATTTTCCAATCACGTTCCTTCCAAGTCCCTGATCATCATGCCAAACCATTGACCACAGCTCATGAATCAGTATACAATCACACATCTGGCCATTTCTCTTTCCAAGCAAAGTGAACAACCAGGTGCATTGCTCAAAGTTCTGCCCAGTGAGAGGATTGTCTTTCACCACTGTCCTTCTGTCCTTCAGGGAGGTTCCAGAAAAGGGATACAGTGCTGCTGCTTTCTACTTTGGAGTGGTGCCTGCATATTGCATAGAACCACCAATAAACCAGGCACAAGTTCTCTCTTCCTCAGTCAACAGATCATAAGGAACTCCCCATGAGGCCATAGGTGCAGACAGGGAGAGGGCAGATAACGTGACAGGAGTAGAGATCATAGGCAATTGGACCACTTCCTCCTGCAACTTACTTGTGCCTTTAGGTCCTGCTTGAGCCTGATCTCATATATACCTCTTTCCAATTAATGACTGAGTGCTGGTGTGGATGTCTGACTTTATGATTCTGTGGGTCAGACAACACCTAGTTCCTGATGGACAGCTCAGGCCACATGGTGACTTGGTGTCCTATGGTTAGGCATTCAGTATCTACTAAGGCCCAATAATGAGCCAAAAGTTGTTTCTGAAAAAGAGACCAGTTATCTGCAGAGGATGGCAAGGCTTTACTCCAAAATCCTAAGAGTCTGTGCTGTGATTCACCAATAGGGGCCTGCCGAAGACTCCAAACAGCATCTCTATCTGTCACTGACACTTCAAACACCATTGGATTAGCCAGATCATATAGCCTAAGTGGCAGAGCCTTCTCTTGTTCAGAGCCCCACTGAAAATAGCAGTTTTTCTAGTTACTTGATAAATAGGCTGTAGTAGCACACCCAAATAAAGGATACGCTGTCTCCCAAATCCAAAAAGGTCCACCAGTCATTCTGCCTCCTTTTTAGTTGTAGGAGGAACTAGATGTAACAACTTATCCTTCACTTTAGAAGGAATATCTTGACATGCCCCACACCACTGACACCTAGAAATTTCACTGAGGTGGAAGGCGCCTGAGTTTTTGTGGGATTACTTTCCAACTCTCTCGCTTGAAGTGTTTTACCAATAAGCCCAGAGTCATTGACACTTTTTCTTTACTACATCCAACCAGCATAATATCAATGTAATGGACCAGTGAGACATTTTTTGGAATGGAAAGGGCCTTACAGGGGTGGCTTAGTCAGTAAGCACTGTCTGCACTGCTTCTAGTAAGCAAAGTATGTATGGGCTTAATTGTGTTTACTTACTAATCTGTAGTGAGCAATTTCCATGGGTTTCACCACATGAAAGATAATGAAATTGTTCACTACAGGTTAGTAAGTAAGCCCAATTAAACTCATGCATAACTTGCTTATTGGGTAATCCATCCCTAGGAAAGGTGATCAAGGTCTCTGCAGACTAAATTATGACATAGGGCTGGAGGTAGGATAGTGAAGGTGTATTGCTGGCTTTGTACCTTGCAAAACCAGTATTGAGAAAAAGGCATTGGTCAGATCAATAGCTGCATACCAGGTACCAGGAGGTGTATTAATTTGCTCAAGCGAATAACATCTGGAACAGCAGCTCTGATTGGAGTCACCACCCGGTTAAGTTTATGATAATCCACTGCCATTCTCCAAGACCCGTCTGTTTTTTTTTGCACAGGCCAAATAAGCGAGCTGAATGGGGATGTGGTAGGAATCAACAGCCCAGCATCCTTCAGGTCCTTGATGGTGACAGCAATTTCTGCCATCCCTCCAGGAATGGGGTATTGCTTTTGGTTTACCATTTTCCTAGGTGAGGGCAATTCTAATGGCTTCCACTTGGCTTTTCCTACCATAATAGCCCTTATTGCACTTGTCAAGGATCTGGGGGTTCTGCCAGTTGCTGAGTATGTGTATTCCAATTATGCGTTCTGGAGCTGGGGAAGTCACTGCAGAATGAGCTTGGGGATCCGTTGGAACCACTGTGAGACGAACTTGAGCTAAGACTCCTTTAATAACCTGACCTCCATACACCCCGGCTCTGACTGCCGGGTCACGTTGACATTTGGGGTCTCCTGGAACTATTGTTAGTTCAGAGCCAGTATCCAATAATCCCTGAAAAGTCTGATGATTTCCTTTTCTCCAATGAACAGTCACTCTCGTAAAAGGCAGTAGATTCCTTAGGGGAATGTTGGGAGAAAGATTAACAGTATAAATTTCTGGCGGTATAGTGGGGTCCTTCCTCAAGCAGACCCAGCCTCCCCTTCAATTCAAGGGGTTGTGGATCTGTAAACTGCTGAAGCCTGGGAATTTATGAGGGGCTGTGACTCTCTATTCTGGTGATTTGATTTAGGCTGCTGTGTTCACTTGACCTAAAATTCTTCCATCTGTACAGACCAAGTAAATATTTAGTAGATTTCCCATCTATTTCATTCCTAGGGACACCATGACTAAGCAGCCAACACCATAAGTCCATATGAGTCAGACTATTCTGATTACTGCTTTGACTCCTCTGTCCATTACAGTAACCATGCCAACCTTGTTTTTGTCGATTGAGTACCACCACTTGGCCCCTACCACCATGGGTCCAATCGGCCCCATTGTAGTTATTTGTCTTAATTCAGTTAAGGCATTTCCCACTGTCAAATCTGTCTTACATAAAACAGCAACCCCAGCAGTCTTCAAGGATGCTGGGGCTCCCTTCACAAATTTGTTCCTCACCATTGTGGTAAAATGTCCTCTGGGCACTCCATGTGTGGGTCTGTGGGTCTCACCTGGTAGATCTAACCTAACATGCCAATTTTCCTAAGCCTTTGGATACCTTCTTCTACAGTATACCAAGGCAGATCTGGTACTTCAAACTTGATTTAGTGTAGGCCACCACATAATCCATGCTTCAGCAAACCAGTCAAATAACCTATTAGATCCTTTCCTAACCTCTTGAGCTGAAACATTGAAAGAAATATCTGTGCTTAGTGGGTCCATATCAATAAACTCAGACTTATACAACTCTATATTCCTTGCACCATTGTTCCACACCCTTGATAGACATTGCCACACATATTCCCCAGGTTTCTGTTTGTATATGTTAAAAAAGTCAAGCAGTTCTTTTGGAGTGTAGTGTACCTCTTCCTGGGGCACACTTTGTACTTCACCTTTTGAGGCTTGCTGGGACTCAGCTCTAGTTACAGGTCTAGAAACAAAAATGAAGGGTGGGGTTGAGTCCTGGGGAACTTTCAGCAATGTCTTGTAAGCCATCTACCTCAGGCAATGCCCCAGGCAATGTCCTAGGTGTCTCCCTAGGTGATATCTCAGACAAAGACTCTTTAGGCACAGCTGGGTTAATCTCATCAGATGGGGGTGGAAGGCATAATGGTTTTACTGTAGAGGGTGGCTTAGCAGACAAAGATGGAGTGATCTCTTCTGATGGGAGTAAGAGGGCTGGTTCTGTTGGTAGGAGTAATTCAAAGGAATTTAGGGGCTCAGTGTCCCCAGCTTCTTGATCATCTGCCTGTATGTCCCAATTTCAAGTTTCAGGGTCCCATTTATTCCCAATCAATGCCCTCACTTTAACTTCAGACACTATTCGAGGTTGAGAATTCAATTGGTGCTGTAATTCAGTTACCCTTACGATAAGATTCTGGTTTGGTTTTTGGCAATATCAACTCTGTTCCTTCAAGAAATAAGGCTTTCTTTCAGGGCACAAGTGGCATCTTTCAGGTCTTTCATGCAGTGCTTGAGCTGTGAATTTGAAGCTCTGAGCTTATCTCTTTCTTTCTGTACTTTGTT
Source organism: Elephas maximus indicus (assembly GCF_024166365.1). Taxonomy (NCBI): domain Eukaryota; kingdom Metazoa; phylum Chordata; class Mammalia; order Proboscidea; family Elephantidae; genus Elephas; species Elephas maximus. Next base: position 108,246,291 of record NC_064819.1, read on the forward strand.
TAGTGAAAGTAGGATCAACCAACCAACTTCCCTATACTTCTCGTTCTGACAAACTTGTCGAAAATTTCAAACGTGTGATCACCCAGAACCTTGCTTTTCACCAATATTTGAACTATTGGTGGTGATATTTTGTGTATTAATATTGCCACCTCACTCCATGGATTAGCAATGCCCTCTTTACTACTGGAAGCAGAGTCATAAGCATTTTTAAGACTAGTCAGACTTGAGAACAAAATTAGAAAACTCATTCTTACAATTTTGTTTCTCTAGAACCACTCTTGGTATCAAATGTCTTAGGCTGGGTTCTCTAGAAAGCAAAACCAGTGAAGTATATATATGGAAACCCTGGTGGCGTAGTGATTAGGTGCTATGGCTATTAACCAAAGGGTCGGCAGTTCGAATCTGCCAGACGCTCCTTGGAAACTCTATGGGGCAGTTCTACTCTGTCCTATAGGGTTGCTATGAGTCAGAATCGACTCAATGGCACTGGGTTTGGTTTTCTATATATATATATAGAAATTAAACCTGTTGCCATTGAGTCAATTCTGATTCATAGCAACTCTATGGGACACAGTAGAGCTGCCCCAAAGAGTTTCCAAGGAGCTCCTATTGGATTCGAACTGCCAGTCTTTTGGTTAGCAGCTGTAGCACTTAACCACTAGGCCACCAGAGTTTCCATATATACATATATTGAGAGAGAGAGAGAGAGGGAACTCTGGTGGTGCAGTGGTTAAGAGCTCGGCTTTTAACCAAAAAGCCAGTAGTTCAAATTTACCAGCCACTCCTTGGAAACCCTACGGGACAGTTCTACTCTGTCCTGTAGAGTCACTATGAGTCGGAATTGACTCGATGGTGATGGGTTTGGTTTGGTATATATAGAGAGACAGAGAAAGAAAGAGAGAGATTTATCTCAAAGAAATGGCTCACACAGTTGTAGAGGCTGACAAGTCCCAAGACTGTGTTTCAGATGTCAGGCTGGAGGCTTCTCCTGACTCTTGTAGCTGCAGGGGCTGGTGAACCCAAGATTGGCAGGTCAGACGGCTGGCTTCTGGCTCACAGGCTGCAGGGGCTGACGAATCCCAGGATTGGCAGGCAATATGGTAGGCCACTGGCTTAAGTCCCAAGAAATGAAGATCAGATGATGACGAGTCAGATTCAAGATCCAGAGCAAGCAAGGGAGCTTTTCCATATAAATATTGGGCATAGGCTACACCCCCAAGGAAATTCCCTTTATAACTAATTAGCTGATCACATAAGATCACATCATGAAGGATGACTACATCATTACATAACTGCAAAATTACATCATTACAAACCTGCCAAACTACATCTTTACATAACTACCAAACCACTTTATTATATAACTGCCAAACCACTGAGAATCATGGCCCAGCCAAGTGGACACACAACCTTAACCATCACAAAGACTTTTACGCCTCGACCTTATAGGCACTGCAGCTTCCATTTTTGCCCTCTTGGAAGGCAGCCGCCATGCTGTAAGGAAGTCCAACTATTCTGTTGGAGAGAGGCCACTCGAGAGAAAGAGAGAGGATCAACCAGCCCCTAGCTATTCCAGCCACTCCAAGCTGAGGCACCAGACATGTAAGTGAGGCCATGTTGGATTCTCCAGCCCCAGGTGAGCCCTCTAGCCAACACCACATAAAGTAGAGAGAAGCCATCCCCTGCCCGAATTTATAGAGTTGTGAGCAAACACATGAGGTATTGTTTTAGACTACTATGTTTTGGGTGGTTTGTTACCTAGCAATGACAACTGAACCATCCAACTAGTCACTTCATTTGGGTTAGGACATTTGTCCTTTCCAATCTACACAATTTTACTGGTATGCATGAGGGTCTGGTGGATGAAGGTTGGGGCGGGGGCGGGGGCAATTCAAGGAAGAAAGAACATATTTGTAAGAGAATCAGAAACCATGGGTCTGCCCTCTTGGGAAGTTTCGTGGGAAGACTGAAGACAAGGGCTGGCCCAGGCAGAATGAAGCATGGTCCACATTTCTAGAGTGAGGAGAGGGATCTGGTTCTACTGAAGTCTCACCACGAGAAAGTGGGCCTCACCTACAGCATAGAGGAGAAAGGTTAGAGGGTGAGATGCACTGCCAGGAAGAGAAGCACAAGGGATTTGGAGGAAAACCTATGGAATCTTTTCCTTCCCTTCTCCCTCCCAGCCTCCAGCATGTATTGGATACCAGCCATGTGTGCTCTGCCTTGGTATAGGATGGCCTGTCATTTACTAGGGATGGCTTTAACATATGCCAGCCTAGAGATGGAAGATGGCCTAGAATATGCTTGTACGGCTCCATCCAGTTGTCTTCAGAGTCTCTGGGAGGGAAATAAAGCAATTGCATTTGCTGGACATGATCCATCAGGACACAGGGACTAGAGGAGTCGGAAGGGGAATCAGTAAATATTTATAACCTGCTTCGAAAGGGAAAATGCAAGGGTAAGAAAGGGCCTGGATGAGCATTTGCAGAGAACGGGATGGAAGGATTGACTCTGAAGGAAGAAGAGCTAGAACCAAGGAGAATAGTGATTCAAAGAAAAAGGGCCAATCAGGCATATGTGCCTATGGGAGGAAGGCTGGACCTGGTCTCCCGAGCAGGGAGAGGGCTAGGATCTGGTAGAAATTTAAAAAGGCCTATTCATCTTTGGGGAGTTGCTGTTTTAATGAGGGAGGTATAAGTACTTGCCCTCAGGAAGTCTGTAGTCTGAGGGAGAGACACAGCCCTACCCTCAGGGAGCCCCAGTCTGAGGGGGAGACACAGCCCTGCCCTCAGGGAGCCCCAGTCTGAGGGGGACACAGCCCTGCCCTCACAGCATTTTCAGTCTGAAGAGGAGCTAGAATGCTTGCCATCAGACATTTCTTTGTTCTGTTAAGATGGAAACCATTCTTGGGAAGGCACCCTCTTGCCTTCATTTGGCTGTTGTAAACTTTTGGAATCACAGGATGTTGGTGCTGGAAGAGCCCTTTGAGGGCCTCCAACCCCATTCTTCCCTCTGTCCCCAACACACATTCACAGTCTCCACAGGCTTTCTCTCTCCATTTCTTATGAACCGTGCCTGGCTCACCAGCCTGGGCTCTGATGTTTCCCCACACATCCCCTGACGGCCCTGAGTTGGGCTCCAAGTGGGGCAGATGCCAACATGTCCCCTTCCTGAGGCTCCTCCTATCCCCTCTCTGAGGGAGATCTGAGCACCCCATGCGTCACCTCCTCAAACTCCCTGTGGGAAGACTGTGCCTCTACTCCCCATTCTGTTTTCAGCTGATTCAGCCATCCTGGAACTGGAGGTCCCCCAGGAGGTGGGGTGATGGCCTGTGAGGCCCGGCCCGTAGGGACCTTGCCTCAAACACCCTGCCTAGTGCCTTCACAGAGCCCAACCTGGGCCGCCCTAAGCCCCAGCAAGTCTTCTGACAGATCTGGGCGGCAATTCTGGATTTGCCACTGGCCAAGTTACTTTTCGAGGCCTCAACTTTCTCATCTCTCAAACGGGGACAATATTACCTACACTGTGGAATGTGAGGGAATGAAGTGATGTCATTCAAAAGTGCTTCATACAGGCCTATAGCGTGTACTCAAAAATGCTAGTTATAGTTATGCCTTCTTTTGTTCTCTGGGCTCCTGCTTTAGTACAATTTGGCTGTTTTATTTTTTTCTTAACTGAAATCCTCTGGCGGGGTTTTACGACCATCTTTGCGCTATACTGCACTCCACTACCAACCTAAAGGTTGGTTGTTTGAACCTACTCATCAGTGCTGTGGAAGAAAACCTTGGAGATCTGCTTCCATTGAGATTGTTGTTGTTTGCTGTCGACTCGATTCTGACTCATGGTGTCCTCATGTGTGCAGAGTAGAACTATATTCCATAGGGTTTTCAACGCTGTGAAGTTGCAGAAACAGACTGCCAGGCCTGTCTTCCAAGGCACCTTTGGGTGGGTTTGAACTGTCAGCCTTTCTGCTGTAGTTGAACGCTTAACCATTCATGCTACCCAGGAATTCCTCTGTAACACATGGGTCGCCACGAGTTGGGATTGACTCGAAGGCAGTGGGTTTGGTTTTGCTTTTGTTTGTTTGTTTTCATTATATATCCTGGCTTCCCTGCTGAGTAGTGATGTGAGCCAGGGCAGGGGCCCACTGTACCTAGTTCAGCCCTGGAGCCCAGAAATGGGGCAAAAAGATTGGACCGGAGGAAGGAGGGTGTGGAGAGAGCCTCTCATGGTAGGGATGATGCCCTGCGGTTCAGAATCCAGGGCTGGGCATAAGGTGGGCTCGCTATGAGTATTTGTGGAATGATTGGGCCAAAAAACAGGAACAGAACACAAGGCTAACCTTCTCTTCCTGCCCCCTAAAACACACCGTGAGTGTCCAGTCTGATGGAGGAGGCTTGTGTCCACCATTGCACACACTGCTGGCCTCCGGGCAGCTTGAGGCCTGGGACAGGGCTTTCTAGCTCAGCTGCTCTCAGACTGTTCCCAGCTTACATTTGCGGGGTCTTTTTTTTTTTATGGTAGAGGTCGTCCGGGTGTCTGCCTCAGAAGCTCCCCGAGAGTAAAGCCTGGTTGTTCCAGGATCTTTGTGGGGAAGAGGTTTGGGATACAGGCATGGGGAGGAGCCTCTGGAACTAGGGGGAGGGGAGGAAGGCTTTCCCCCGGACTTTGACAGCTGGGAGCTGCCACCTCCTGGGCAGCAGGAGGGTGTCTTCTGGAGAAATACTCAGGGTGGGTGTTTGCATTTTGGCTTCCAAAGGACCCCTCTCCTCACCACCCCAGGTCTCCCCTACTTCGCATACCAGGGCTTCCCTACTAGCTTCTACCCCGTCTCTCCTCTCAAGCTCAGCTTGAGAAAGAGACAAGGTGGCTGGGCCTGGATTTAGGGCCCGCTGGGCTCCAGAGGGTGAGAACTGTGGGGAAGGCTGGTCCCTGGCAGATTCGCTGAGCAAGATGCCTCGTCAAAAGCCTTCTTCCGCACGAGCACACCCATACGGGCTCGGACAAACACAAGTGTGACAGGGGTCATCATCCTAGTCACGGGGCGGCCGCCTGGTTGGGTAAGGATTCCCAGGGGCAGGGGGGTGGGCCGCAGGGCCCAGCTGGGGGAGCCAGCTTCTCAGGACAAGCCCCCATGGGACTGGGGGCAGGAGGCTGACCTGGTTGCAGTCTCATGACCCTGCACTGACTGTTCAGCAATAAACACCTCGTGGTTATTAGAATTGATAACACTGGGTCACTTCTGGCCCAGCTTGGCCTGACTGCCTGGGTTCGGATCCTGGCTGCTAATTCTGGGCCCCCTGAGATTCCAAACCAAAAATAAAAAGCAGCCCCAATCCTGACAGAATTCTAAGCCTTATCTTAGGACAAAATTACCTTTCTGAGGTTTAGTACCTCATCTGTAAAACAGGCACCAGGACACCTATCTCATAGTGTTTTGTGTACATAAGGCATTCATCCTCCAGATGTAACACGAGAAGTAAGTATTAGTGTGTCCATTTTAGAAATGAGAACACTGAGACTGGAGGAAATGTGGAAAAGTCTAGGATGGTTGCTGGCATGTATTGAATGCCCGGTAAAGGTTAGCTATTATTGTCGTAAGGAGCCCTGGTGCCTCAGTAGTTAAGAGCTCAGGCTGCTAACCAAAAGATTAGCAGTTTGAATCCACCAGCCGCTCCTTGGAACCCTATGGGGCAGTTCTATACTGTCCTATAGGGTTGCTATGAGTTGGAATCGACTGGACAGCAACAGGTTTAGATTTTTAGTATTATTGTGATTGTGATTAGGAACAAGGCAGTGAGAAGAGAGGATCTGAAGGCAGAGGGAGCTGGGCTCTATTTTGACATCAGTGTTTCTGGCTCTGTAACCCTGGGCAAGTTGCTCCGCCTCTCTGGGCCTTGTTTTCTTGACCTGTAATACATGGGCATGATAACATCTACCGCTCAAGTGTTAATGTGGATTAAATTAGGTAATGAACATAAAGTGATTGCCACTTAAGGGCTCGATAAACATAGTACTTCTTGACTGAATGAACATTAGATATTTTAGTCTGTCAGGAGCATCTCATCAACATGGGGTTCCCTGAAGATGAAGGTGCAACTCTGGGCTTGCTCCCCTGGGGCTGAGTTATGGAACCCGAGAGGCTCAGTGCTTAAGATGGTTTATTTCCCTTGGCTCCTGGGGAAACAGTCAGTGTAGAAACTCACAAGGGAAAATGGAAACAACTTTTCCTTTTCTCTTGGTCATGGGGTGCAGGCCGGCCTGGGGCCCTGAGCCCTTGGGCACAAAGCCCCCGGCCTGCACTTAGCCCCCTCCTAGGATGTGGCCCCTGCTTGGCCCTTGGGTGTGTCCTCAGCACTGACCCCTGACTCAGTCCAGCCCCAGATCTTAATCCCCATTCCTGAGACTAGGGACAGGGAGCATTTTTGCCTACAGAGGCTAGGAGTATTCAGAGGAAAGCATTCCTGATGAGGCCAGAGGGGCTCAGCCCCTTTCCTTCTGGCTATGGCCGCCCTGGAATCCCTGAGTAGTGCAAACAGTTAATGTGCTCCGTTGCTAACTGAAAGGCTGGAGGTCTGACATTCGGGTGTACCCAAAGGCACCTTGGAAGAAAGGGCTGGCAGCCTACTTCTGGAAAATCAGCTGTGGAAAACCCTATGGGGCACAGCTCTACTCTGACACACATGGGGTAGCCATGAGTCAGAATCGGTTCAACGGCAACAGGTCCTGGTATGGCCACCCGGCGATACCTTTATTACTTTCTGACCCCTGTGGTTGCATTAAAAGCCAAGACCGTGGAGAAGTGTGTTGGGGGAGGGGGGTGGTGATGGGAGGAAGCAGGGCAGAAGGAACTTGGTGGGGGGAGCTCAGCTCCATGATGGTAAAACCCTTCCCCCAGGCCATATGACTTCAGGGAAACTGCCCTCTCCTAGCCCCGGCCCCCAGATGCCAGTGGTGTGCCAGACCCGACCGTTGGCGTTTGCCTAACAGGAAGTTTCCCAGAAGACTGGCTTATCATGAATGGCCTGGCGTGGCTGCGGGAAAGGGGAAAAGAAACCCATGTACTTCTCTGCTCACCATCACATATCCACTCCAAAGGCTCCCTCTGCCCTCTCTATTCCAGGCCTCTCTTCCTCCCCCTCCGAAAGTAGCACTACACGGTGAACTTTCCTGAGAGCTGAAGTTCTGGGAAGGTGTCGGGGGAGGGACCTGTTCGAGCTGGGGTTGTCTGAGGAATGCCCACTTGGAGGATAAGGGTGTCTCAGAGACCCATCTTTCTTCCTCACTCGTATCCTGGATCAGTACAGGTTACCCTTGGACAGGAAGCTCTTCCTCAGATCTGCCCTGAGTTTCTCCTGCTGTCTGTGAGCTCTGTGTAGTCCTCAGGCACCTCTGGCCAGCCTCAAACCCTTCTGGGCCTGAGTGGGGAAGACCCTGGAGATAGGGTTGCCAGATATAGCAAACAAAAATTCAGGGTGCCCAGTTAAAGTTTCATTGTTTATCTGAAATTCAAATTTAACTGAGTGTCCTGTGTGTTATCTGGCAAGCCTACTTGGATGAAGTGGCTGGACCTTCCTGACACGTGCATCCTCCAAACGCATTGATGCTCCCCTTCTTCCTCCCCACTGCTTTCTGGTGAGGTTCCAAGTATAGACAGTGCAGGTAGCCCCTGTTCTCAATATAAACTCAATTTCTACCTGTAGCATAGATCTGAAACAAATTAGGAGGACAGCCCTGTATTTTCCCCTAAGACTGGGGCTCCCTGAGGGCAGGGATGTGTCTCCCACCTCAGATTAGGACCCTTGAGGGCAGGGCTGTGTTACCTCCCTAAGACTGGTAGCTTCCCTTTCTGCTCTCCCTCATCACTTGGGGTCATATGCCAGTGGAACTGGATTCTGACCCCCAAGACTCATGTTTACCATAGGCTGAACATGGCCTTTAGTGATGTAACCTCGGGAGGGCCCTAGGAGAATTTTCTGGTCAGCAAACATCTACTCATCTTTTTAAAAATTTTTATTTATTTTGTTTGTAGCAAAACACACAGCAATTCAACTATTTCTACATGTACAATTCAATGACATTGATCACATCCTTCAAGTAGTGTAACCATTCTCACCCTCCTTTTCTGAGTTGTTCCTCCCCCATTAACGTAAACACGCTGCCCTCTAAGGTTCCTATCAAATCTCTCTGGTTGCTGTTGTCCATTTGATCCCATATAGACAGTTCTTAAAAAAGCATAATGCTTAAGGCAGACATTTTTTATTAGTTAAGCTAAGCTATTATTTAGTTTTAAGTAGACTTCAGGGGATGTTTTTGGTTATGATTTAAAGATTATTTCAGGGCAATAGTTTCAGGAGTTCATCCACCCTCCTTGGCTCCAGAAAGTCTGGATTTCATGAGATTTTGAAATTATGTTCTGCAATTATCCCCTTTTGATCAAAGATTTTTTAATAGAATCTTTGATCAAAATTTACAGTAGTGGTAGCCAGGCACCATCCAGTTCTTCTGGTCTCATGGCAAAGGAGGCAGTTACTCATGGAGGTAACTAGCCACACATTCCATATCCTCCTCCTGTTGCTGGCTCTCCTTCCTCTGTTGTTCTAGGCAAATACAGCCATTCATCTTTTGATGGCCCACTGATAGCAATTCTCTCCTTTGGGTTAAGCATTTCCCTCCCAGCCCTCTTTTTGCAGGCAGGTACTTCAAGAGGTCCCCGACTCTGGAAACTTACAGGAGATATATATACTTCCTTGCGTACCAGGACACCTGAACTTTGATTGTGGCTCAGTCACTGACCAGCCCTGTGACCTTGGGGAGGCTTTGGCCTCAGTGTCCCCATCTGTACAATGGCAAAATATCTAGCCTATCTTAGAGCAATGCTTTTCCAATGTCAGGTTGTGATCTATCAGTGGGTTGTGAAGTCACTTTAACGTGTTGCCACCAGCATTATTTTTTCCCTTAAATATGAAAGAGAAGGGAGTAGAAAATTCAGAGAGCTTTGCACAAGGAAACGATAAGTATTGTTTCTTGAAACTCTTGAGAAGTGTGTATGTGTGTGTGTGTGTGTGTGTGTGCGCGCCCATGTGTTCTGGGTCACAGTGTAGGGTGTGTTTTTCATGTGGGATGATAAAGCAAAAATGTCCAGAAGACAATGTCTTAGAAGCTGTGACAGAGGGGTGACAGGGGCAACTAGAGACCCAAAGTAGGTCTCTGCAACTTCTCAAAGTCTCAGAGAACAGGCCTGCTTGTAGCCTCCTCTCTGGAGCTCCCTTTTGCTCTCCCGAGCAGCAGTCTTGTCTTCCTGCCCTGCTTGCCTCTGCTGGACCTGGGCCCCGTCTCCCTAGAGCCAGGCCCCTCCCAGTGAAGAACCCTCAGGGGCTGGTCTGGCTTCCCCTCAGGCCACTCTGATAGGAGAAGAAATTTCTGGGCCTCTCAGCCTGGTAGTGCCCAGTTGGTCCAGCTGCTTCCAGCCTGGCTCTGCCCCACAACACTGGATTGGGAAACTGAAGCTCAAGCCAAGTGGAGAAACATGGTCCCACCCTAGCTTTCCCAACCAACCTCCACCCTGGGAGGGCTGATGCCTGTTAACCCCTTCCTGGGAGGCGGGCAGCCCTCTGCATGGGTCCCAGGGTCTGGGTGGTTAGATAAGAATGAATAGAGGGAGATGGGCTGGTGACTTCAAGTGTGTGATCTCTGCCAAATCTCAGAGTTTCTGGACCTCTCTGTCTTCTTCCTCCGGTTAATAAAATCCAGGTGTGTCACACATTCCCTGGGAGGATTTGAGGATAAAATGAGAAAGATAGGAAAGATCTGGTGGTGACTGCGAGATTGTTTCATCAGTATTTGCGTCTCTCTTTCTCTCTGTGGTTGCTGTCATCCTGGGGGTCCAATTTACACGTGGAGAAACAGGCTGAGAGGGGAAGTGGGCCTGGAATTAGGTCAGGCTTACTCCCTGTCAGTCTCAGGGGGAGACATGGCCGTGCCCTCTTGGAGCCCCAGTCCGACGGGGAGACAGAGCCCTAAGCTTAGGGGGCCCCAGCCTGAGGGGAGACGCAGCTTTGCCCTCAGGGAGTCCCAGTCTGAGAGGGGAGACAGCCCTTGCCCTTAGGGGCCCCAGTCTGAGGGGAGCTCTGTGGAAGTCCACCTCCTTGATTACTCCCCTGGGGTGGTAGCTGCAGTGGTGCCCTGGAGGCCCAGAACTGGCTGGTTTGGGGAAAGTTTTGGGACATTACCATCCCTTTCCTTGCACTGACTGCCCAGAGCCAGATGTGTGATGCATGTGGAGGATACCAGAAAGGTGTCCTCCCTTCCCCTCAGCCATGCACACCTTGCTCTTGGCTCTCCCTTACTCGCTGACCACAGGACTGAAATCACCTCATTAAAACCTCTCCTTAGATTAAGTCAGTGCATTTAGAAGACTTTTGTTCAAATGCACACATTATCAAGGAAAAGACACACATAATCCTAAATCCTGGGATTCAGAGACCTCTGAGTCCCAGATTAGAGAAGGAAATTGAAGCCCAGAGAGGGGAGGGCTCTTGCTTGAGGTCACACAGCAAGTTAACAGCAGAGCTGGATTCCACCCAGCCCAGCCCTCTGGGCTAGATGGAGACTGGGGAGGGGGGGATGGGGGAAGTGGTAGAGAGGGGAGTGGGTGGTGGGACCACCCAGCACATGAGCATACCAGTATGTGTGTGTGGTGGATCTGGTGGGAGCTGCTCTGAGTCTTCTATGAGCAAGTGTGTGCTCACATAGGTGTCCTCTGTGAGGGGTCTTGGTATCCCTGTGCCCCAGTGTGGGGCAGAAGGAGAGGGACAGGCATGTACCAGGGACATCAGACAGGCCTTATCCCATGCTCAGGGCTGAGTCTGCCTGGCCTATACCTCTTGGGACCAAGGGCAGAGGGCAGTGAGTCACAGATGACTCAGGTGCTGGAGGCCACAGCCACACATGGCACGTGATGGCCGTGGAGAGTCCGGCATGTTCCTGGACAGACAGGTGATCCAGGAAGCTGACAGTGTGAGTCTACTTTCCTAGAGGACAGAAGAGATCCCATTGACAGGCTTGGTGCCTGAGCCCCTGAGGTGGGCTGGGAAGATGGCCCTTGGGCTCCCCTTTCCACCTGAGCTTTTGATCTATTGGCTGGTTGGGCCGTTCCTTCAGTGGGGCCAGGGGCCGAGGGTTAGGGTCACTCTCAACCAGGAAAGAGTTCTCCCCAGCCCTTTAGAAGGCAACATCCAGCAGCCAACTGCCTCTGCCACCTGTCCTTACAGCAGTATCTGACTATGGACAGCTCTCTCTTCTTTACCTGAGGCCAACCTGTTGCTGTTGAGTCCATTTCAACTCATGGCAACCCCGTGTGCATCGAGTAGAACTGTGCTTCAGAGGGTTTTCAATGGCCAATTTTTCAGAAGTAGATCTCCAGGACTTTCTTCTGAGGTGCCTCTGGGTGGACTCAAACTTTCAACATGGCTGAGGCAGACAGTGTCAAATTCTGACCCTAAGGCCTCAGCCTGTGGTGAGGCAGTCTGGGGTATGAATGATGTCCTGGGTTCAAATCTTACTGTGTAACTTGGAGTTGCATCCTTTCCTCTTGGGGCCTCAGTCCCATCATCTGCATTACATGGCTGTGTTTGAAGGCTCTGGGATCCCCTCTAGCCCCACCCCACTAAGGCCTGAAGGCTGGGCCTAGTCAAGGCCTCGAAGATGCCCTCTCTCCATCCTGTGTTGGAGGTGGGGGCTGGGGAGTGGCTGGCTAAGCACAGGATCCTGGCATGGTGGAGCAGGCACCGGAGTCCTGTCTACCTGAACTACGTGATGATTACAGGGTGAGCAGCCAGGACCAGACACTGTAATCTGCTGCCCTCCCTCCTGCAAGGGCCCGCTGCAGTGTTTCCTTCTGCTTTTCACAACTGTTTTCTGAGAACCCCAGGAAGGGAGAGGCCCTGACCTCTGTGGGGTGAGGCTGAAGATAAAAGGAGAGGTAAGGGAGAAAGGAGGGAGATGGGGAGAGAGGGAGGGGCATTAAAGGGTAGGGGGAAGAGAGGAGGGAAGGAAAGAGGAGGAGGGGACAGAAAGGAGATGGCAGTGTGGTTAGATACCAGGATACCAGCTGGCTTTCCTTGGTTGACAGATTGAGGAAGAAGAGGGGACAGAAGGACAGGTGTGCCTGTCCTTTGCCCCTCAGCTCTCAGTTCAGATGCTTCTCCTCACAGAGCCTCCTCTGACCTCATTACCTAAAGTAGCACATTTACCCCTCCCCAGTCACCTTTTATCAATCACTCCATTTAATGAGGAAGGGCTGGGTCCAATCATGTCACTCATATGCTCAAATCTTTGCAATGGCTCCTTGTTTTCGTCAGAGTAAAAGCCAAAGTTCTTCTGATGGCCTTCAAGATCCTATGTGGTCCTCCCAGCCCCGACTACCTTTGATTTCATCTTTGCCCCCTTTCCTTCTCACTCACCACTCCACTGGTCTCCTTGCTGTTCTTCAAGTACATCAGGCAAGCTCCTGCCCCAGGGCCTTTGCAGGGAAGCTTCCCTCTGCCTGGAATGCTCTTTTTCCAGATATCTGCAGGACTCACTCCCTCACTTTCTGCAAGTCTTTGCTCAAACGATGCCTTCTCAATGAGGCCTACCCTGACCGTCCTACTGAAATGGCAATATTTTTCTCACGCTCCCCATTCCTTTTACCTTTACTTTACTTTGTCTTTTTTTCTAAACACTTATCACTTTCTAACACTCTGTCACTATAAAATGTGCATTGTCTTAGGCTGGGTTCTCTAGAGAAGGAAATGGCTCGTGCTGTTGTAGAGGCTGGAACGTCCCAAGTCTGTGAGTCAGGCTGGGGGCTTCTCCTGATTCATGTAGCCACAAGGGCTGGTGAACCCAAGATTGGCAGATCAGAGAGCAGGGCTCTTGCTCACAGGCTGTGAAGATTGAGGAATCCCAAGCTCAGGAGGCAAGATGGCGGGTAAGCTGCTAGCTCAAGTCCCAAGAACCGGAAGTCAGATGAACAGGAGCCAGCTGCAGGATTCAGAGCAATCCAAAGCTGGTGAGCCTTGCCAGAAAGTCCACCCATATCGGATGCAGGCTACACCCCCAAGCAAACTCTTCTTCAACTGATCGACTACTCACAGTAGATCCCATCACAGAGATGATCACATTATATCAAATCTCATCATGGTGGTGATCACATCTTCATATGATTGCCAAACTACATCATAACTGCCAAACCACTGAGAATCATGGCCAACCAAGTTGATATACAGCCTCAATGATCACATGCGTTGTGTAGTATCTATCTCCCCCTACTAGAAGTTGAGTCCCACAAGGGCATACATTTTTGTCTGCCTTGTTCACTGATGTCTCTTAAGTCCCTAGAAGAGCACCTGGCACATAGTAGAAGCTTAATTTGTTGAGTGAGTGCATAGCACCTATCCCTGTTTGAACTGACCTTTCTTCTCTCTCTCTGGCTCTCTCATAATACCTATCTACACCCCACTCACTCATCCACCTCTGTTTACAGTCCAACGTCTCACCCAGAATGAAAGTGCAGTGAGAGCTGGGGCCTTGTCCTTTTTACTCAGTGTTGTGCCCCCAGCACCTGCTGGGCACAGAGTAGGCACTCAGTGAATATTTGCTGGGTAGATGTCAGGATCACTCAAACAGACCCCATCCTCATCGCCAATTGTATCAAACCAGTCCAGGAAGGCTGAGATCATTCACCTCTGATGCTAGCTGTGTGGTGGATAATAAATCCCACTCTACACACCAACTGCATCCTGTGGAAATCTTAGTTTCCCTTCCCTGGGCAGTTCAGACCCCAGCTGCCCACACAGCCCTTTCTCTCTCATCCCCATTCACCTGGAGCTAGATCAGTGGGTACTGGCTCCCTCTCTTTCTTAGGTCTGAGAATTATTGGAATGACTCACAAACACCAGGGAAAGGGCTATATTTAATCTAGCAGAAAAGAGGATACATTCATAGGGAGGGGTCTCAGTGCAGCGCTTTCATGTCCTCAGGCGACATGCTTACATTCCTGGGAGCAGATGTTGGCTCTCACCAACTAGGAAGCTCCTTAAGCCTCTGTCTTCCAAAGCCTTTACTGGCCTCACCACGTGGCCATGATAGGTTACATCATGCATCCTGAGGTTTAGTCAGCTTCAGGCTCCTAGGTGGTCCCTCTTGATCTGGTCAGTCCCCATTCATTGGCCTCAGGTGTGGTCTGGCTCTCAGGAACCAGAAACAAAAGACAAATTGCTTACTGCAAACGGGTTCCACGCCTCACAGAAACTGAAGTACAGCTGCTGAGAATGGAAAGGTGGGACAGTGACCATAAACAGGCCCAGAAAAGGAAGATTCCTGAGGAAGAGGACAAGAGGGTGTCCAGTGGTCACTCCATAGCCCCTTAAGAGCCCTCACCCTGAGCAGGAGATGTGCTCCTCTGTTACATACATGCACACATACACACACACATACACACACACACACACACACACAGAGCCAGGATCAGTGTATCAGTGCATCTAATCCATGTACAGGGCAGAGAGCGTGGGCAGCAAACTGTGTTACCAGTCAGTGATGCAAAGATGGCATCAGACAACCACCGGGGGCTTCTTGGAGGAGGTGGACTAGTGATGGGCCAGCAAAGAAGGAAAAAGTTCAGAACATCTCCAGTTAGAAGTAAAGAAGGACCAAGGGGAGACACTAGAGTCGGGAGAGGAAGAAGAAGAATGTGGCAGAAGGTGGGGAGCCCCAGGGGAGGGGCAGGGCAGGTGAGTTCCTTCTTAGAGGTGGACCTGAGGCTACGGCTGGTCAAGGCTCCAAGGGCTGGGATTTGGGGTCCAGTGGGATATGGAGTCTGATGAATAGGCTAGGTTTTCCCAACCAGAGCCCCAAGAGGAAGGGATTTGCTGTGTCTTCCTGTGGGTTTGTACTGACAGATATTGGGGAGCTGGTCAATGTTGTCTAGTAGCCCAGAAGGCTGCCCTCGGGCCAGGAGGAAGCCAGGGCTCCAGCCACATGGTCTAATACCCACATTTCTCTCAGATCGTAGTACTGTTATGGTGGTTTTGTACATGATTCCAGCTGGTACTTTTTTCCAGAAGTAAGGAACTCTCGATTTTTAAAAAAGAAAAATGCCAAAACCCAATAATAACTGCTATTTAGATAACATGAAAACGGGATGACAGAGAGACCAAGAGTTAAAGAACTGTAAACACCATGCGTTCCTGCCAGCCCTGCTCTCTCTGACTACACCACCCCTTCCTTTGGCCTGAGGGAGAGGCCTGGCTGCCTGCAGCACAGTGTGGAAAACCCAGAAGGAAAGCAATTTTGAAATTTTACTGGTGATTGGTATATTTCTGGACATTTGGACAGTTTCTAGAGCCTGGCCTCTGCATTCACTATAATTTTAATTTTTAGATTGGCCATATATTTTGTTGTTATAGAGACACACTGTTTTATATTACCTTCAAATGGAACGGGTTTTACGGGCAAAGAACACAGAGCCTTTTTCCTGATGTACAAATTGTAACCCTTTGCTTCTCTCACAAACCTGTTACTTTTCTGTGACTGGAAATGGCACTGTCATTCATATAGTAGCTCAAACCCAAAACCTGACATTCATATTCGATCATCCCTTTTGCTTTATCCAAGAAGCCCTGGTGGCACAGTGGTTAAGCACTTGTCTGCTAACTGAAAGGTCAGAGGTTTGAACCCACCAGCTGCTCCGTGGGAGAAAAATGTGACAGTCTGCCTCCGCAAAGATAACAGCCTTGGAAACCCTATGGGGCTGTTCTACTCTGTCCTATAGGTTTTCTGTGAGTCGGAATCGGAATTGACTTAAGGGCCAAGGGTTTGATTTTTGTTTGTTTTTGCTTTATCTGGAGTCCTTAGGTGGTGCCTGGCTGCTAACGGAAAGGTTTGAAATTCTAGTCCACTTCAGAAAAAAGGCCTGACAATCTACTTTTGGGAAAGATCACAGCCATTGAAAACTCTATGCAGCACAGTTCTACTCTGACACACATGGGGTCGCCATGAGTTGGAACTGATTTGAGGGCAGCTGGTTTGGTTTGGTTTTGGATTGCTTTATCCACCACAGCTAAATCCATGTGCATTTCCAGGGTCTGTTCTACATCCAGAATATTTCCATCACTTCTCTCTCTCTTCCCACCATCTGGCCTGGGCTTCATGGCTTCTCTGCTCCCCTCTGGCCCCACCAATTCTTGCTGTTCCCAGCAGCCAACATAAACCTTGACACCACACATTGGAGCATGCTGCCTCTCTGCTCAAGCCCACCTAGCCCTCAGCACACAGCTGCCCTCTCGTCTGCCTCCAAGGCCCTGCCCGCTCAGCTCCTGACCACCTCTGTAGCCTCCTTGAGTGTGGTCTGTCCGTCCCTCCAACATATCAATTTCATGTCTGCCCGAGGGACTTTGCACTTGCTCTTTCTTCTTCCTGGAACGTTCTGTCTCCACCTTTGCATGGATGCTTCCTTCTCACCATTCAGGACTCAACTCAAATGCCACCTCCTCATTTGTTTACTGTCTTTCTCTGTCTCTTGGATTCCAAGAAAGCAGGAGCCTGGTCTGGGTGATTTACCACCATACCCCCGATGTCTAGTGCTTGGGATTCAAGAAATATTTGCTAAATGAATGAATGAATAAATGAATGAATGAATGCCTGACTCTGCCTTTGCTGAAATTCTAGAGATCCTGCAATCTCTCTTACACAACTGGGAGCCTGGTCACCTTGTCTGCACTTTCAATCCAAGGGTTATAGACTTGCTTGGCCAATTCAGCTATAGCTCATCAATTCCCAGAGGCCCCACCTCTCCCAGCAGGGCACAGGACACACAGTAGGCCCTTATCCCTTACCTGTGGGGCTGAGGTGGTTAACTCAGCCTGGCTCCTGTCCTGATTCTCTGGGTGAATTCAGGTCATTATACCTTTCGCTGTTTATGTTCCTCATCTGTAAAGATAAAGGGGTGGGACAGATGGTCTCCAAGATTTAATTTGACATTGAAAAACTGGAATGGAATGAATCAGTTCAGGAGATGGACTGAAGAAGGGATGGTCAGGGGTAAGCGAGAGGGTGGTCAGGGGTTTGGGGGGCGGCGCTCAGATGGGACTTTCATCCTAGGGTCTTGAGGATTGGGCTTTGGGGGACCCTTTGGGTGAGATTTGCTCCTCAAAGTTCAAGCTTTGCCCCTTGTCATTTCCTGCTTCCTTGAGGCTGTGACAGTGGGGAGCATGACAGAGGACTGTCACGTCCAGTCTCTTTCTGCTCTGTCACAGAGCAAGGCTACCTGGCCTGGGGCCCATGAGCCCCCTGAGCTTGTCTGTATGGTTGAGTGGGTGATTGAATATATTTTGGGGAGAAAGGCTCCTTAACTCTCATCGGACTCTCCAAGGGATCTGTGTCCCCCAAAGTTCAGGAACCCATATTTAGAGGGCCAGGCTAGACCTAGAAGATGAGTCAGAGGAGGTGCAGAGAGAGAGTAGCCAATCCCCCAAATTTTGTATGTCTTTTCTGGATCTCAGTTTCTTCGTCAGTGAAATCAGAGGTTTAGGTGATCTCTCTAACATCCAGCACTTGGAGTAATAACACCTAATTCTAGTGCATGTACATTCTCTCATTTACTCTTTCCAAAACCCCTTGAAAACAGCCTCATCAGCTCCCCATTTTACAGATGACAAAACTGAGGTTTGTGGAGGTTTGGTGACTTGCCTCAGGTCACACAGTCTGTGAGTGGCAGAGTGGGCCAGGAACTCAGCTGCTGGCTAAGAAATCCCAGGGCTCCCCCCTACACTGCCCTACAGGACTGAAACATAGCCAGGCCTCTAGGATTCTCCTTCTGGCCATTCTGGGCTGAGGGGACCAAAGAGCAGAGATCCTGAATGCTCTGGTTGTTGATACTGGAGAGGTGGAGGTGAGGAGGAAAGGGTCCTGCCCAGGTAGAAATCCTGGAAAAGGGAGCATTTCAGGAGCTGCTAAGCTGTGTTGCAGAGCGGGGGAGGGGAGGCATCCTAGGCTGCAGCAAGCATCCTTTCTGGTGGGTGCTCAGGTATTTATGGCCTTTTCTGATGCTGGAATGCAGGTGTGGGTTCCGTAATGGACTTTGGGCTTTACTGCAGGCCTCAGGCTGGGGAGACTTTTCGGAATATGCCCCTTGCCTTTTAGGGCCACCTTTGGCCTTACCTGCTGTTTACCCTGCTCTTCCCCCACTAACCCCCCTTGGCAGCCTCAGCCAGTGCCAGGAAATCGTTGGTCAAAGGTGAGGTTACCAAGAACCTGTAAAAACAACAGGTCCCCATTAGTCTTGTTTACCTGCCGGGTACCTGTTACTTTATAAAGGGTCCTCCTTCACTTCTCCTATCCCTTGCATCCCCTGTTTCCTTAGAGGCTGAGATTTGCTTGGAAGATTGTGGTGGGGTTCCCTCAAGACCGACCCACTGAGATGCTCCCCGCTCCTTCAGTTTCTGGCATGTGGTCTATATATCTACCAGGCCAGATCTTAGACTGTGTGGTCACCTGAATTTCGATGGTTGGCTGTAAGATCTCTGAGGTCAAGACTGTGCTCATTTACCATGGTATTCTCTGAGCCTGGCTTGCCATGTCTGTGTCAATGAATGAATGAATGAGACAAATGTCCTGGGTCTATGGATCAAAATTTACCTCCTCTAGGAAGTCTCCTGGAATTATTTCCACCCTATTCTTTCCGTAGAGTCCCTGGGAGGTGCAGACGGTTAATGTGTTTGGCTGCTAACCAAAAGATTGGAGGTTCAAGTCCAACCAGAAGCACCTCGGAAGAAAAATCTGGTGATGTCCTTATGAGAAATTAGCCGTCAAAAACCGTATGAAATCCCAGTTAACTGGCCTAATCATGTGTTTCGTGTTTCTGCTCTACCTCCTGGTTTGTTGCATAGTGCCCCAAAAAGTGTGCAAGCGGCCAGCCAAAGCACAATAATTGGTCTCTATTCATCTGGAACAACAGAGGAAGAAGGAGAGTCAGGAATAGGAGGAGGCAATGGAATGTGTGGCTAACTGTCTCCATGAACTGCCTCCTTTGACATGAGACCAGGAGAACTGGATGGTACCTGGCTACCGTTACCAAACATTTTGATCAAAGATTCTATAGAAGAATCCTCATAAAAAGGGGGAAAATACAGAACAGAATTTCAAATTCTCTTGGAATCCAGACTTTCTGGAGCCACAGAGGCTGACGAACCTCTGCAACTATTGCCCTGAGATCGTCTTGAAACTTCAAAAATATCCTCCAAAGTCTTCTTAAAACCAAACAATTGTTTAGCTAAACTAGAAAAGAATGTCTGCCTTGAGTATTATGCTCTTTTAAGATCTATCCATATGGGATCGAATGGGCAACAGCAACTCAAAAGGTTAGACAGGAACCTTAGAGGGCCGTGCGTTTATGTTAATGGCGAGGAACAACTCAGAAAAGGAGGGTGAGAATGGTTGCACAACTTGAAGAATGTAACCAATGTCACTGAATTGTCCATGCAGAAATTGTTGAATTGGTGTATGTTTTGCTGTGCAGATTCTCAACAACAACAACTAAACAAAATGTATAAAAAAAATAAAGAAAACCCTGTGGGGCACAGTTGTACTCTGATGCACATGGGGTTGCCACTTGTCCATGAGTTGGAATTGACTGGTTTATTCTTTGCATCCTCCTACTCCTACCTTTGTTTCTGCCTGTCCTGTTCTTATTTCTCCTTGCTGTTGCTTTCAGATAATTTCAGATGGGTGCGTTCAATTGCAAGGGAGGCTTGGGAAGACAGGGACTATGTCTTCTAATCTTGCCATGAAGTGCTCTGATTCCCTCCTCAATGCCCTGCGCATAGTAGGCCCCTAAGTCACCTTCATCTACTAACTAGCCTGTGGATACGGACTGAAGGGGGGCCAGGGAGGTTAGACCGCTTCTTCAGGTCACTCAGCTTTTTGGTGAAAGAGCCTGGGCTCATCCTTGGCCCGATCTATACATCATGACTTAGACCTGGGGCTTCTTTCTGGGTCCAGTGCTGATATTTTTAAAACCATCTATGTTTATTCATTTATTCACTTCATGCCAGGTGCTGTGCTCGTTCTGGCTCTCAGAGTCAGAGGGGATACAGTCCCTGGGCTTGAGGAGGTCACAGGCCATTTTAAGAGTGAGATATTTAATACCAGAGCATCTCCTCGGCACTGGAGCAGAAGGCCAGGCAGTCGGAGCAGGCTTCGTGGAGGAGGTAGCACCTGGGGCCCTTGGAAGATTCTTCTGCCAGTGGTTCATCTGCTATAAGCTTGGAGCTTTTGCTCATTTCAGTTGCCTCGTCTATGGTCCTGGAGGGCATAGCTGAGGCTGGTTCCCAGGGAGGGGGAAGGGGGGTGGCCATCCCTGCATCAGCACCCCTTGCTCCATCACCCCACCTGAGGGCCCCGGAGCCACACATACTGGCTGGCACTTAAAGGGCCTATTGCCTGCAGACAGACTCATTGGGATAGGGAGATAGGGACAGACAAACCCATGGCCACACAGTGACTCAGGGCAGCGCTGGGCCCAGAACCCAGGTGTCTGACTCCCACACCTGTGTGTTCTCTCTACTAGATCCCATTGCCTCCCACTGCCTTTTTGAGGTTTGTGCCTTTGCTGGGTCAGCCCCCTGGATGCTGGGCACACATGGGGTGGTCCTTACCAGGCCCCCCTGTATCATGGTGATAGACGAGCACTGAAAAGATGGCCTGTACTGAGACACCTGTTGGAAGGAGGACCCCACTGGTGAGAGTGCCACTCTGGAGACCTAAGTGTATAGCAGTTACCATCATTCACATGCGGGGCAGACCTGTGGGAGGGCAAGGGAAGGTTCTGCTGGGACACAGAAGCAGCTCTCTGGGCTAGGCTCCCCAGCCCCAGGCCCACCTGGGCAGGCTCTCGCACACACGACTCCCAGGCCTATCATCCCACCCCCCTCCCTGCCAGCCTCAGGGCACAAAGTCCGGTGGGGTGATTTTGTCATCTCTTCCAGGGCAGCCTTAAAGGGCCAGCACCTCCCCCTGGGGTTAATGATTACTTGTTGGGTTGTCAATGGATCCAAATGTTGGTGTGTATGAGGATGGATGGGTGTATGGGTGGGAGGTAGTAACAGAAGGGTGGGTTGGGCAGGGGCCGGAGGAGGAAGCAGATGGTTTCCCTTGAACACCTCTTCCAGGGGATGCCTCCTCCCTGAAGCTCTCCCAGCTGACCTCAGGCCACGGGGAGGGACCTGTGTCTTTAACTGCAAACAGCCTAGGGAATTTGTGAACCCAAAAGAAAGGGTAAAGTCCAGGGTGCTGCCCCCTAGCTCTGACAGGAGGGTGATTCAGGAAAAGAAAAACACGACAGGCCTAGGTTTCCCATGATAGGAAGGTCTCTCCTAGCCAAACAGGGCTGGGAGTATGTCTTGGGACCTCAGAAAGTCAGATCTTGCCAGGGCAGGCTGCTGGAACCCCTCACTCCCCTCCTTTCCCACATACGCACTCAGACCTGGAAGGGGACCAGCATCACCCTGGGTCACCTACTATCCTGGCCTGTTGACGCCCTCAACCCTTCTTCCATCCTTCCTCTGTCTCTGCCCCATTTCCCGGCCTTGGACACACTGGGCAATAAGTAATAATCAGGATAACTATAGCTGCCCTTTGTTGGGCCCTAGGCATTGCATATAGATTCACTTGCAATCTTTCCAATAGCCCTGTGGGAAGGGTACAATTTCCATGCCCATTTTTACCCGAGTGGAAAAGGAAGCTCAGAGAGCTTATGTAACCGGCTCAAGATCACAGAGAGCAAGGGGCAGAGCAGGCCTCGACCCCTGGTCTTTGTCACATCAATGCTCCCTGCTTTTCGCCCCAGTGCATGATGGGCTGTGTCTCTGCCATTTCTCTGGCAGGCAGGCCCAACCGGGCCTCTCGGAAGCTTTTGAGGTTTACCTCATCCAGCCCTAGTCATCTCTATTTTCCCACCAAGTGAGAATCTCAGTGGCCTGAGCTCAGCTGGCTTGGGTTTTCTTTCACTGCCTCTGGTGCCTGTGGCTGCCACCTCCCTGGAGCCTGGGAGTTCCCTGGGGGTAGGCGGAGGGGTGTTGGCTCTGAGGGGCTTGCCAAGCAGGACAGGCCTCCTTCAGTTCCCTGTAGTGACTGGCAGAAGCAGAGGGACAGATGAGATGACCTCACAAGGAAGCCTGCTATAAAAAGGGTCATCCCTACTCCTGGGAAGGTCTCTGGGTGGCACAAATGATTTGTGCTGGACAACTAACCTAAAGGTTGGCAGTTCAAACCCACCAAGAGGTACCATGGAAGAAAGGCCTGGCAACTTCTGTACAGATTACACCCAAGAAAACTGTATGGAGCAGTTCTATTTGTAACAAATGGGGTCACCATGAGTTGGAATTGACTTGACAGCAAAGGGTCTTCTATTCCATGGAAGGTGTATGTACAATTTACTCTCTTTTCCTACTTTTAATTTTTGCTTGAACCCTTTCATTTTTTTTCACCAGATTCTAACAACTTCCATCAGATTCCTGACTTGGCTTTTTAACCGTTATCACCCAGCATCATAAGATCACATACTCACAGTTTATCCTTTTTCCAGCCCTCTTGCCTATGTGATTTCCTATGATTTTGGCAGAGTGTGTTTTATTAATCCCATTAGACAGATGAGGAAACTGAGGCCTCGAGCAGGGAAGTGACACGTCTAAAGCATAGCAAGGCCTTGGTAGCAGCTCTGTCCTTGCCCCACTCGCCTGCTTTCCCTGGTGCTGCTTTCTCTATTGCCTCTGTTCTGTCCCCTGCCCCAGAGAATAGCTGGCTTTGGAGTGACACTTTGCCCCTAGTTCTTGATGCTGTAAGTTGGCCCTTTCACCTGGTTTCAGAGTGCCTGGTACCCATTCTGCCTCTAGAGCTGTCTCCTGCTTTGCGATAGCCTGTTTACCAGGCTGACCTCACCCACCAGGCTGAGAGCCCTGTAAGGGCTTCATTGCCGTCTGTAGTCTCAGCACTAACACAGGGCCTGGCACAGAGTGGGTGCAAACAGTTAAGGGGCTCAGCTGCTAACTGAAAGGCTGGAGGTTCATGTCTGTCCGGAGGTGCCTTGGACGAAAGCTCTGATGATCTACTTCTGAAAAACTGGTCACTGAAAACCCTCAGGCACACAGTTCTACTCTGCACACATGGGGTCATCAGGAGTCGGAATCGACTCCTCAGCACCTGGTACCGGTAACATGTGTTTGGTGAAGGAGTTAAGGCCTGGGTATGACGGCAGATAGTCTGGGGAGAGGCAGGCAGGAGGAGGGGGGCTCCCAGCATTATGGAGAGGGCAAGGTGGTAGAAGCATGGCCTGGAGCCACAAGGGCCGGATCTGAACCCTCCCTTACTGGCTGTCCAGCCTTGGGGGAGTGTCTTAACCTCTCTATGCCTCAGTTTCTTTGCCACCTATGAAATGGGAATGATGATAGTATCTAACTTAGAAGGCTGGTCGTGAGGGCCAGACTTGTAAAACACTGAGAATGAGGCTTAGCACATCATAAACACTCTCCTGGTGCTGGCTGTTATTATTATTACTTCATTGTAGTCTGAGCTCTTCGAGGGCAGAGAATACATCTCACACATCTTTTGGAGGGGGGGCCCAGCACTCAGCACACTTCCCGATGCAGAGCTGGCACTCAGTTGGTATTTGTTAATTGAGTTACACTGTTTTTGGTCCACCAGGCAGTCCTTCCTTCCTCCACCCTTGGTTTCTCCTGCTGCAGCTCTGTCAATCCTCTTCTCCAGCATCCTGCTGCACAGTTGCCTCCAGAAAGGCAAACAACTGGTTTTCAGTCTCTTCTAAGGGAGTTCTGGGGCTGGGCTGGGACAGGGGCTGAGCAGGCTGGGATGGCAGGTTGTAACCTCAGATCTGGCCACACCTTGTCCATATGAACAGTCACCTCTCCAGGTGTGGATTCAGGTGGAGGTGGCAGGGCAGCAGAGTGGGGTGGGAGGAGGGTTAGCACTCCCACTTCCTTCCTCCTCTGTATGGAATCATGGGCTCTCAGGACCACTCTTTTCACATTGAGGGGCCCTGAGTCATTCTATGTGTCTGTTCTCCTTACAGCTGGCTGGCTGCCTGGATTCCCCTCAGCACCCTGGAATCCGAGAGGAGAAGTGCCTCAGACATTCCAATAGGGCGCTGAACTGTCTTCCCGCAGACATTCTCTGCTATGGCTCTTGTGACTGACTTCTTGACATTGTCGTTACTCCCAGAGGCCCCCAGGAGCCAAGCTCTGGAGCGAGGGCAGAGGGACATCACTGTTCCTTCCCTGTGTCCAGTGGCAATGGGAAGACTTCTCTCTGGGCTGCCCTACTGCCCTCCATTCACTGGTCACTGCTGCTGTGGCCAGCTCTGTCCCAGGGGTGCCAGGCCCACATAGACACAGGCAGTCAGCTGTGCCTTCTACCTAGGTGCCAGCCCTCCCTGGGTTCCTGATGTCCTGAGTGCCTGACGTCACTTCAGATCTTGTGACCTGCCCCACCCTGCCCAGGGACCTTGTCCTTGAAGACTTTGGCCCTTCCTTGGATGCTGTCAGGAAGTGTGGCAGGTGGCATCAAGTGACAGAGAACCGTGGGGAGGCTTGGAGGCTGGCTTGGAGCAGCAGGGTGCGGGGCACCACTTTGCCTTGCATGGCTGGCTCTGGGTGTAAGTGCAGTGAATCACACCTCTCAGGTGGTGGTGGGAAGAAAGGGCAGGGCATGGACACGGCATTTGGGTGTGGAGGGGGTGGGGATGTTCCCATCTACCTAGAAGACAGGTGACTGACCTGCATATGCATGTGTGTGGGGACGGGCTTGCACAGGCGTGTGTGGCCTATGGTATGAGTGTAAGGGTGTGAGGATGGGGATCGCGTGTGGTATGGGTAGAGCAGGTGTTTCTGTGTACAGGTGGATTTCCAGTGAGTATCTACACATTAAGTCTAAGAGGGCCTGTGCACATGCGGGGATGTGGTGACCTCACCATGGGGTGTGTGCATTCGTGTCAGTGTGGGTGAGTGGTCTGGTCCCTGGATTGGTCTGGGTTGATGATGGAGTAGGTACTTAGTGTGATATTGAGCTTGGGGCTTGTGGGTGAGTATGGGTCACTTGATCTCTATTTTAATTCATTCTCCATCTTCCATCATGGGTTGGGTTGTTGGGTAACTGTTGGAAGTAGGGGGAGAATTTTGGACTTCCTGTTGCCACCCCCGTGGGTTATCATTTGATTGATGGTGTCTTAGAAGGAGGGAGACTTACCACCTTGGCAACCATAGCTCCAGCAGGCAGGACCAGCTTTTGATGGAGGGTACCAGTGATGGTGGTGGTGGTGTGTCTCACGCTCTGGCCTGTTGTTTCCTCTGTGCGTTTATGACTGAGTGTGTGTGTGTGTGTGATGTTACAAGCCTGATGTATCTTTGTGGACATATCCGTGTAGGCTCTGAGGTAAGAGATAAGTGTGTTCGTGTGTGTATATCTACCAGCAGTGCCAGTCTATTTTATTTTATTTTGTTTTTTGAGTTTCCCAGTTCCTCTTCTATTTTAATTTTTGGTTGGCAGAACATGCCAGAGTCATGTTTTCAAAATTACACAAATAGAAAAAAATATTCTAGTACTAAATTTTAATAGTCACTGGTGTAGATAAGTGGCTTTTACATATGGTTGAAATTTAATCATCTTAAACAAACAGTTCATTGATTTCTCCTAATAAGGAAATGAACCCTATTTTGATCAGATGCTTTTATGACCACCATCTGAAAATCTTTTATATTTAACTGTTAATTATCTTTCCTCCCCACTAGAATGTGATCTTTGTGAGGGTACGGAATTCGTCTGTCTTATTCACTGCTGTATTCCCAGTGTCTAGTATAGTGCCTGGCATATTGAAGGTGCCGAATAAATATTTTCTGTGTAAGTGAAAGGGAAAGCATTCCTGAGAAAATGGCATTCAAACAGAGGCCTGAAGAATGAGTAGGCATTAACCAGGTCACAAGGGAGTGAAGACTGTTCCAGGTGTCAGGTAAGAATGTACAAAGGTCCTGAGGCAGGAAGGGGCGGGGTGCATCTGAGGAACCGTCAGGTGCCTGGTGCAGCTGGAGAAGCGCTCTGTGTGTGTGTGAGAGAGAGAGAGAGAGAGAGAGAGAGAGAGATGTCTGTAGGGCTTTGTCAGACTTTTGAAGGACTTTGGAAAGTTCTGGAAGAATTTTAAACAGAGGAGTGACATGATCAGATTCATATTTTTAAAACATCCCTCTGGCTGTTGTACAGAGGCTGGGCTCTGGGGTGGTGGTGAAGTGGGAGCAGCAGGACAAGGTCTGGGAGTGCCACAGTCGTCCAGAAGAGAGACGGTAGTGGCTTGGTCCAAGGTGGTTGCCGTAGGGATAGAGCTCTGAGGACAGAGTCAGGAGATTTTCTGGCAGTAAATTTGGCAGAAATTCAGTGATAGGTGAATTTTGGGGGGAGAAGAAGTTGGGAGGTGAGGGAGTGGGAGGTCCTCAGACGTTTCTGAGATTTCTGTTGTTTAATTGGTTTGCAGAAGAGGAGAGCTGAGTGCTTACTGTGTGCTGGGCACTCTGCTAACCACCTCACTCTCCCAATTAATCTTCACAGCCCTCTGAGGTAGGTCCCATGATTATCCCAGTGAAATGGAGGCTCAGAGTGATAAGACATATGCTGTGGGGCTTGCAGCTGGTGCAGTGAAGCCTTCTCATCCAGCACTATCAGCGCTTGTAGCTGATTAGTTAGAACAGAAACATGAAAAAATTATACGTGCTCAACGTAAATATTTCATTTTAACTGAAGACTTATGGGTGTGCTAGCATTCGTCAGCCTTTGGATGTATGGCCAAGGCATCCCCCTGGATACAGGTCCTCCTGAGCCCTCAGTGGTCTTTCTTGCATAAACTACCCCTTGATGCTCTGTTGGAGCCCTGGTGGTGCAGTGGTTAAGAGCTCAGCTGCTAACCAAAAGGTTGGCAGTTCAAATCCACAAGCTGCTCCTTGGAAAACCTATGGGGTAGTTCCGCTCTGTCCTATAGAGTCACTGAGTTGGAATTGACTCAGTGACAGCGGGTTTGGTTTTTGGTTGGATGCTTTGTCTTCTTTGGGTTCCGGTTGTGGTTTGTTTAAAGAGAATCGAGAACTTCATAACTCTTAGAATCAATTAAGGGTATGGTCCTTAACTGATTTTTACACGCCCCCTCCTCCGCTGCCCACACCATCAAAACCAAACCTACTGCCATTGAGTTGATTTCTACTCATAGTGACCCTATAGGATGTAGTACAACTGCTTCATAGGGTTTTCAAGACCGTAAATCCTTAAAAACAGACTGCCACATCTTTGTCCTGCAAAGCAACTAGTAGGTTGGAATCACTGACATTTTGGTCAGCAGTTGCACGCTTTAACCACCACACCACCAGGACTGCTCACCATACCACCAGTCTGTCTCTTATACCTAATTAAATGGCAGGTTTTTTTTTTTTTTGTTTGTTTTAGCGGTTTGCCATTACCAAACTCTTCCAAAGCAGCCAACTTGTTTAAAAAAAAAAAGACCTTTCCTTTCACAATCATGTTTCACTGGTTTGTGTCATATTTAATTAAATTATGTAATTACCATAACAAGCGCAACTGGCAAACAGATTTGGGAACATTAGTTAGGTTTAAAAAAGCGCACTTCTGTACCTTAAATAATTAGTTCTATTATTAATAAGTGGGACTCCCTGGGTGGCACAACTAGTTGAAGTGCTTAGCAGCTAATTGAAAGGTTGGAGTTTCGCGCTGACCCAGAGGTTCCTTGGAAGAAAGACCCGATGATTTACTTTCGAAGACTCAGCCGTCGAAAGTCCTAGGGAGCACAGTTCTACTCTGACATCCATGGGCTCGCCGTGAGTCAACTTGATGGAAATTGGTTTAGGGCACAGGGGTGGGTGTTCATTCTGGAACTTAGCATTTTCCCAAGACAAACATTTAGGAAAGGCAATAGGTGGGGCATATGGGAGCGGCTGATGACCTCTTTTTTAATTAGGTGCTTGCACTTGGTTAGGACTGAGATGCATCCTGAAGGCCAAGTTTCTACCTTTGAGGTATGTCTATTCCTAAAGAAAGTGAAGGTGAGATTACCTGAGGCAACAGGAATCTGGATCCAAGCCCTGGCTAGGAATGACCTTTTAGATAGGGCTAATAGGTGAGAAGACCTCGTGGGTGTGAACTACCCACTAGTCGCCAGGAAACAGGAGGACGTGGATGATGCTTTCATGGTGCCCAGTGCCCGCCTGGCCCAGGGAAGGACAAAGCAGGTGGGGACTCATCTCTGAGGACTTGCTGAGGCTAAAAACAGGGCATCTGGCTAGTTCTCGACTGGCGTTGGGGACTATTTTATTTCAGAGGCTTGGGAGGAGGCTTAAGAAGGACTGAGTGGAGGAAGGAGGAATTGGTTGGCAGAGAGGCAGTGATAGGGTAAACCTGGGTTAAAACAAATCTGTCCCCTTATTTATAATGGCCAGGAAAGGGAAGCTGTTGGTGCAGTTCAGTTGAGCCATCATTTATTGAGTCATTGTGGTAGGCTCTGGGAATATCAAGAGGAATAAAGGTGTTCCTACCCTCAAGGGGGTATACCGTCTAATCATGGGAGATAGACTCCAAAACAATCATTTTCATGCAATATGGCATATCAGTTTGGAATGCTTTTGGTTTCAAGTAACAGAATACCCAACTGACAGTGGCTTTAGCAATAAAGACATCTGTGAATCTTACACAGCAGGAAGTCTGTAGGCAGGTGGCTCCATGTTCTGTGAAAGGGCTTTGATAACGATATTATCGAAGACTCAGGTTTTCTTCTGTCTTTCTGCTCTGCCCTCCTCAACATATTAACTTTTTGTCTGCATTGGTTGTTGCCTCATGGTCACAAGATGGTTGCTATGGTGCCCAACATTGAGACCACCTACAATTATATTCAAGGAAGAAAAGAAAAAAGATCAGGGAGAAAATGAGGCTGTATTTTTATCAGGGAAAAAACGCATTTCCCAGAAACACCACTAGCAAACTTGCCCTCATGTTTCTTTGGCTAGAACTGAGAGGCAATGATGCCGGGGAGGCTAGGAAAGTGAGGGACTAGTAGATTGGGACACAACTGAGGGGGAGCGCTGCAAGAGAGGCTGGGGAAGTGAAGGACTAGAAGATGGAAACAGAACCGAGGGGAATGCTGCAAGGGAGGCTGGGGAAGTGAGGGACTAGAAGATGGAAACAGAACTGAGGGGAATGCTACAAGGGAGGCTGGGGAAGTGAGGGACTAGAAGATGGAAACAGAACTGAGGGGAATGCTGCAAGGGAGGCTGGGAAAGCAAAAGTCAGGCAACTGGGAACAGGATGCTCATGGTAGCTTAAACCAAACCTGATTCACCTCCTGGGCCTGAACACATTGCCACCCAAAAAAGGAGGGGTTCTGGTAGCAAGGAGGAAGGGGCCAGACAGAATTACTGTTCGGTAGGCAATGAGCTGTGCCTGCCATATGCGGGATGAGCTAAGATAGGCCCTGGATGCAAACAGAAACCAGAGGAGCAGAGTTAGCCTGACTTGGGGGGTCAGAGGAGGTTTCCTGGAGAAGGTGACCTCTGAATGAGGTCTTAAGCAGCCCTATCAAAAACAGTCAGAATGTCATCCAAGGCAGAAGGAATAGCAGGAGCAAGAGCATAGAGAAGGGAGCATAGGGAAGTGCAAGTGATTAGTATTTAGTTAAACGTTGAAGTTAGAGAGAGAGAGAGTGGTGGGAGACACAGGCAATGATGGGCTTTGAAAGTCATTTTGCAAACCTTGGGTTTTATCCTGTAAGGTCTTGAATGGCTTTCAGCAGTGCAGGGGTGTGGTTAGCTGTGCATTTTAGAAAGGTCACTCAAGACTGGTATGGAGAATAGATGGGAGAGGCAGTGGGAAGCTCAGTTGGAAGCAGGGAGACCTCTAGGAAGTTCTTGCAGTCATCCAGATGAGGGCTGCTAAGGGCCTGGAGCAGACTTTCCAAACTCAGACCCAAAATATTTCCAATATTTCAGCAACAAGATAGGCAGGATTCCATGGCACAACTCACTGGGAGGGACAGATATCTCGAGAGGGCTGGGAAGTTCTCAGAAATGTAAATCAGCCTTGCAATCGCACACAGTGTATGTAGCCTGTGTCCCAGCAGTGAAGAAAGAGGGGAGGTGGCCAAGGCGATCAGCTCTTTGCCAAATTACTGTGTTCGGAAGGCTTGCACAGAGAAGGGAAGGCAGCACAAGAGAGAGGGCCGTGGGTCTGTAAGGACGGTACCTGGAAGACAGAAATAGGCTGGGGTTTGTGAAAGATGGTAGGGACAACCTGAGTGCTTGTTTAGCTATGATCAGAGCTAGTTGAGATCAAGGGAGGAAGAGGCTGTGAGTAAGGCTGGTGGCATAAGGTGGGCAGGGAATGAAGAAAGAGTGGAGCTCCTTGGGCTGTGTTTGCTGCAGCCCTCTCTGCTGGGAAGAGACACTGGGTGGTGCAGGTGGTTAAGTGCTTGACTTCTAACCCAAAGGCTGGTGGTTCAAACCCACCCAGCGGTGGCTCAGAAGAAAGGCCTGACATTCTGCTTCTGAAAGATCACAGCATTGAATACTGTATGGAACACCGTTCTGCTCTGACACAGTGGGGTTGCCATGAGTTGGAACCGACTTGACTGTAATTGGTTTTATTTTTCGGTCCTCTGCTGGGAGATGGGCCTTCAGACTTAGAGGACAGAGTGGATGTCGGACATCGAAAGAGGCGTCCTCGGGGTGCTCTGGAGGTGGGATGAGCTTCCCTTGCTGCTCCTGGGAGTATTCAAGGGGCCTCTCCCTACAAGACAACATTTAAGCACAAACGAAACTTGTAAACAAGACTACGAGGCTCACTTGGCCACCTCTGAGGAAGCTCAGAGTGAGAGAGCCTGGCCAAGGGAAGAAGTGGTTCTGAGCTCCCAAAAGAGGAGGTTGGAGTTGGCCACTAAGTAACTGAGAGCAATCCTGGGCACAGATCCTTATTCATTGTGAATGTTAGTGAGCACTTGGAAAAGAGAGAGCAGTTACCAGGTGCCAGCATGGGCTCACCATCACTAGTTGTGTCAGGCCAATTTAAAAACAAGAGTATTAATAGATCAGAAATGCTTCTGGAATAAAATTCAGAAAGCACAAAAGGGTACACAGTGAAAAGTTCCCCTCTTACCCCTCACTCAGCCTCCTAGTTTCCCTCCCCAGATGTCAACCAGTGTTACCATTTCTTGTGCTGATAATCTATCCATTTGTCCATCCATCCATCCATCCATCCATCCATCCATCCATCCATCCATCCATCCATCCATCCATCCATCCATCCATCCATCCATCCATCCATCCATCCATCCATCCATCCATCCATCCATCCATCCATCCATCCATCCATCCATCCATCCATCCATCCATCCATCCATCCATCCATCCATCCATCCATCCATCCATCCATCCATCCATCCATCCATCCATCCATCCATCTTTTACAAATGCTAACTATAGCTTATGTCACTTGCTATTTTTATCTAACTTTCTCTTCCTCTAACAGTGTATCTCGGAGATCTTTACATAGCAGTGCACGTGGAGCTGCCTCATTCTTTAACACCTGCAGAATACTGTCGTATAGATGAACCATCGTGTATTCAGCCAGCCCCTGACTCAGTCTCCAGCCTTTCTCTTATCAGCATTTCCTCAATGAGTAACCCTGTATATGTGTCACTTCCCGTGTGTTTGATATATGTGATAGATCCGTGTTTTTATACAATTAATACCTGGAGGGGAAATGGTTGAGCCAAAGACTATGTACATATTTAATTTTGATAGATATTGTTAAATTCGACAGAAGTTGTGCCAATTTTTATCCCCATCTTGAATGTATGAGAGGGTCTGTTTCCCTATATTCTTGCTAACAGTGTATTTTCAAACTTGTTGGTCTTTCTAATAGGTGGTAGATGGCCAGATAGAAGAAAGCTGGGATCCTGTAGCTTTTTAATAATTTATTTTTGTTGTTGAGAATATACACAGCGAAAAATATACCAATTCAAGTTTCTACATGTACATTTCAGCAACATCAATTACATTCTTTGAGTGGTGCAAACATTCTCTCCCTCCTTTTCTGAATTGTTCCTTCCCCAATTAACATAAACTCACTAGCCCCTAAGGTTCCTATCTAATCTTTTAAGCTTCTGCTGTCCATTTGATCCCATATACAAAGAAGAGCACAATACTCAAGGCAGACATTCTTTACTAGTTAAGCTAAACTATTGTTTCGTTTTAAGAAGACTTTAAGGGATATTTTTGGCTTATGGTTTAAAGCTTATCACAGGGCAATAGTTTCAGGGGTTCATCCAGCCTCCATGGCTCCAGAAGTGTGGATTCCATAAGAAATTGAAATTCTTCTCTGCATTTTCCTCCTTTGCATCACTATTCTTCTATGGATTTTTTAAATCAAAATGTACAGTAATGGTAGCTGGGCACCATCCATTTCTCCTGGTCTCATGGCAAAGGAGACAGTTGGTCATGGAGGCAATTAGCCACATAATCCATTTGCTCCTTCTATTCTTGACTCTCCTTCTTCCTGTTTTGCTCCAAGTGAATAAGGACCAGTTGTTGTGTCTTGGATGGCCACTTGCAAATTTTTATGATCTTGGTTTTAGTAGATGTTTACCTGTGTTTTATTGACTGTGGAAAGGCATTGAAGTCTGTGGATCATAACAAATTATGGATAACATTGCCAAGAATGGGAATTCCAGAACACTTAATTGTGCTCATGCGGAACCTGTACACAGACCAACAGGCAGTCATTTGAACAGAACAAGGAAATACTGTATGCTTCAAAAGCAGGAAAGATGTGCATCAGGGTTGTATCCTTTCGCCATGCTCACTCAATCTTTATGCTGAGCAAATAATCCGAGAAGCTGTGCTATACGAAAAATGATGTGGCATCAGGATTGGAGGAAGACTCATTAATAACCTGCAATATGCAGATGACACAAACTTGCTAGCTGAAAGCAAAAAGGACTTGAAGGACTTACTGATGAAGATCAAAGACTGTAGCCTTCAGTATGGATTATACCTCAACATAAAGAGGATCCACAATCAATGCCCATGGAAAAAGCAGTCAAGAAATCAAACAACGTATTGTATCGGGCAAATCGGCTGCAAAAGACCTCTTTAAAGTGTTAAAAAACAAAGATGTCACTTTGAGGACTAAGGTGTGCCTGACCCAAGCCATGCTATCTTCAATCGCCTCATATGCATGTGAAAGCTGGACGATGAATAAGACCGAAGAAAAATTGATGCCTTTGGATTATGGTGTTGGCGAATGTTATGGATTAAAGTGTGTCTCCCCATAACGTGCGTCAGTGTTAATGAGGCAGGATTAGAGGCAGTTATGTTAATGAGGCAGGAATCAGTCTACAGGATCAGGTTGTATCTTGAATCAATCTCTTTTGAGATACAAAAGAGAGAAGCGAGCTGAGAGGAGAGGGACCTCATACCACCAAGAAAGAAGCGCTGGGAGCAGAGCTTGTCCTTTGGACCTGAGGTCTGTGCGTTGAGAAACTCCTAGACCAGGGGAAGATTGATGACAAAGACCTTCCTCCAGAGCTGACAAAGAGAGAAAGACTTCCCCTGCAGTTGGTGCACTGAATTTGGGCTTCTAGCCTCCTAGACTACGAGAGAATAAATTTCTGTTTGTTGAAACCATCCACTTGTGGTATTTCTATTATAGCAGCACTAGATAACTAAGACAGCGAAGAACATTGAATGTACTGTGGACTGCCAGAAGAATGAACAAATCTATCTTGGAAGAAGTACAACCAGAATGTTCCCCAGAAGGGAGGATGTCGAGGTTTCATCTAATGCCCTTTGGACATGATATCAGGAGGGATCAGTCCCTGGAGAAGGACATCATGCTTAGTGAAGCAGAGGGCCAGTGAAAAAGAGGAAGACCCTCAACAAGATGCACTGGCACAGTGGCTGAAACAATGGGTTCAAACATAGCAATGATTGTGAGGATGTCGCGGGACAGGGCAGTGTTTTGTTCTATTGTACATAGGGTCACTGTGAATTAGAACTGACTCGATGGCACCTAATAACAACAGTTTTAATATGCATTTCTCTTTAAGATTTCTGACTAATTTAGTTTCTGACTCTCAGGAGCACTGAAAGCTGGAAGAGGTGGGCGTGAAGGAACTCCACAAAGTTCTTGATAAAGTCTCTCAGGCAATTTTATGGCCAAGATGGGGAATTAGAGCTGGGATCTGAAGGCGGTTTTGTGGATCAGTAGCTGGATGAATGGTCATTCACTCATTCAGTAAATATTTATGGAGCACCTACTACTTGCCATTCTTCACCACACCCACTGACTCAATGACAACCAACAACAACAATAACTATTTTCCAGGCACTCCTCTAGGTACTTGGGATACGTAAATGAACAAAATAGACCAAAAAAAAAAAAAAAAGTCCTTTTTGGTGTTTACGTCATATAGGGGGAGACAGGTAATGAATGAAAACCAGAATAAATAAGTAAATTATGTAGTATATTAGAAAACCATATGCAAAGGTCATTGTTGAATGAATCCACATTGGTCTAGAGGAGGACACTTTCCAGTGGACACCATAGCGGCCAGGGCTTTGTCATCAGCTCTGACCTGTTCATTCAAAAGATATTGACTGAAAACCTACTATGTGCCAGGTCGTGTTTTAGGAGCTGGGGGCACAGCTGTGAACAAAACAAGTAAGAACACCTGTCTTCCTGGAGCTTATATTCTAGTGGCAGGAGACTGATAATAACAAAATAAATGAGAAAGCTGTATAGTACATTAAGGAGCCCTGATGGTTTCCAAGGCTGTAATCTTTATAGAATTAGAATCCCACATCTTTCTCCCACGGAGCAGCTGGTGGAGTCGAACCACTGACCTTTTGGTTAGCAGCTGAGCGCTTAACCACTGTGCCACCAGGGCTGCTTATTTGGGAATCATCAACTTTCAAATAACTTTAAAGCCTTTACTCTGGATGAGATGACCAAAGGAGTGAGTGAAGATAATTAAGAGAAGGAGTCTAATGCCGTAGGACATTCCAATGTTAAGATTTGAGGAGATGAGAAGGAACACAGGCAAGGAGGCTGAGAAGGAGTAGCCAAGGAGGGAGGAGGAAAACCAGGAGAGTAAGATGACCTAAAATAAAGTGAAAAAAATTTCAGTAAGAGGGGCGAGGCCACCTGTGCCAAATGGTGCTGAGACACAGGGTGGGATGAATGAGGACTGGCCATTGGTTTGGTACACTGATAAGAGCACTTTGAGGGAGAGGTTGGGGTGAAATCCCAACCCACTGCTAGCTAATGACTTGGATGAGGGCATAGATATCATGCTGATCCTTTTGTTGTTGTTGTTGGGAGCCATCAGGTTGCTCATAGCGACCCCATGTGTTACAGAGTAAAACTGCCCCATAGGGTTTTCTAGGCAGTGATCTTTTTTTTGTTTGTTTTTAATTTTTTTTTTTTTGAACTTTAGATGAAGGTTTACCGAATGAACTAGTTTCTCATCAAACAGTTAATACACACATTGTTGTATGACGTTGGTCAACAACCCTACGACATGTCAACACTCTCCCTTCTCAACCCTGGGTTCCCTATTGCCAGCTTTCCTGTTCCCTTCTACCTTCTAGCCTCTGCCCCAGGGCTAGTGTACCCCTTTAGTCTTGTTTTGTTCCATGGGCCTGTTCAAACTTTGGCTGAAGGGTGAGCCTCAGGAGTGACCTTGTTACTGAGCTGAAAGGGTGTCCGGGGACCATACTTTCAGGGTTGGTTTCTCTAGTCTCTGTCAAGCCAGCAAGTCTGGTCTTTCTTTTTGAGTTAGAATTTTGTTCTACATTTTTTTCCAGTTCTGTCTGGGACCCTCTATTTTGATCCCTGTCAGAGCAGGCAGTGGTGGTAGCTGGGCACCATCTAGTTGTACTGGACTCAGTCTCTTAGAGGCTATGGTAGTTGTGGTCCATCAGTCCTTTGGGCTAATCTTTCCCTTGCATCTTTGGTTTTCTTCATTCTTCCTTGCTCCTGAAGGAGTAAGACCAGTGGAATATCCTAGATGGCTGCTCGCAGGCTTTTAAGAACCCAGATGCTACTCACCAAAGTAGAATGTATAACATATTCTTTATAAACTATGTTATGTCAATTGAGCTAGATATTCCCTGAGATCATGGTCTCCACAGCTAGGCTGTAATCTTAATGGGAGAAGATCGCCAAGTCTTTCTCTTGTGAGTAGGCTGCATAGGTTTGAACAGACAACCTTCCAGTTAGCAGCCAAGAACTTAACTGCTGCACCACCAGGGCTCCTTTGCTGGTTTTTTGGATCAGTAGCTGGATGAACGGTCATTCATTCATTCAGTAAATATTTATGGAGCACCTACTGCTTGCCATTCTTCACCACACCCACTGACTCAACAAGGAGGAAAAATGAACCAGAGGGTGAGAGAATCAGGATCCAGAGGGACCACGACAAGCCAGCTGCAGCAATGGATACAGTGAGTGATACAAAATGACTATTCCAGGCCCTGCATTGGGGTCCCAAATGCCAAATATGTAAGTGGCAGGGGGCAGGGGTACTTAGTGAAAAAGACTTGGAGAAGGCTTGTTGACAACTTCCTGTGTGTGAGCAGTGAGGTGCAGTAATCCGAAGACCAAGGCAATTTACAGGCTATGTTAATGGACATATCATATCCAAAACGAGGGAGGTGATTGACCTGCCAGGTTTGGCAGTAGCAAGTCCACACTGGGGAACTGGGTTCATCTGGGGGAGGAGGGGTGAGGGATAGACAAGTGGAGTTTGTTCCTTGAGCACACAGAAAGAGAAGGAACAGGAAAGGAGGCTTTGTGAGAAATGGATGAAGGAACTAGAATGTTGAACTTGGAAAAGAATGGACTTGGCGGATCTTCCACTGTAAGAAGAACTCTCCTAGGGAGGAGGGGCCAGAGTGGTTTGTGTGTCTAAAAATGGCGAAATGAGACCAAGTAAGTGGAAGCTGAAAGGAGATAGATGTGCCATGACTTTTTCTACATTTATTTGTAGATCGTCTGTGGAGTTTTGTTATTCGTGGGTGTTCCAAGCCAGTTCCAACCCAGGCATGTTCCACACCTTGCTGAAGGCCTAAATCTCAAGTCTTGAGGAAACAGTGCCTCTTCTTCAAGACCACCTGAATGGAATGAGCAACTTCTAATCTGATGGTCAATTAATGCAGAGGAAGTTTGTAATGGCGGGCCACAGGGCTGGGGTCTTGGCCTTCCCCAGGAGCACTGCCTCAGACTTGGCAGAGGGCTTGGATGGCCTGCTCCCCACATTCACACCTCTCCCCAACTCCAAAATGTCTGGGACCTCAGGGGAAATACAGAGAGCGGGGAGACCTAGCTTCTGTCCTCAGAGGCTCCCAGTCTGATGGTGGAGGCTGGACAGAGTACTGGCTCTGAGCGACTGGAGTTGGTGGTGTGACAGTATCCTGGATCAGGCAGAAACAAAAGGGTGTAGCCTCCAAAGTATATGCTCTGTAGCTCTGGGTCCGCGCTGTCCAGTAGAACTATAAATTGAGCCACATATGTATTTTAAAATTTTCTGGTAGCTGCATTAAAGAAGTAACATGAACAAGTGAAATTAATTTTAAGAATGTTAAGTGCTGTCAAGTTGATTTTCAACTCATAGTGATCGCATGTGACAGAGTAGACCTGCCACAGAGGGTTTTCTTGGCTGTAGGCTTTGTGAGAGCAGATCGCCAGGTCTTTCCTTCGTGGAGTTGCTGGTGGGTTCAAACCTACAGCCTTTCAGTTGACAGCCAAGCACTTAACTGTTGTGTCACCAGGGCTCCATAATTTCAAATAATACATTATATATGGAAACTCTGGTGGCATAGTGGTTAAGAGCTACGACTGCTGACCCAAATGTTGGCAGTCCAAATCCACCAGGCGCTTCTTGGAAACTCTGTGGGGCAGTTCTACTCTGTCCTATAAGGTCGCTATGAGTCAGAATTGACTCGACGGCAACGGGTTTGGTTTTTTGGATTTTATACATACATATATTTTTAACCTAATAGGTGCAAAATATTATCGTTTCAACATGTAATCACTATATGAAAAAATATTAATGAGATAATTTGCATTGTTTTTTCATGTTAAGTCTTCAAAATCTGCTGTGCCTTTTATACTTACGTCACATCTCAGTTTGCACTTAGCCGTGTTTCAGGGGCTCCGATACCTGGCTATTGGACAGCAAGGTCTGTGTTGTGTGTGTCACTGTCACTATTCCTGCCTGTGCTCGGAGGACCAGGGCTGACGGTGGGTATGCAGGGACACGATGCCACCATCTGAGCTGCCCTGGTGGCCACCTGGCTATGGATGAGGTGGAGCCCACGGCAGAGGACTCACAGGGACCCGTGGAGGCAACCCGTGTGTGTAGTGTATGCGTGCCCCATGTATTTCTGTGTAGGAAGGTTAGCCCATGGCTGTGTGCGCCGCTGTTTTCTAGCTATGGTAAACATTAACGAAGCAGTGGGAGCCAGGCCCTTCGGGAGGCCTGGGCCTCCCCCAGTGGGGAGGAATGGAGATAATTCTGTGTACCTTAGATAGGGCTTTAAGCCTGGCCTCTGAGACCGCGAGGGCCTGAGCTGCCAGGGAAACGTGGGCATGACTTGTGTTCCCAGGACCAGGATGCCTCGCCGGGCGATTCTCAGAACCCGCAGACCTCAGAAGTGTCACTTGACACTTTGCATTGGTCTCACCTGTTTTCAGAGTCTCCTCCTCGCCACTCACCTCTTTGCTTTAAGAGCTCTTCTATAGAAATCTGGTTCCTACTTGCCAACAAGCCCAGCTAAGCAAAATTGAAGAGCATACAAAACAGATTGAGTTTAGATAATTTTTTCTTTAAACAACAGCAACAGCCAGCAAGCACTTATTAAGCACTGGCTCTGTGCTGGGCTATTACAGGCTGCCTCCTTTCACCTAGCCAGCAGGGCAGCAGGTTGTCACCCCCACCCTAGGAGAGGGACGAGGAACTCAAATGGGTCCATATAACTGGACATCAATTAAAGTTCCATTTGGCCATCAAGCTCATCTACTCTGAGAAACTTAATTTTCATCTACCAGAAAAAAAAAGAGAATTTTTTTTTTCCCCAAAACTAGGCTTTTGGTTGGGCTAATTCTAACTATCAGAAAGTTCTCTCTGAAGAGAGGAAAATAAGGCTGTTTATTTGCATTTGAAGCACGGGGTGGACACCTAAGAAGCTAATGTAAGTGATTACATATGGCAGAGGGAATGGGAAGAATGAGGAGGTATGGGGAGTGTGAATTCTCAAAGTGTATCCTTGTGTATTATCTTGTTACTCGAAGCAAGGGAATATATTATGTAATTTTAAAAACAAGTGAGATGAAATATTTAATTGTTTAAAAAATTTTTTTTTCTAATAGATGAAAGTGTGTTTCTTAGAGTAGATGAGCTTGATGGCCAAACTGAAATTTATTTGATATTCAGAATGCGTGCGCAGGCTTTATTTTCTATAAAGATATGCAATTTCAATGAAAAAGGAAAATGATTTCTTTGGGCGATGGCTTAAAATTGGCCTCCTTCTATCCTTGACGCCTAGTCCCTGTTCTAGAAGCTTCCAGTCTAATGAGGAAAAGAATCTCCTCCCACTCTTCAGAGAGCTTCCAGTCTGAGGGGGAAGACATTCCCTGCCCATAGGAGCCCCTTCCTGAGAGGGGAAAGACTCAGTCCTTCCCACAGGGAGTTCCCCAGCCCAACTCCTCTGGGCTAGGTGAGAGATACGGAGGGATTTCCTGAGATCTGAAGCACCCACTTCTGCGCTGGAGCCTGGCTTCCCTCCCCACCTCAGGGAATCGCCTCAGTTCGAAGCCTGCTCAGTGTGTCCAACACTTGATTCTTTCCCAAGTGCTTGTCCCTGGTCCCTGGAAGGTGCTATGTGTTCTTCCTTGGCTCCAGCTTCTTCTGGAGCCAAGGAACGCGTGTCCTGGGGGGACCGGGGAGACCACTGCCTCCTTGATACTCCTCCCTCAGACACACACTTTCTACCTGCCACTTTAGACTGAGGCCCTGGCTGGGCTGCCATGAGGGTGGGTGGTATGCTGGGCTGTGGGCCAGCCGTGTGGAGTTCTGGGGAGCTGCCCAAGCAGCATGTGGGCAGAGAGAGCCTAGGGAAGGGCTCTGGAGGTTTTTCCCTGCTCAAGGATCGTGTTCAGGGAGTTTGGCCTGGAGACAGGCAGAAGGATGAGTGGGAGGGCTCCAAGCATTTGTGGAGTTTCTGAGGTCACTGACCTGGGAAGGCAAGGGTGTGCCCAGGGTGGGGCAGTCTGGGGCACACACTGGCTGAGTTTCCTTCTGAGCAGAGCTAGAGGGGCCCTGCTTCACACTCATTCAGAGTTCCCCAACACCCCAGAGGGGAGGCCAGGCTCTGAGGCCAGGGGGCTGCAGATGCCCCTTTCTCAGGAAAGGGCTGTGCCACCCCTCCCCCAGCTTACATTCCCTTTCCTTCCCTGACTGGCAGAGGGATCCTAGGGGTCCCAACCAGCCTTGAAAGGAACTTGGAAGGAAGCAGGCTGGAAGTGTATGAGGACAGAGTGATGAATTCTAGGTTAGATATTGGGGATGGCAAGAATGAACCCCTTCTTGGATGCTCCCCTTAGAGCTCCCCCACCTTTCCTGTCTTCCTGTCTCCTTTCTTGACCTGCTCCCACCCTGGCCTGTAAAGCTGAGAGGGAGATCCCAGCTGCCTGCAGGGTCTGAGCAGGGTTAGCTGGAGATAGCAGCCAGGACCCGTTGCCTAGAGTGCAGAAATAGAACCTGAGATTTCCAGCATCTCAGAATGGCAAGGGAGGGATCTTGGGGGTCATCCAGTCCAACGCCCTCATTGGGCAAGTGGGGAAACTGAGGCCCATAGAAGTTTGTCCAGCACATACTGGAGAAGCCACAGAAGAGAGGGCCCATCATCTCTGGGGTAAGGCAGGGAAATGCCAGAGCTAAGGTGATGGGTGGGAAAGGAAAAAGATGTCAGTCTGGGTGAAGGCAGGGGCTGGGGTTGTTAGCCCAGAGTAGCAGGCCTGCAGGAAAAGAAAACAGCGTGTTTGGGATTCCTGAAAGACAAGACTTCAGGTAACCCTAAGGGTTAGCAGTCAGCTCCTTAGGAATGTCTACCAGTCAGCAGCAGCCAGGATGGTTTACCCAATAAGCAAGGTACGCATGGGTTTACTCGTGCTTACTTACTAACCTGTAGTACATAATTTCCCACGTTCATCATAGATGTGGTAAAACCCATGTGAAAATTGTACACTGCAGATTACTAAGTAAACACAATTAAGCCTGTGTGTACCTTGCTTACTGTAAACCTGTGCATACCTTGCTTGCTTTTTAATCCGCCCTCGGCAGCAGTTTTGACTCAGCACCCTTACTCTGCAGCCCAGGGTGATGTTTTGCAAGGCACTTTCCCTCAGGGACACTATCTCCCTACCTGTAAAAGGAGGCAGGTACCCAGCCATCTCAAAAGATCTCCTATCTCCTAATTTCTGCATCCACAGACTGAATCACACAGTATATTTGAGATATTTTTCTCTGTTTGGCATGTGTCACTCTCCCTATGCCTCAGTTTCCATGAAACTGTGCCTCAGTAAAATGGGGATTTAAAAAAGAAAGAAAGAAACCTGCCTCCTATGGTTGTTGTGAGGATTAAATGGGTGAATACATGTAAAACATTTAGTACTGTGCCTGGCACACGGCAAGCTCTTAATAAATGTTACTTATCATTATCATCATTGAAAATTAACAGGGCAATTGACTTCTATGCAGTTGTGATGGCCTGTAATCAGTAACCAGTTGCCATCCAGTTGACTCTGAATCATGGCAACCCAATGTGTGACAGAGGAGAACTATGCTCCGCAGGGTTTTTGATGGTTGGTTTTTCAGAAACAGACCGCCAGGCCTTTCTTCCGAGGCACCTCTGGGTGGACTCAAATGTCCAGCCTTTCAGTTAGCAGCCAATTGTTTGCACCACTCAGGGACTCCTGTTGGCCTGCAGTGGGTTTCTTTTTAACGAATGAGCTGGGACAAGGGCCTCCATGGGATATTTTAAGGGCAGACTGTCCCTAGGGGTGACCAAACCCTGTTCCAGGTGCTACCCGCACCCAGGCTGGGGAGCCCACAGGCGAGACCCGAGGAGGACAGTGAGATCCACATTTTCAAGCACCTGAAACCCCATGCCCAGAGCAACGAGGCCACCACAGTGTCCTCTCACTCCCACCCCAGAGTCTTGGTTGGGTTTCAGCCTTGGGACCCAGGGGGAGAGTCAACACCAGCCCCCAGCCTCTCTGAGCTGGAGGCACCCCTCATGAAGGTGGCTGGAGATAGGGGAACAGCGAGAGGCATCCTGTGGAGGGCCTTCAAGAGGCCGCCCTGCTCAGGGTCAATATTTGTTCACCTCTCGGGCTGGCGCAGTCCATTGCTGCCTCTGGCCCCTCACATTCCGGCCATCGCACCCCTATCTCAGGAACGCACTCCATCAACTGGGCGACCACGCCCAACATTGGCAGTGGCCTGCCCTGCTCAGATGCTCACCCTGTTCCCATTCCCAGGCAGGAAACTGAGGCCCCAGGAGGGAAGAGGGTTCAGCTGCAGCAGGTGCCTGGGAGGGTGCAGGCTCGGCCAGCTGCAGGCAGTGGGGGAGGGGGCAGGACCTCAGCAGCTTCCCTCCTAGATTCCTACTTAAATTAGATTGATATTCCAGCAAACATGTCCTAAGTACCTATTGTGTTCCCAAGACGATACCAAGAGAGAAAGAAAAAGAAAACCCCCCTCTTGGGCCTTTAAGGGAGCACTGGGACCGGGTAGGTAGTGCAAATGGTTAAGTGCTCCACTGCTGACTGAAAGGTTGGAGGTCCAAACCCACCCAGTGGGTCTGTGGGAGAAAGACCTGGTGATCTGTTTCTGTAAACAGTACAGTCAAGAAAATCCTGTGGGGCAGTTCTACTCTGTGACATGGAGTCAAAATCAACTTGGAGGCAATAACAACATGCCATTAAGAAAATCATAAACGAAATCATAAAGTCTATGATCTCACTGAAAAGGGAAAAATCCTTACGGGACCCCAGTATTAAATTAGGTTTACTTACACATGCACAAACATAAAGATAGTTATAAAATGCCTTTTACTTTGAGCTTATACACAACTCAAAAACCAAAATCAATTTGCAGTTTAAATACAAAGAAAACAACACAATCAATACATTTCAAATGAGGACATACGCTTTAGTGTGAGGATCCTCGTGGAAGCCAAATCACCACTTGCAGTGTGAACAGTACACTGACCACCACAAGACAGGCTTTTCCTTTTACTTTTGAAGGGCAACCTAGGAGTCCTTTGCTCTTACCTGACCCAATGTCTCCTTTACATACTAAGCCCCACTCCTGCTCTTTTCTCATTGGCCCAGGACAATTGGCCTTAATGAAGTCATCAACACAAAGAAGGGTTTTGGAGGATGAAGGGCTGTTGCTCATTTTTTGGGTCCCTGGGTGATACAGTTTGTGCTTGACTACTAACTGAAAGATTGGTGGTTCAAACCCACCCAACAGTGCCACAGAAGAAAGGCCTGGCGACCTGCTTCCGTAAAGACTACAGCCAAGAAAAGCCTATGGAGCAGTTCCACTCTGCAACAGATGACGTTGCCATGAGTTGGAATCAGCTCCTTGGCAATGAGTTTGGTTTGGTTTGGGTGCTCACTTCCTGAGGTTAGCTTGGAAATGAGAGGCCCTGAGGGGTGGGGGGGGGGGCACAAGACATCATTAATTCCAGTGAAGCTGCGCCCCTGCCTTCCTCTTGCCGGTGACAGCCTCCAGAGCTCTTGACTTCCCACCATTAATTACCTCGTTTGCTTCTCATTCCAAGCCAGAGACATGGGCAGGGCAAGTTTGAGGTGCCTGAGTCCAGCGCTCTTGCATGAATTTTTTAACCTATATTTTTACAAGAAAAAAAGAATGTAAATTCTTATTTTTCAAATGATTCTGCATCTTTCCTCTTCGGCTTACCTCATCTCAGAGAACTTTTAACAATGGTACATAAAGAACGCCCTGAACGTATTTTTTTTTTTTTTTACAGCTGTGTAGTATTCTGCCCCATGCCCCTCCACTTTTAGCTTTTACAAACAACGCAGAGGTAAACAACCTCGCATGTGCGTCATTTCACAGGTACTAGGTATATCTGTAGAATCAACTGCCAGACCTGGGACTGCTGGTCAAAGGGCATATGCCTCGTAATCTGGATACAAACTGCCGAAGTATTCTCCACAAAGGTTGTAACAATTAAACTTCTACCCGCAAGGTGTGA
This sequence comes from Elephas maximus indicus, assembly GCF_024166365.1. Lineage (NCBI taxonomy): Eukaryota > Metazoa > Chordata > Mammalia > Proboscidea > Elephantidae > Elephas > Elephas maximus. Next base: position 108,290,732 of record NC_064819.1, read on the forward strand.
GCCTGTTTTTTTTTTTTTGGATTTTTGCCAATCTGATAGGTGAGAAATTATATCATAGTATAGTTTTAATCTGGATGTGCTTATATTTACCAGGTGTCTGGCTGGGGTGTGGGGGGTACAGTCTTCTGTCGGGAGCACAGGATTTCCCAGGGCCAAGCTGTCCATACAGGGTCCACATTGCTGACCTCATTTGCTTTAACCCATAGACAAGTGGCCCAGGGAGAGACTAACTGCGCCAGGAATCACCCAAGTTATCTCCAAATCTGAAAAAATCTGAAGGCACCGGAAAAGTCACATCTGCTTCTCTGCGCCTATGGATGGTGGAGTGGGGTCTACTCATGTCTTTAGAATGATCTCCCAAGACATCACCAGGCTCCTGGGCTCTCACACCAGTGGGAAGTTTTCCTTGAGGTCTAACCTCTACCAAAGACTCTGCCCAGTTCTGGGCTGGTTCTCTGTGGAATGCAAGATGGCAAGGCTCCAATAAATGACCAGTACCAGTTGCTGTTGATTTCGATTCCAACACACGGCAACTCCATGTGTGCAAAGTAGAACTCCACAGAGTTTTCATGGCCGTGACCTTTTGGAAGTAGATGACCAGGCCTGTCTTCTGAGGTGCCCCTGGGCGGATTCAAACTACCAACCTTTCTGTTGGTAGCCAAGTGCTTAACTGTTTGTATCACCCAGGGACTCCTATCAATGAACAAAAAGGTCCTTAAACCCGAACAATTCAGTCCTGCCTGTGATCAGCAACCATAGTGTCCATCAGGACTGTAGACCCTAGTGAAGATGAAAACTAGGTTAGTTCCACATGATTTGTTCTATATGCACCCGTTCTAGCTGCTAGAGATCACTCCTTTCTTTCCTGAGACTCATTCCTCTGAGGCGAGGCCTTGTCTAGAGGTAATCTGAGCTTAAATATGTGGGTCTGGCATTGCTGAGGCCTGGGAGGCCATAAAAGGGCCCAGTGAAAGATCCTGTCCCCTGGAACCTGCCTGTGTGTTTGAATGCTCGGCTGAAGGAAGGACTTTAGAATTGTCACAGCCGTTACCTTTTGTTATAGGCTTTTTATAGGCATGATAATATTCATTAACGTGTATGTGTGTGCATGTGTTGAGGACTCTGATCTTTAGGGTCGGGCTCTGGTCTCAAGCCAACAGTCCCTTGGCCCCAGAACTTCAGAATCTCTAGACCCAAGCCACTAGGAAGAAAGCAGCTTCTCAGACTTAGAACATAAAACCCCAGAGCTGAAGAGACCTTAGGCAGTGTTGAGCTCCCTCATTGTACAGCTGGGGAAACTGAGTCCCAGGGAGGCTAAGGAACTCATTCAAGGTCACCCAGCTAGCAGATGGCAGAGCCAGGCTTGAAAGGAGGTATCTGGACTTGTAGGCCAGTCTTCTCTGAGCCTTCTGCCCCTTGGCTGCTTCCAGCTGAGTTCTAAGGGGTGACGGCTCGGCCTGCTGCCCTGGAGGCTGAGTGTGGGTGCCCAGGATGGATGTCACTGCTGCTACTGCCACTCCCTGAAAGGCTACCAGCTCAGGCAGGAGCCCAGAGACCAAGGTGAACAAGGGGATGCCACAGGGCCCACTCTGGGCATGCCCAGATTTGTCTCCCGCCAGCTGTTAATTAGACCTAACAATCAGCAGAGGAACCCAGAGAATCCCTGGCTCCTTTCCTTCTGCCTCCCTCCCTTCTCCAGACACGGGGAAGGGGAAAGGTGCAGGCATCGGCCTTACCAGAAAGCAGCCTAATCCCTTTGCCTGTCTTGGGAAGGCTCTTAATGAGGATTGCTTCAAAGGGCAAGGGCAGGGAGGGGGCCTTCCTTCTCTGCCAGAGCACAGAATTTCTGAGGAGTCCCCCTCTCTCAAGATGCCAAGTCTCAAGTCTAACTGCCACCACGGCTCAGGACTCAGCGATAAGAGGAACCTGGGAGCTGAATGTGGAAAAGGGACAACCCCTTGGGGCAAGGATAAGACGTGTCACTCAGTACTTCCTCACTGGCCCCTTGGCTAGGTCTTCACTCCAGGCTCCCCACGTTTGCTCATGCCCTTTCTCGTACTGGGAAGTTCATCCCTATTCCTGTCTACCTGTGCCAACCCTGCCCATCAGTAATGACCCAGCTCAATCCACCTTCTCAGGAATGTTATGGCTTCAACGCTGTTAGCTTCTGGAACCCAGAAGTCACTCAGTGAATCCTCATTGATTTGAATTTGTTGAACACCTAATATATATCAGTGTTTTAGGCCAGTTCCCTCTGAGATAATGGTTTGGGCGCTAGTAATTTATTTGGGAAAGAGCTCGGGTGGTGCAACTGTTAAGAGCTTGGCTGCTAACCGAAAGGTTGGGGGTTCAAATCTACCCGGTGGCTCCACGGGAGAAAGACCTGGCAAAAGAAAACCCTATGGGGCAGTTCTGCTCCGTCACATGGGGCTGCTATAGTTGGAAATTGACTTGATGGCACCTATCAACAACAGAAGTTTGAGAGGTGATCCCATGAAAGACTGGTAAGGGGGTAGAGAAATGAGGCAGGGAAGGAGACTATGTAGAACACTCATGTCAGAGTTACCCACCCAAGGGACAGGGGAGCTGGGATATTTATCCACCAATTCCTATAGTCATTGGTTGAGGGACAGGGTGACATCAACTCTCTGGTACTTCTGGCCTGCCCTGCACACGAACCCAAACAGTTCAAAGTTGGAAGTGTCAGAATGGCGAATGCAGAGGGATATGGGTAGGTATGAGCATGTCTGCATATGCTGGTAGCTGAGGGTACAAAGATGAACTGAGCAATTCCCTGCCCTCTAGGAGTTCACAATCTAGTAGAGGGGAGCAGAGGGTTAGACACTTCCTTGCCATGTAGTGCATTAATGCCAGGAGGGAGGGATCCACACTGGGAGCTTAGATGTGGGACACTTAACCAGGCTGAGATTCAGGGAAGACATTCTGGAAAAGATGGAGTTCTGGGGTTTTGAAGGATGAGTAGAAGTTTGTCTGAGTGATGAAAGGTGGCAGGGCATTGTAAGTAGAGGGAACGGCATGGTCAAAGTCACGGTGTATGGTCGCTGGTTGTCAACTCTATCACCATCTCTACCCCAGGATAAGAGTCAGCTCAAGTTCAAACTAATTTTGCGACAGCAGCTAATCTTAACGTTAACCAGGGAGGCCTGGCTGATGTTGAATTTTGCCAACACAAGAAGACTTGATTTAATGAGCTTAGTTAGAAATGTACCACTCACACTCTTCAAGTGTATCAGTGGCCTCCAAAATGAGGTGGGCAAGACTGGCCCATTGATATTTGTGAAGGTATGGGAATCTTGCTTTTATTTATTTATTTTTTCTTTCATCCTTTTAAAATTTCTAATTTTTTGTGTTTATTTTTTTATAACGTACATAGTTTATTAGTATGGTAAAAATCAGTCCACTCCAGCTCATGGCGACCCTGTATGTGTCAGAGCAGAGCTGTGCTTCATAGGGTTTTCAATGGCTGATTTTTCGGAAGTAGATCTCTAGGCCTTTCTTCTGAGGTGCCTCTGGGGAGACTCAACCTCCAACCTTTTGGTTAGTAGCCAACTGCATTAAGTGTTTGCATCAGCTAAATAAATATACACATATTGGGGCATATATCACAGGCTTTTTATTAACAGAGGTATATGACCAAAAGAACCAGGAGTCTACTGAAGTAGATGGTGGCTGGGGGCCTGCTTGGATTGTGCCCCAGGAGAAAGGTTCTAAGACTTTCCCCCACACCCCTCACCCATTAGCAAGGGGTCCAGGTTGGGCTCTTTCTTCAGTGGTGGAACTGGGTTTGCAGTGGAATCCCCACTCCCTTGACAAAACCCCTGTGAATAAGGGCCATTAGAGGGCTGGGCTCAGGCTGGGGAGGGTCCCCAATTGGAAAGGGCTACAGAATAGACTTCTCCCTTCTCAGACCCACTGACCCACCAGTCCTGGTTTGGAGCCATTTCCATAGTAACAAGGCTGAAGCCACCACTTGATCTCTTAGGCCCTCAGTGGGCTTTGAGGGGTCTTCTCAGGACCCTTCCTCTCAGGGCCAAAGTTCCCAGGCTTGGCTCAGGCTCAGCACTCACACTTTCTGGCTGACTCACAGCCTCCCCAGCCACACTCCAGCCCCTGCTACCCAAGCTTGGCCTGGTCTCTCTGTCCAGGATATGGTCATTCATTAATCACCTTGGTCATCTTTCCATCCATGCTTGTTGAGCTAATGGGGAAGGCAAACAGAAATGTCTGCAAATATAGAAAATTCCTGCTGACCAGGTGAGAAGCTGTGGCTTGGGGGTATCAGATCTTTCTCAATGTGGCTGCACGGATGGCTCCCCAGTGTGGAAAAATTTCCATTCTTTAATCAGGAGATAGTGGGCAGCTTCCTGGGCAGTTCCTGCTCCCCAGTTGGAGGCCCATCTTATCAAATATAGACTAGGGCTTGGCTCAGGGTGGGGGGCTGTAGGAGCCAGTATATCCTGAGTGGTATCATTACTCAGGCCTGAGACTGGCTCCACTCTGGGTCCCCTAAGATGCCCAGCTGGCCCAGTTGGCTGAATGGGAGGGTGGGGCCTGGGCTTTGCACTCTCTCACACCTCAGGCTTGTTAATAATTATCCTAGGGGAGGGCAAGGCCTCAGTAGACATCACTAATGAGCCTGCTAAGTGACAGCTGGGACCTTTCTCCCTCACCTGCTCATGAAAACAAGGCCTGGCAAGGAGTTATTTAACCCTCTTTGGGCTGGGAGCTCCCTGAGGGCAGGGCCATGTCTCCCCTCTCAGACTAGGGTCCCTCAGGGCAGTGGCTGTGTCTCTACCTCAGACTGCCTCCCCCTAAGACTTGGGCTCCCTGAGGGCAGGACCATGCCTTCCCCTTCAAACTGGGGCTCCCTGAGGGCAGGACTGTGTCTCCCCCTCAGACTGGAGCTCCCTGAGAGCAGTCTTGTGTCTTCCCCTCAGACTAGGGCTCCCTGAGGACAGGGCTGTGTCTCCCCCTCAGACTGAGGCTCCCTGAGGGTAGAGTTGTGTCTCCTCCTCAGGCTGGGGCTTCTGGAGTCTCTGGAGCCCTCTCCATTGCCATCATGAGCTCCTTCTTATTCCTGTAACCAATGCCTGACTTTCTATCCAGAATGGGGTCCATCCCTTTACACAAAAGTCTGTTCTGGTTAATATCAGCTATAAAAGCTGTCCAAAAGAACATTCGATAACCATGAAAATGTTCTAAATCTGCCCTCTTGAATACAGTAGCCATTAGCCACATGTGGCTGCTGAGAAAAACTGCATCTAAGTTACTGAATTTTTTAAAAATTTATTTTTGTTGTTGAGAATATGCACAGCAAAAAACACACCAATTCAAGCTTCTACATGTACAATTCAGTGACACTGATTACATTCTTCAAGGTTTGCAACCATTCTCACCTTCCTTTTCTGAGTTGTTCCTCCCCCAATAACATAAACTCACTGCCCTTAAGGTTCCTATTCAATCTTTCAAGTTGCTGTTATCCATTTGATTCTGTATAGATAGTTATTAAAAGAGTATAATGCTCAAGGTAGATATTCTTTACTAGTTAATCTAAACTATCATTTGGTTTTAAGAAGACTTCAGGCAATATTTTTGGTTTAAGGTTTAAAGATTATCTCGGGGCAATAATTTCAAGGCTTCATCTAGCCTCTGTGGCTCTAGAAACCCTGGATTCTAAAAGAATTTGAAATTCTGTTCTGTATTTTCCCCCATTTGATCAGGATTCTTCTATAGAGTCTTTGATCAAAATGTCCAGTAATGGTAGCCGGGCACCATCCACTTCTTCTGGTCTCACGGCAAAGGACACATTTGTTCATGGAGGCAATTAGCCACATAACATCCTCCTATTCCTGACTCTCCTTCTTCCTCTGTTATAGAGGTGAAGAGAGACCAATTGTGCTTTGGATGGCAGCTTGCAAGATTTTAAGACGCCAGGCACTATGCAAAGAGCTAGGAGGTAGAACAGAAGCACTAAGCATGTTATTAGGCCAATTAACTGGAATGTTCCATGAAACCATGACCCTAAATTTCCAAACTAAGGAACTAAATCCCATCAGATGTTTGGTTGTACATAAGCAGCCTCAGCAGCTACTGTTTTTTTGTTGTTGTTGTTGTTGTAAATGTATCTATCACACAATTTTTTGCCAATTTCAACTTTTTACAGGTGTGCAATATTGACAGCAATTGCACTAATCAGACGTGCAACTTTACCCTTAATTAATGGGATTTTCCCATCGCTGTGAACTGAAACTCAGTACTCCGTAAGCAATAAACCCTCTCCCTTTTCCTCTCCCTCCCACCCCTGGTAACCACTAATGAACTTTGGTCTCTATACATTTGCCTGTTTCTTGTCTTTTTATATAACTGATGTCATACAATATTTGTCCTTTTGTAGTTGAATTATTTCACTCAGTATAATGTGTTTGAGCTCCATCCGTATTGTAGTGTGTGTCAAGATTTCAGTTTCTCTTATTGTATGTATATTCCACATTTTGTTTATTCACTCATCTATTGATGGGCAATTAGGTTGTTTCCACCTTTTGGCTATTGTGAGTAGTGCTGCAACGAACATTGGTGTACAGGTATCTGTTTGAGTCTCTGCTTTCAAGTCTTTTGGGTATACACCTAGGAGTGGAATTGCTGGCTCTTATGGTAGTTCTATTTTTAGCTTTTTGAGGAACTGCCATACCATTTTGCATTCCTACCAGCAGTGGTTAAGGGTTCCAATTTCCCCACATCCTCACCAACATTTTTTATTTTCTGTTTCTTCTTCTTTTTTTTTTTTAATCTTAACCATTCCACTAGGAGTGAAACGGTGTTCCATTGTGGTTTTGGTTTTCATCTCTCTGATGGCTAATCATGCTGAGCATCTTTTCATGTGTTTGGTGGCCATTTGTATGTCCTCTTTGGTGAAATGTCTATTCAAGTCCTTTGCCCATTTTATGATCGGGTTATTTTTCTTTTTGTTGTTAAGTTGTCAAAGTTTTATACATATTTTGGTTATTAGATTCTTATCGGATATATGGTTTCCAAAGATATTCTTCCAGTTGGTAGCTTTTCTTTTCACTTTTTTTTGTAAAGTCTTTCGATGAACAAAATTTTTTCTTTTTATAAGGTCCTATTTATCTATTTCATCTTTTACTGTTTGTGCTTTTGTTATTATATTAGATAATCCATTGTTAAAAGCTAGGCCCATGACCCCTGCATTTTCTTCTAAGAATTTTATGGTTTTAGTTTTCACATTTACACCCTTAATCCATTTATAATGTGTTTTGAGTTACTGAATTTTTAAAATCTAGCTTTAATTTAACTTTAAATAGCCACATGTGGCCAGTGACTACCATATACCACAGCACAGGTCTACAGAGTTTCACAAGGGGACCTTGAATGATTACCAAGCAAATTTATGCAAAACAACCCTCAAAACTGCCATACCATTGGTGAGTCAGAGCCCTTGCCAGCCTCACGGGGCCCAAGGCCACTTTCCTTGGAGATGGCTTCTGGTAGGGAGCGTGGGTTTCCTTCCCCTGAACCCCCCAGACAGCTGAGGGGCCTGGAGGCGCAAGGAGCTGGCCAGAAAACACCTGCTCTTAACAAGGGTCCCCAGGAGCCAGGCAGCCCTCCCTCCACAGGGCACGGGGCTGTCGTCACCTGAATGAGGGAGATTTATGGAAAATCCCTTCACACAACAGGCGGATTTTCCAAGCCTCATTGGCTGCTCTGGTTTAAGCCTTCATTAGCTGGGACAGGGGACAATGGCGGAGGTGGGGGTGAGGACCTGGGTCTATTCAGCTATCATTCGGCACTGAGAACTCCATCAGTGCCCACCCCTCCTCCTCCGCTCCTGAGGACAGGTCACTCTCCCTGACATTTAATAATAATCATAAAAGGCCCCTAGCATCCAGCAAAGTCAGACTCGGCCTTTGAGGATTATCTTGCTTGCTCTTTAAGAGTTATGGTTTGGCTTTACAATTCCCTATGCCTTGTAATGCACAGTCTGGAAGTTCTTCTCTATAGCTAACCTAATTCCGTCATACTTTTAGGCCCAGCACCTTGGACTTTTCTCTCCCTTTAAAGTCATGGCAACATTTCAAAGTGGCAAGGTCAAGTATATGATTTCCCAATAAAAACCTTGATTGGAAGAAGAAACCGCTGACTGCTGGAGCTGGAAGGACCAGAGCAATTTCAGGCCCTTTCCCCTCACTGTGCATTCGGAGAAGGGGTGTGATTCTCCCAAGTTGGTAGTGGCAGAATTAGAGCCAGAACCCAAGGCTCCAGGACAGTGACTGCCTCTGTACCAGCTGCCTCAGATGTAGCACATCCACAATAAATTCCCAGGGACCCAGTGACAAAACACTTCCCTACAAGATAGCAATGCTTAACCCAAAGGAAGAGATCTCTAAGAGTGAAATATTACGTCTTATCTCACAGATGCTTTTTTTTGTATTCAAGCCCCTTCCAGAAAGTACTCACTATAAGTTAAGGAGATCAGTAGAAGTATCTTTGAGGATCAGTACCATTTGCCATCGAGTCGATTCTGACTCATGGCCACCCCATTCGTGTCAGAGTAGAACCGTGCTCCATAGGCTTTTCAGTGGCTGATTTTTCAGAAATAGATCTCCAGGCCTTTCTTCCAAGGTGCCTCTGGGTAGACGTGAATCTCCAAACTTTTGGTTAGCAGCCGAGTGTGTTAGAACTCGGTCTTAGAAGAGGTGAGGTTTGAAGGGGACCTTTTGGGATGGTAAGTTTTGGATGGGAGAAGAGAAAGGAGGTGAAACATTCCCAGGGCAGGATCAGCTAGGGCAAAGGCTCAGGAGACCCACAGCAGGCTCCTGGGGGCTATTCCCCCCTGTTGGGGATGGGAGGCAGGCATTGTTCACCAAGCAGAAAGTAGATGAGTACAGCCAGTTCCCTCTAATGGCAGGCTATCCAAGTCCTGGGAGGTGACTCGCCTTGTGGGGTGAACTGGCTGGAGCAGGAGGTGTTTATGGTTTCTCCTCTTCTGGGGGCAGCTGGAGCAAGCCAAGTTTACAGTTGCACCAGAACTCTATAAACATGCTTGGGGTGTGTGTGTGTGTGTGTGTGTGTATGTATGTGCGTGCATGTGTGGGTGAGTGTCCACTGCCACCCGACCTTCATCCCAAGGATAGGCTGCTTCTGGCCTCCCTCACCTGGTGAGCCAGGAGAGAAGAAGCTCTGCTGGAAGACTGCTCTCTTGGGCCTGGTGACAGTAAGCATGGACAACAAGAGATCCTGTGGGCCCTGCAGGCTTCCTGGGGAGGCCTCGGTGGGATACTGGAGAATGGGTCTGGGGAGGGGGAAGAGCGTTCCAGACCTAGGGAACAGCCGGAGAGAGGAGTGTGTGCGCACGTGTGATCACACAGCAGGAAAGGATGAGCCTTGGGGATGTGCAGGAGAGGAGGTAGGAGAATTGGCTACAGGTTTTCTAGGGAAGCCTTTAGACCTGATCTGAGAGTTACTAGTAAAAATCTTGGAAATCCTTTTAAGAAATCATGAATGTAAAAATGGCTGCCTCCCATGAAAGCCCCTCATGTTTATTTTATTATTGTTAGTAATTACAGTACGATGTAAAGTTACTTACTGGTGTTGTGACTGGGTTGCCTGAGCCATCCACCTTCCAACCGGCCCTGAACATGTATGGGACAGTGGCCTGCATTAGGGAAAGCCCATGGTCTCAATTAGGGGTCAGTGATGGTCAGGGTTAGGGGTCAAGCTATGACCTGGATGGAACAGACTTTTGGTAGAGTTAAAGGGTCAGTCATGGTTGTGACTGGCTGTCGGTCAGTGGCCAGGGCTAGGAGTCAGATTCTGACTGGGGAACTGTTTCTTTTACGTGAAGCTAACTGCCCTGGTAGAAGCTGACCTCGTTGTGGAAACATTACGGAGTAGAGGCAGGAACATTTGTTTGAGGACTCAAAAGATTTGTGTTTTAGTCCTGGTTCTTCTAACTCTTGAGCTGGGTAAGTCTGGGCAAGTTGCCTGACTTCTCTGAGCTTCTGTATCCCTTCCCTAGAAGAGTAACAATGCCCACCTGCCTGGCTGCCTGCCTGCCTTACAGTGTGTGAGTTAATTCCTAGTGTGTATCCTATTATAGGGAACCCTAGTGGCATTTTTTTTTTTTTTTTAGTGTCATAGTGGTTAAGTGCTACAGCTGCTAACTAAGAGGTCCGCAGTTTGAATCCACCAGGTGCTCCCTGGAAACTATATGGAGCAGTTCTACTCTGTCCTATAAGGTTGCCATGAGTCCGAATCGACTCTACAGCAGTGTGTTTTTTTGATCCTATTATAAGGATTCAAACTAATTTGCATTTGAATTAGTTTGAATCCAAATTGACTTGATGGCGTTGGTTTTTTTTTTTTTTTTTTATAAGGAAGCCCTGCTTCCTGGGTGGCACAAATGGTTAAGCACTGGACTACCAACTGAAAGATTGGAGGTTCAAACCCACCCAGAGGTGCCTCAGAAGACAGGTGTGGCAATCTGCTTCTGAAAGGGCACAGCCTTGAAAACCCTGTGGAGCAATTCTACTCTGCACACTTGGGATTGCCATGAGTTGAAACTGACTCATGGCAACTAACAACAACAACATCCTATTATAAAATAGGAGTGAATAATTATTGATAACACCACAGCCTATTCATCTTCACCCTGACAGACCTAAGTTAAATCCTCAGTGGTCAGGTGGCTGGTTCAGTGGATAAAGCAGTGATGTCTAAAATTGTCTTCATATTGGAATCACCTGGGCATCTTTGAAAACATACTGATGCCCAGTTCCTGCTCCAACCCTCCCAAATTCTGGTTTAATTGGTAAAGTTCTTAGCTGGTGGAACCATGCAGGGGGCAGTGGGACAAAACAAAGGAGCCATGGTTAAAACAAAGTTGATCTGTACTGTTTGAGTAAGTGTTTTTCAGGACAATTGTTTACCAACAGATGGTAAGTTATTAATAATAATGGCTGTTGTGGATTGCATAACCACTTAACCACTGGACTTAACCATTGGATTAAATTGAGTTAAAGCCATTACTAATGAGCTAAAGGAGTCCCTGGGTGATGTGAATGGTTAACATACTCAGCTAACAGGAAAGTTGGAGGTTTGAGTCCACCCAGAGGCATCTTGGAGAAAAGGCCTGGAGATCTACTTCTGAAAAGCCAGCCACTGAAAATCCTATGGAGCACAGTTCTACTCTGACACACATGGGCTGGGCATGAGTCAGAACTCACTTGATTGCAACTGGCAATGAGGTAAAAGAGAACGAAACTTTAAGTGGCCACTTGGGCCATAGGTGGAACCAACCAGCTAACTAACTCCAGGGATCCATCTCTGTGGAGGCCTGACTAAGGGAGATGAGATGAGTCAGCAGCAAAAGAGTCAAGGAAGAAGTTTCTCACTTCACCTTCTCCATATCTCTGTTTCTTCATCTGTGAAGTGGAGTTAAAATTATCCTTACCTCACAGAGGTGGTTGGGAGACTCAAATGAAATGAAACACATTGTAAATGGTAGTGATCAACACCAGTCAGCCAAGAGTTGTGTACTGAACGTTGGGGATGTGAGTGGGGAAAAGCAGGCTCCCTGGGACTACCTTCGGATCTCCCCTCACTGGAAATTCCTGATGATAGTCTGAAGCCAGGGGTATGGGTGGACAACATGGACCCTGGTAAACCTGGAATCTCATGGGGGTCAAAGATTTCCTCTGGTCTTAAGTCCTGAGTAGGATCTTTGTGTTCCACTTTTTGTTTCAAAAAATATGGTCCGCATAATAACCTATAGGATGGGTGGGGAGTGGGGAGAGGAGGGCTCTGCACTTCGAGCTCTTTGCGAGGGTAGGAGTATTGTGGAGCTCCTGGAGGCTTCAGCTCAGGGTTGGGGACACCTTCTGGCCAGGTTTCCAGTGTCTTGGTCGTCAAGGGAAAGTGAAGTTTTCTACTGTGGCCTGTGCGTCTTTAAGACTTGGAGAAGGATTGCGGGGCGGGGGGGGGGGGGAGCGGAGAGGGGGGTGCTGACTGGGGAAAATTCCAACCAGTGGGTTCCCTTGAAATGGAAGTGACATCTAGTGGTCTGAAAAAGAACTGCCAAGCTGGCCCCACCCCCCACCCCTGGCCCCAGGCTAGCCCCTGGGGTTTCTTCACAGACTGCCAGGTCTCTCTCCTCCAGGGCCACAACCCTGCTCACAGACTCTGCTGCCCCAAGAAAGGGCTTTCAATGGCAGGGTGGCTCTCCTGGCCCAACACCAGACTGGAACCCCTGCCTGGGACCAGGTGCCCTGAGAGGCCAGGCTGGAGGCCACCAGAAGAGGCCTGGACACTGCGTCCCCTCTCCAGTGTGTCAGGGCTATAGGGCAGGGTCCCTGGGTGAACCTCCTGCCCCTGAATTCCGAGGAGCCCTATGCTGGGCCCAACCCCCCAGAAGTAAGAAGTCCGTGTGGTGTTCAGGTCCCAATGCTGAATCATCAGAAATGTGCAGCCAGGCCACCGCTGTTACGCAACGACACTGCCTCTGGCCTGGTGGTGTCAACAGCAGACCTTGAGATCCTTATGAGGCAGGCGAACAGCCTCCAGAGGTGCGTGCGCCCCGATTGGGACTATTAAATTGGGCCTTGCACAGAGCCTTGGCCTCAAACCAAAGAGGGAGGGTGGAAGGAGAGGGACAGTGCTGGCCTACTGTTCTCCAAGGTCCCTAACTGGAGGAATGCCTGGTCGGAGCGGGGTGTCACAGCCCTTGTCATCCCAGGTGAGGGTGGGGGCAACAAGGAGTGACACACACATAAAACAGATCTGACGACCCTTGCAAAGCATCAGAAAAACCAGGGCAGCAGAGCCCCAGGGGCTGGACCGGGAAGAGGGCAAGTGACAGGCCCTGGGATGACATAGCAAATGTTCAGAGGAGGCCCTGCCTTTAAAGATGGCAGGAGCCCTGTTCCCTGTCACTTCCCTTCTTGTATGCTCAGACCTAGGTTTCCCCTCAATGCCTGGCTCACAGGGTAAGGGTCCTCAGCTGGCCTCAGGTGCTGAGCCTGGTGGCACCAGAGCCTGAGCAGGCAATAAAAGGGATTAGGGGGAACTGGGAGGACTTGCTGGCATAGCCTGGGACACATGGCAACCTGCATTTTTTCTGCCTGCTATGGCCCTCGTCGGAAATCCTGGTGGCATAGTGGTTGAGTGCTATGGCTGCTAACCAAAAGGTCGGCAGTTCGAATCCACCAGGTGCTCCTTGGAAACTCTATGGGGCAGTTCTACTCTGTTCTGTAGGGTCGCTATGAGTTGGAATTGACTCGACGGCCCTGGGTTTGGTTTGGTTTTTTTATGGCCCTCATCCTCAGCAGGGTGGAGAGAACTGGCCTGGGAGGCAGGAGCCCTGTGCCCCACATCAGCCTTGCCCCTTGTGAGGCCTAGCTGTTTCTGGCCTCACTCTATGATTCTGGAAGCTTCCCCACAGGCACTTTTTCTGGGACCCTCTGCTCAGCCACTTTGGTCTGGGTGAGGAAGCCTCTATTTCAGGGAGAAGAGTGTTTCAAGATACTCCACGAAAAAGCTGCACAGTCGGCTCCCTTCTGGGAGATTCAAACAGTTAACATCTTATAGTCTCCAGAATTTCTGAGGTAAAAAATATTTGCTGGCTTTGTCTTGTTAATTTTCGTTTCAAAGAAGTACAATATGGGCATAGTAAAAAAAAAAAAAAAAAAAAAAACACACAAGCACAATAATTGGTGAATCTAGGTGAAGGGTATAGGCAGTTCTATCTTATTCTAGCAGTTTTTCTCTAAGTTTGAATTATTTCAACATAAAAAAGTAAAAAAAAAAAAAAATTCAAATATCTCTCTTCCATCTTTTTCCCCAGCAAACACTCAGTTCCATTCCTTAGGGCACCTGAGTTTCCATTTTTCTGTATATACTTCTAGAGATAGTCTGACATATATGTATTTTCTACATGTTTTTTCATACATGTATTTTCATATTTTTTAGTATATACTCATGTGTATATATACATACACATATATACCAACACACACACATTTGTACACATATACACACACATGCACACATATATATTCACACACAATACATACACACATATATATACCAACCAACCAGTTGTTGAGTTGATTCCAACTCGTGTAGCCCTATGTGTTGTGGAGTAGAACTGTGTTCCATAGGGTTTTCAAGGCTGTGAGTTTTCAGAAGCAGATCACTGGGCCTTTATTTCAAAGTGCTCCTGGGTGGGTTCGAACTGCCAATCATTCAGTTAGTAGTCAAGTGCTTAACTGTTTGTGCCACCAAGTGACACATGTAGGTATGTATGTATTTATATCTAGTTGCATATATATATAAAGAGAAAAAAATTTTTTTTTTATATACATATATATGTTTTACTCCCACACAGTTGGGGACCTATCTCCCCATTGTTCTGAACCTTTTTTCACTTAACAATGTATCTGTAAACCATTTGATGTGAGGACACAGAGCTACCTTTTATTCTATTGAGCAGACAATTGAAATTTTTATTTAGAAGAGATCGAATAGTGAGGCGGTTAAGAGCATAGACTTTGGAGCAGGGAGAGTTTAGATTCCTGCTCTATTACAAAGCAGTTGTTTAATGTTGGGCCAGTTCCTTAACTCTTAGTGACTCGGTTTCTCATCTGTAGACCAGAGGAAATAGCAGGAGCATCAACCTCAAAGGGTTTTGTGGGGATTAAATGAGATAATACTTGTAAAGGGCTTAGAGCAGTGCCTGGTGTTCTCTATGGTAAGCACTCAATAAATGCTAGCTACTGCTCCCAAGATTATTTAGCCAGACTCCTTTGGAGAGAGTTGGGCTGTTTCCAGTCTCTTATTATTATAAACAATGCCGCAAAGGAATATCCTGTTCACACGTCATTTAGTACTTGTGGGAGTGTATCTGTAAGAAACATTCCAGGGAGTGGAACTGCTGGGTCAGAGGCCGTGTGCATTTTCAATTTTGAAAGATACTGCCAGGTTACCCTCCACGGGGATGTGCCGCTCACACTCCCACAGCCTTGCCAACCCCAGGCACGTGTCCCCTGAACACAGCGTTTCCCAAATTTATTTTGGCACAGAAACGTGTTGTGGACCTTCCTGGGGAATCACTGGGCCTTCAGCACCTCCCACTCCTGGGTCTGTCAGGGGATTTTCTGAAAGAAGCCAGCCCACAATGGGAGCTGGAGTGGTCTACAGTCAGCAAAAGCCCCATGAAGGCCAGGTCTGCCTGAGTCCATCATACATCCATTCATTCTACAAATGTTTATTAACCATCACAGTGCTCACAAGTTTGCATATTCTTGGTGGCTGTCTTTTCCGGACCGTTAGAACATTGGAACCCTGGTGGCGCAGTGGTTAAGAGCTTGGCTGCTGACCAAGAAGGTTGGCAGTTACAATCTACCAGCCGCTCCTTGGAAACTCCATGGGAGAAGTTCTACTCTGTCCTATAGTGTTGCTATGAGTGGGAATTGACTCAATGGCAATGGTTTTTTTTTTTTTTTTGGCCTGGTTGGAACATCAAAACCTTTTGTTGAATCTGGTAATACTTAAGATTGGGCTTGTTGCCACGATTTCATTCCTGAGTCAGCAGCTTACAGTTCCTAATATACCAATTGCCCTCACGTAGACTCCAACTCATAGTGACCCCTTGTGTGTCAGAATAAAACTCTGCTCCATAGGATTTTCGGTGGCTCATTTTTCAGAAGTAAATTGCCAGGACTTTCTCCTGAGGCGCCTCTGGGTGGACTCGAACTTCCAACTTTTTGGTTAGCAGCTGAGTGCAGTAACCATTTGCATCACCCAGGGACTCTACAATTTCTAATAGCATTGTTGATATTTTATCATGTATATGAAGGCACATCCGTTGAAAACCCCATGGAACACAGCTCTACTCTGACAAACATGGGGTTGCCATGAGCTGGAATCGACTGAACAGCAACTGTTTTTTGTTTTAAATGAAGGCATATAGCAATGCCAGTACTAAATTAGCTGTGATAATGGGGAGCCTGACTGTTCTGCTGGGAATTAGAGTTACTGCTATGAATAGCCTATAAGCCCCTGCTTCTCTCCTTTCCCTTCATGGCATATTGGAGTTGATTATAAAGAGACCCTGTTATCTAAAAAATAAACCTCACCAACACAAAATATATCTAAAGGGTGAATATTCCTTCTCCAAAGACGTTTCTAGTGAGTTAATTTTAGTGGATTTTTATTAAAACCTTCTAGGAGGCTGTGCAAGGCAGATGGCTGTTCTGGACCAGCAACTTTGAGCAAGAGAACAGGCCTGATGTGTTTCTCACCAATTCTTAACATTCTAATCACCCACAGCTTGCTCATACCCTCATCACATACAGGCCCGGGCTGGAATGCTCCTTTATGATCTGCTCTGATCTCAGCGTGGTTGCCAAACTTTCTAGGACTTCTGCGGGTTCTCTGGGTAGCCTGGCATCAAAGCCTCCGACATGATGTCTCTCTCCTCTCCAGTGACCTTGTAGATCTGACAATGCCAAGGGCTTTGCGATCTGGATCTGGTCCAGAGACTGTCCCAGGCTGCTCAGAGGCAAGGAAGCAAACTAAGTGCATTTCCAGAATGCCCTTAGGGGTCAGGTTTAAGGTATGTGCATCCTTAGTGAAGGTCCAATAGGCTTCTTTCTTTTTTTTTCCCAGTTGTTAAGGAAAAAAAAATTTTTTTAGTTCAAACATTCATGCAGAAAAGTGTACAAATCATTAGGTGTATAGCTTAATGATTTTTTTTTTTTTTTTTGAAACTGTACACCTCATGTAACCCATCATCCAGAACAAGAAATATGAGTCCTTGGGGATGCAAATGGTTAAGCATGAAGCTGCTATCTGAAAGGCTGGCAGTTCAAACCCACCCACAGGCTCCTCAGAAGAAAAGCCCAGTGATTTACTCCTGAAAGGTCACAGTCTTGAAAACCCTATGGAACACAGTTCTACTTTGCAATACATGTGCTTGTCATGAGTCAGAATTGACTGGACCGTAACTGGAAAAAAAAAAAAAACACTCAATTCATATCTCCATGGATTACCAGATCAGAAAATAGAGTTGCCAGGGTCCCTCAAACCTTGCCTGGTGTCACCTCCCTGTTGTTACTCTCACCAGAGGCAGCCACTCTTTTGGCTTCTATGCCTGACGGTTAGTATTAACTGACTTGGAATGTTATAAATGGAATATAGCTGGGTGGTGCAAACAATTAAATGCTCAGCTACTAATGAAAAGGTTGGCAGTTTGAGTCATCCCAGAGATGCCTCAGAAGAAAGGCCTGGCAATCTCCTTCCAAATGGTCACAGTCATGAAAACCCTACGGACTGCAGTTCTACTCTGCAGCACATGGCATTGCCATGAGTTAGAATCGACTTAATGGCAACTGGTTGTTTTTTTTATAAATGGAGTCCCACCTTGTGTACTTGATTGTGTAGCTTCTTGTGCTCCATGTTGCGAGATTCCTGCAGGTTGTGTGTAGAGTTCATTCATTCCCATTGTCTGAGTATATAATTTTTAATCCGTTTAATTCATTCTACTGATAACCATTGGGTCGTTTCCAGTGTGGGGCTATGATGAATAATGCAACTATAAACATTCTATGCCTCATGGTATACAACGGCATGCGTTTCTGTTGGAGATATACCTAGGAGTGGAACTGCTGTGCCATAGGGCAGACACCCCCAGATTTCCAAAGTGGTTGTATCAAGTTACACTCCCACCAGCAGGGTGTGGGAGTTCCGGTTTCTCCACATCCTGCAGACTTGGTGTTGTCAGTGTTTCTCATTTTACCATTTGGGTGGTCAAAATTACCTTTCTAAACCACAGATCCTTTGATCACCCTGCTGCTGCCAGTCTTTCAAAACCTCCCCAACATTTCATCAAGAAAACTTTTAAATATACAAAAAGTCGAAAGAATTGTAAGCAGTTGAAAGAATTGAGCACCAATCTACACAACACCTAAATTCACAATTAGCCCTTTATTATAATCATTTTTTCACAAGTCTAGCTATCCCAGTAGCCACAACAATGGATTCTAACACATCAAAGATCATAAAAATGGTGCAGGGCAGCGCAACGTTTCATTCTGTCATATACAAAGTTGCCATGAGTTGGAGCCAACACAATGACTAACAACAACAACAATAAGCAATCTATGTACCCTATATCCATCCTCCAGCTTATTTTTTAAGTTGTCATGTCTCTTTATTGAAGTAAATTAAAATTCACCCATTTTCAGCACAAATTCAGTAAATTTATACAGTTGTGCAACTGTGATCACAATCCAGTTTCAGAACACTCCTATTACCCCAAAAAGCCCCCCTTGCTGTTTGTAGCCAACTCCTATTCCCAGCCTAATTTCGTAGATTGAGTCCTGCCTCATTCATATCATAGAGGTAGGAATTTACAACACATAGGAAAATCACACCATTTTGTCAAATGGTGGGCAGTCACACAATACTGGGAATCATAGTGTCTTAGGCTGGCTTCTCTAGAGAAGCAAAACCAGGAAAGTGTATAAATAAATAGAGAGATTTGTATCAACAAAATGGCTCACTCAGTGGTAGGGGCTGAGACATCCCAAGTCCGTGGGTCAGAATAGAGGCTTCTTCTAATTCGCGTAGCTGCAGGGGCTGGCAAATCCAAGATCAGCTGGTCAGAGAGTAGGGCTCTTGCTCACAGACTGTGAAGATCTATGAATTCCAAGACTGGAAGGCAAGACTGCAGTTAAGCTGCTAGCTCAAGTCCCAAGAACCAGAGGTCGGACAAAGAGGAGCCACCTGAAGGATCCAGAGTGAGCAAAAGCCCACGAGCCTTGCCAGAATGTCCACTTATATTCGATGCAGGCCACACACCCAAGGAAACTTCCTTTCAACTGATTGGCTGCTCACAGCAGATCCCATCACAGAGGTGATCACGTTATATCAAATCTCATCATGGAAGTGATCACATCATATGACTGCCAAACCACTGAGAATCATGGCCCAGCCAAGTTGACACACAACCTTAAATATCACACATGGACTAGCCAAGTTGACGTATTTCTGGGGGGACACAATTCTATCCATAACATTTCACCCTTTGGCCCCCCAAAATCCATACCCTTGCCATGTGTAAAACATATTCACCTCATCATATCATAGCAAACGTCTTAAATCAACTCCAAGCCCAAAATCCAAAAATTCCTCTTCATGTGTGAAATCTAGAATATGAGTTATCTGCTTCCAAAGTACAACCAACAGTGGAACAAGCACAAGCTAGACATTTCCATTACAGATAGGAGATTTTGGAGGGAAAGAAGGGGTAACAGGCACCAAGCAAGTCAGCAGAACACATTACATTAGCTCTCAAGGCTTGAAAATAATCCTCTCTTCTCTGAGACCATTTACACAATAGCCCTGCCCTCAAGACTCTAGGTATTGACCACACTCTCTGGATTCTGGGTGGAGGCTCATCAGCCCTGAGCTGCAGCTCTACCTTCTAGGCCCACTGGAAGGGCAACTCTGCTCCCTCAGGTTTGGATGGCCTCATTCTCCTAGTCCATCTAAGTGATGACTCTACGCTTTGAGATTGAGGCAGCTCTGCATCCTGTGTTCCTTGCCTCTTCAGCTTCAGCTTCCTGGTTCCTTGGCTTCTCAGCCCCTCGGGCCTCCCCAACTGAGTCTGCCCTGCTAGGGCAAGTGTTCCAGAGCTCCACCAATAAGTGTCTGGAAGCACCCCACTCTGCCAATAAACTTCAGCCAGAAGGCACTCAGCTCTCTTGCTCTGTGGATTGGGAAGGCTAGCTCCACTGATAAAAGCTGGGAGGCACCCCACTCTGCCAGGACACCTCCTGCACAAAGGCACACAGCTCTCTTGCTCCACGGGTCTGCTCCAGCACTATCTTGCTCCAGTCTCCTGGTTCTGCTGCCACACTTTCTCTGCTGCTGCTTCTCAACATCTGTGCCGTCTCCAGTGTAATGCTCTCCTCGTTTCCTTCTGAGTCCTCAACAGAATTGTCTTTCATGTCCATAATTCCACCAACAGTCTCTTCAAGGCAATCTAGACTTTTACTGTTAGGCAGTTTAAAATATTTCTAGCCTCTATCCATTCACAGTTTCAAAACTGTTTCCATGTTTTAGGTATCTATTAGAGCAGTACCCCAATCTTGGTACCAAATTTTGTGTTAGTCATCTAGTGCTGCCATAACAGAAATACCATAGAAGAATGGCTTTAACAAAGAGAAATTTATTCTCTCACACTTTAGGAGGCTAGAACTCCAAATTCATGGTGCCAGCTCCAAGGGAAGGCTTTTGCTCTCTGTCAGCTCTGGGGGAAGGTCCTTGTCATCAGTCTTCCCTGGTCAAGGAGCTTCTCAGCACAGGGACCTCTAATTCCAAAGACATGCTCTTCTCCCGGTCTTGTTTCTTGGTGGTATGAGGTCCCCATGTTTCTTTGCTCAATTCTCTCTTATATATCTCAAAAGAGATTGGTTGAAAATGCAATCTAATCTTGTAGATTGAGTCCTGCCTTATTAACATTACTGCCACTAATCCGGCCTCATTAACCTTATAGAGGTAGGATTTACAACACATAGGAAGAAAATCACATCAGATGACATAATGGTGGACAATCACACAATATTGAGAATCCTGGACTAGCCAAGTTGACACATTTTGGGGGGAAACAATTCAATCCATAACATCCTCTTTTTCTGAGTTGTTCCTCCCCCATTAACATAAACTCACTGCCTCCTAAGGTTCCTATCTAATCTTTTGAGTCGCTGTTGTCACTTTGGCCCCGTATAGGTAGTTCTTAAAAGAGTATAACGCTCAAGGCTGGTATTTTTTACTAGTTAAGCTAAGCTATTTTTGGTTTTATGAAGACTTCAGGGAATACTTTTGGTTTAAGGTTTAAAGATTATCTCAGGGCAATAATTTCAGGGTTTTATCCAGTTTCCATGGTCCAGAAAGTCTGAAATTCTGTTCTGCATTTTCCCCATTTGGACAGGATGCTTCTGCAGAATCTTTGATCAAAATGTTCAGTAATGGTAGCTGGGCACTATCCACTTCTTCTGGTCTCATGACAAAGCTCAATAGGATTTTGATAACAGGGTCACAGTCTGGCATAAAGGAAAGTTACTCATTTATGGAGTACCTATTTATTGGGGAGTCCCTGAGTGGTACAATTTGTTAACATGCTCAGCTGATAACTGATGGTTGGAGGTTTGAGTCCACCCAGAGGTGCCTCATGATCTGCTTCTGACAACTCAGCCACCGAAAACCTTATGGAGCACAGTTCTACTCTGAAGCACACGAAGTTGTCCTGAGTTGGAGCTGACTCGACAGCAGCCATTTTGTTGTTTTTATTTTTTTCCATTTATGGGAAGAAGAAAGAGTAGAAAAGAGAGACAGAAAAACAGAGACAATGGAGATTAGAGACAGAGACAGAGAGAGCAAATGAGTACCATATTCTTGCTGCCTCTACTCCCTGCCCCCACTCAGTGATGGGCTTCCTCCTCCTTTGGGAAGCTTCCCTGTTCTCAGTCATGTTTTTCTCTGAACTCTGGCATACCTGGCCAATTACCCTCCTCTTGTGCTCACACTTCGCTGCCCTGGATTGGTACCTGTTTCAAGGGTGACCATTTCATCGAGCCCTACAATGTTCACGAAGAGCTCAGCACAATGTCTGGCACACCGTTAGGACTTGAGAAATGAGGATCTGCAGCATTCACCTCCCCGACAGCTTGAGGGGCTCTTCGGGGGCAGGAATTTTGTCTTTTGTATCCCTTCTCTTTAGCTCCAAAGCCTGGTACAGCGCCTGGCACATGAAGAGGGGCAGGAAGGACAGTGGACAGGGCAGTGGGTTGGGTTCCTCACCTAGTTGAGGCCTGGGCACCCTGCTGAATTCAGGTTCTCTGGTTAGGTCCCTGTTAGGAAAATGGCTCTGAGCCATGTCTGGGAGGTTGCCAGACCTTGGTGCCAAATCACAGCTGGGAATGCCAGCATCACTAATGAGTTCCGCGTGGGCCTGGGGAATGAGGAACCTCCTGCCGATGGGGCCAAGGTGGCGGTGGGAGGCTGCTGGGACCCCTAGCCAGTGAGGAAGCCTGAGCAGCAGCCAAGCATATTACTCCCTCCTAGCTCCTCTGTAGCCCCCAAGATTCCTGATGTCTCTCCAGACCCCAGACCTCCCCCCTCCAGTGCTTCCAGGAGTGCTGAGGCTGGAGGTTCCCAGGCCTGTGCCACTGATACCCATCCTCCTTTCCTTTCTGCACTAAAACGACTTCCTTGGACCTGATGTGCCTTAACGGCTCTGCTGTCCTCACGTCTGTGGTTGAGGGTTCTATTCTCTAATTCTGTGGTTCCTAAACTAAAGCATGCATCAGAACGCCCTGGGGGGCTTATTAAAATACAGATTTCTGGGATCCACCCCCAGAGGTTCTTAGTCAGTAGGTTTGGGGCTAGGGCAAGTATTTGCATTTCTAGCAAGTTCGCAGGTGCTGCTTGTGCTGTTGGTCTGGGGACAACACTTTGAGGAGCCTTCCTCTGAAGCTGAGGTCTTCTGTCCCAGAAGGGCTCAGCCTGAGCCTTCCCACCTGCCTGGTAGTGCTGAGGGGGAGGCGTCTGCGTCCTTCTCTGCACAAGGCTCCAGAAGCGTTCCAAACACAGTACCATCACGATGACAGTGAGAGGTTCATCTTCAAGTTGCCTTCGGCCAAAGGGCATGGCAAGACTCACACGGGGAAGAGAAGATACAGTGTCGTGTCTCAAACGTATTATAAAAACGTCAAAGGTAGAGAGAGTGGCTGAGTATAAAAATAAGTAGTAATGGGTTTCATCAGAACTCACTATGCTGTTTTAACTGCTATGTTAGTAATAAAACTTAATTTTGACTTTGGAAGTGACCCATTCAAAAAGAACTCCAAAAATGACGTGGGCCAGACAAAATGGTAAGTGCAACTTATCTGGCAGCGTTCTAGAACGATGATTCAAATTCAGCTGAATCTTGTGGTAGAGCTGGGCCTGACAAAAGGCACTTAACAGTTCTTTCACACACTTGACCTTCAAACCGACCCCGTGAGGCAAATATTCTCATTCCCATTTTACAGATAAGGAAACTGAGGTACCACAGTTAAATGGTGGATCTAGGATCCCAACACAAGTCTTTTGACTCCATCTCAGACTTAGGACCTGGAAGTGTATTTTCTATTAGACCACAGCAGAGCGCTAATTAAGGTTCTCCAGAACAATTTCTAATTAAATTGCGGACACCTTGACTGGATGGACACTAAGGCAAACCCTTCTACAACATGAGTGGGTAGTCCATTTACCCAGAATGGCTCTGCAAGGGGAAATCCAGCCTATCTGCTGTCAGAAATGACAGTTTTGGAAATAGATTCCTCTCCAGGTTTATCTGAGCTTAAGACAGGTAAGATTGATCAGGGAGGCTGATCCACTGTGATCACTTTTAATTGTTCTTCAGCACCTGGCAAAGTTTGTATTTGAACAAGCCAGGTACATTGTTTAGTGCTTGCTCAGAGGGCTTAGGGGTGGTGCTGCACCCAGCTGGGACACTCTTAGCCCACCCTGGGACAGATGATTATTAAATAAGGGAAAGGCCCATATCTTCCGAGTGCTTGCAGGTGGCCATATGAGTAGGTCCTGTCAGAAGGGACACATTTGAGCAGAAGATGAAATGGTATTGCCTCTTGGGATTGTTGTTGGCTCTCAGATTTGTTGCTGGGGTACCGTTTCAGCCACAGCTTTTTGCTCCATAAAGAATTTAGGCAGGGAGGGAGAAGTATTGGATAGTGACCTTGTGGGCTGGGGTGAAGGGAGTGCAGCTGATGGTCGCGGTGAGGATGAAGAAGCAGGAGAAAGGTGGGGGATATTGACGTTTGGTGGTTGGGGATGACTCTCTGGGGATGGTGCCAGCAGTAATGGGGGATAGTGGTACCGGTGACCGGATGTAGAGGACAAATACTTTATGGATGATGGGCTGAGTAGCTCAGGGAAGCAACTGGAGGGTCCAAAGCTGGGGATGGAAATTCGATCATGGTGTGATTGGGTGACTGTGGAGGGTGCAGGGGTCCTTGGGAGAGGCATTGCTTTCTGATCCACCCACTCCTGCTTCCAAAGGCGCCAACTGCCTGCCGAGAGAGTATTTGCCAAACCTGCCCCAACAGCCCCACTGGGAGGTCCTTCCTGGCTGAGATTTAGCAAACCTGTTTCCCTAGGAGGCCTCTCTTCCCACCACAAACAGACGGGTGCTGATGTCAGCAGCAGGAAAAGCTGTAAGTCAGCACAAATGGGGGTTGCACTCAGGGGCTGATGGAAGAAAAAGGCTGTGCCCAGCAAGAACTCCTCTGCCCCCTGCCCCAATGGGGAGGCAAGACAGGGGCCCAGCCGGGTTTGTGGAGTAAGTGTGTAAGCCTTGGGCTGCCTGGGGTTGAAGCTTGGCATCAGAGAAGCCTGGAATATCGGAATCGAGAGGGCCCTTCATGACCATCTGGTTCAATACCCATGCTGAGAAAGAGAGGTATTGTGATTCCCATTTCCCAGATGAGGAAACTGAGGCCGTGGGTGTGGAGGAGCACTTGGAGAGGAATGACAGAGCCAGACTTAGCCCTGAACACCTTCTGCAACAGTGGCCGATGGTTGGTACATGCATGTGGGAGTGTGGGGCAGTGAGTTCACAGGTGCGGGAGTCAGACTGAGGCAGGACTCCCAGGTCGGCTGCTCACTTGGGAATGGGTGTGACTTGGACCCTCTGTCTCCTCTTCTGTAAAATGGTAGTGCTTGAGTATCGCTCATAGGGTGTGGTGAGGATTAAATGAGATGGGTATAACTAAAGCATTTATGAGTGTTAGTTTCCTTGCCCCATGAATTATTAGTCCCTGGTGAAAGTTTGCTATGTACCTCAAGTGTATGTTTGTGTGTGTTGCTATGTGTGAGAGACAGAGTGCACATGACCTTGAATGAGTGTGTGCATGTGTATAGGCATGTGGCACATGTGATTTGCAAATCCTGGGCCAGGCAGCCACAGTGAGGAGAAGCCGCAGTGTTTACTGATCTCGGGAGGCATTAGAGGTTGGAGCCTTTAGGATTGGCCTGCCATGGCCTGGGGAGTGGGTGCGGGGAGGTGGGGGGTGGCATAGTATGCTATACCCGGACTCCCCAGGCTGCTGTAAACCCTGAAGCCTGCTGCCCTGAGAGCTGATTGAGCAGGGCACGGTGGGTTGGTGTTGGGTGGGTGGGGGCGGGGGGCAGCTTCCCTGAGCCCAGCACTCACAAGCCCAGCTTAGGGGAGCTTGTCCCCGGACCTGGGATGGGAGGATGGGATGACACTGTCAAGTCAGTCAGGAGTCAGTGCTGAGGCAGCCCTCTGGAAGGGCGCCTGAGGGTGTTTGTAGGGCAGCCTAGCCGGGATGTCTGACCAGGAGTTAGGGAATAGGCTATAGAGCACCAGAGGAGAAATGAGGGAGCAGGCCCAGGCCCCAGGCTTCTAGCCCATTCCACCTTCCCAGCAGCTCCAGGTGACCCTGCCCCTCTCCCCCTGGCTCAAGGGAGAAGCCTAAATCCAAGTCAAGTTGTTTGTGCTAATTGTTGACATTTGCATGACCTGACATCCCAGGGCCTAGTATGCAAACCCCCTCACCGACCTGCTGGTTTCCTGTTGTCAACAGAACCCTGGGGCCCTGGGGAATTGTCTGGTAGAGGAGGAGCACCTTCTTCAGAGCTGCTTCTAAGCTGCCTGCCATTTCCCCCATTAAATTCATAGAGGCACAATGTGTCAGAGCCCTTGAAGGTCAAAGCTGAGGCCAGTCCTCAATGACCTTCCAGTCTAACCATTTCAATTCACAGGTGAGGAAACTAAGGCCCAGAGAGGCTGCGTGACTCAAGATCACATAGTTAGTGGCTGCTAGGGTCAGGACCTGGCCCGGGAGCTTCCATATTCATTCTTTGACTTAATATGCACAAACGTTCTTGATGAACAAACTTTATCCCACCATGCACACCCCAGCCTACCCTCCCGAAGTTTTCTTTTTCTTAATTATATCATCTCCGTCTTTCATTAATATCAACTCCATCGTTTCAGGAGCTCAGACCAGGTCCTCCATCTCTGCTCAAGTGGCACTTGTTGGAGAGGTATCCCAGACCTTGGGTCTAAAATAGCAGCCCAGCTCTATTTTGCTTCATAGCAGTATCTGACATTATATGGAATGTATAGTAAAACATAGAATATATTATATTATAATACTACAAAAAAGCCAAACCCATTGCTGTCAAGTCAATTCCGACTCATAGCAATCTTACAGGACAGAGTAGACCTGCCCTGCCCCATAGGGTTTCCAGGGAGTGGCTGGTGGATTCGAACTGCTGACCTTTTGATTAGCAGCTGAGCTCTTAAACACTGCACCATCAGGGCTCCGTAATACTACAATATATTATATATTCTATATTACAATATATCATATATTACAATAGGAGCCCTGGTGGCACAACAGTTAAGTGCTTGGTTGCTAGCCGAAAGTTTGGTGGTTTGAACCCACCCAGCGTCTTCTTTGGAGAAAGGCCTGGCGATCTTCTCCCGTAAAGATTACAGCCTAGAAAACTCTATGAGGCAGTTTTACTCTGTCACATGGGGTCACTATGAGTTGAAATCAACTCAACAGCCTCTAACAACAACATATATTATATGTTTATTTGTTGGCTTATCTTCATGCCTTTCCCCCTGCCCCACTAGAATGTAAGTAAACTCCATGGGACAAGAATTTTTTTTCCATTTTATTCACATAGTTGCTCAGTCAGGAGTTGTCGAACTCGTGCCTTTGTTCAGTCATTGATTGCTCATCTCCCTGGTGTGCCTTCTCAATTCCAGGTGACACACGGGTGTCAGACCTGGCCCAGTTCCATGGAGTGGGTATTTCAGGCCTTTTCTTCAAGGAACCCTGGTGGTACAGTGAATAAGTTCTCAGCTGCTCACTAAAATGTCGGCAGTTCTAATCCACCAACCACTCCAGGGGAGAAAGATGCGACAGCCTGCCTCTGTAAAGACTGCAGCCTTAGAAACCCTATGGGGCAGTTCTGTTCTGTCCTGTAGGGTCATTATGAGTTGGAATCAACTCGAGGGCACTGAGTTTGGTTTGGTTTGGCCTGAATGCCCTCAGCCCACTGCCATTCCCTAAACTTGTGCTGGCCTGTTCTTCCAATCCCTTCTCCCTTCTCCCTAGGCACAGCTCTGGGGAGTGGGGAACTGTGCTGCCGCCCTATGGAGTGGGCCAGTGGCCACCTTCTCTGCTCCCCAACCTCTACATCGTAGGTGGCTCAGGAGGTTACCTAGTTTACTCTGCCCCAGTTGACCAGAACCCTCTGGGCTCTGCGATGCCATGGGTTCCCTGGCTGAGGTCCAGGCTTCTGTCTTGCTAGGGGCTGTAAGCAAGAGAACAACAGATCAGATTTTGCAAGCCTGAAATAGTTTATGGCCAGGCTAAGGCAGGGAGGAAGGCGGGCATGGCCCCAGGAATGCAGGAGGAATGCCTGGGAGGCTGTCCCACCCCCCACCCTTCCTCTACTTCCCACGGGCAGCACAGAGGGAAGTGGTTTGGGCCCTGAGCGTTTCTGGGGCAAGAGTGGTCTCAGGGCCAGTGAGTAGGTGTGTATGTGAGTGGGTGGGCTTAGGCTACCTCCAAACTTGGAGATCATCTCCTCCAATGGGACCACCTGGATTAGACCTAGCTGTTCCACTGTATTCCATCTTTCCTACTGAGGTGCCCGTGGCACTGTGGACACATATCTTCCTTAGAGTGTGTGTGTGTGACTGGGGAGAGAGGGGAGAGGTTTTTTGGCTTGAAGCAGGGTCTCTGTATCTTCCTACTGAGGTGCCAGTGGCACTGTGGACACATATCTTCCTTAGAGTGTGTGTGTGTGTGTGACTGGGGAGAGAGAAGAGAGGTTTTTTTGGCTTGAAGCAGGGTCTCTGTATCTTCCATCAAACTAGGACCAACCTAAGTGGGGAACAGTGTCTCTACTATTGAACTGGGAGCTCCCTGAGGTCTGGGTTCATGTCTTTCCCTCAGATTGGGAATTCCTTAAGGACTGAGGCTGGGATTTCCCATCAGATGGAAGCTCTCTGGGGGAAGGGCCATGCTGCCCTCTCATCCAAACCCTTCCTAGGGCCAGGTGGGGGAGGCTGCTGATGCTGGAAATACAAGATGTCGTCTCCATCCCCTTCCTTTGGCTTCAAGACCAAATCTTCTTCAAACCTGCTAGAACGTGGGAGGAACTTCACAGAGGGCCAGTTGAGTCTTGTGGACCAAACACCAGCCTACTAACAGCCTTTGGCCTTTGACCTCTGCTCACGGGAACACTTGAGACCCCTTCCTATACGGAGGCAAAGAGAGCATCTGGACAGTCCACTTGACCCTACCAGCACCATATGCTGGGCTTGTCCCCCTCTGCTTGTGGCCTGAGGTCCACCCTAGGGAAGGACAGGCAACAGGGGGTTGACAATAGATAGGCCATAGCATGCCAGACTTCTGTCCGATAATGTTACCTGCATATTCCTGAGCCCTGTAGCAGGAATGGTCATCTTCCTTTCCATGTTTAACTCTGTCCAAGCGCACCAGCGGGTAGGGCCTGGGCTGGGCTTGGGCCCCCAGACAGCGGCAGCCAGGCGGGGACAGGAGAAGACAGAGGATTGGCACCTGGCTAAGGTCACAGGGTTCCAGCTCCCTCAGTTCCCACCGAGGCTCCAACTCTGGAGTGGAGGACACAAGTCACCAAAACTCTGGCTAGTCAGATCCTATCCCTCTTTTGTGGACATGGCTCTCTGGCCTCCATTGGCAGGACAACCACTTGCAATCACCCCACACACAGCTAGACCAGCCCCAGGGGGTCAGTCTGCGGTTAGGATTATGGACAATCTATGCCAAGTTGGGCCTGTCTGTGGCTAGGATCAGGGGGAACTAAGATCAGAGTTCAGGGTTAGGCTGTGACCAGGGTTATGAGTCAGTCTGTGGTCTGGGTTAGGGGAATTAGACTTTGGTTAGGATTAAGAATCAGTCTGTATAAGTGTCCATCAATGGATGAATGGATAAACAAAATGTGGTACATACAGACAATGGAATACTACGCAACAATAAAGAATAACGATGAGTCCATGAAACATAACATGGTTGAATCTGGAGGACATTATGCTGAGTGAAATAAGTCAACACAAAAGGACAAATATTGTATGATACCATTTTTTTTTAATGTCAAGAACAGGTTTCCACAGAGAAAGCAACATGCTTTGATGGTTACCAGGGTTGGGGGAGGGGAGGGAAGGAGAATCGCTTACTAGATAGCAGACAAGTGTCGATTTTGGTGAAGGGAAAGGCAATACACAATATGGGGAAAGTCAGCAGAATATGATCAAGGTAAATAAAGACACTGAGAGGTACAAAAGAATAAAGGACAAAGACAGTAAATGCTATAACATACACGGCTCTGCAACAACACTAATAATGACCAAAAGTTTGTAGGTGGTTACATAGGTAGGTACGTATGCTATATAGGTGTGGGAGGGCATATGGGAGCACACACATGTGCATATATAGGTGTAACTCAAAAAACCAAACCCATTGCCGTTGAGTCGATTCTGACTCACAGTAACTCTACAGGACAGAGTAGAACTGCCGAGCACCTGGTGGATTTGAACTGCCGACCTTTTGGTTAGCAGCCAAACTCTTAACCACTACACCACCAGGGTTTCCGTATATATGTATAATTGTGGACATTTGTATATACATATTTGTATTGCTGCATATATATTCATATATATAATAGAACACATAGGGGCGCAGTCATGGAAATTTCTTAGACCTATCCAAACACCCTGTGGGACTAAGTTACTAGGCTTGAAGACTAAGGACCATAGTCTTGGGGAGCATCTAGGCTAATTGACGTGACATAGTTCATAAAGATAATGTTCTACATCCTAGCTTGGTGATTAGTGTCTGGGGTCTTAAAAGCTTGCAAGCGGCCATCTGAGATACAACTATTGGTCTCTTCGCTTCTGGAAGAAAGACTGATGGAAACTGAAGACTCAAGGAAGCAATTAGTCCACAGGACTAATGGCCCACATGAACCACAGCCTCCTGTAGCTCGAGACCAGAAGAATTAGATGGTGCTTGGCTACCATTTTTTTGGCTACCACTACCAAACACTCTGACCAGGTACACAGTAGAAGTTCTCAGTTAGAATAGGAGAAAAATGTAGAAAATTCATAAAAATGACCAGGCTTACTGGACTGATAGAGACTGGAGGAATCCCCGAGACTACCTCCCTAAAACCTATTGCTGTTGAGTTGATTCTGACTCATATCTCCCTATGCCACCCTTTTAACCTGGGACTGAAGCCATTTCCGGAGGTCACCTTTCAGCCAAACAGTAGACTGGCCTATAAAATAAACAACAACATCTGTGAGGAATGTGCTCCTTAGAACAATCAACTTAGGGGACCAAGCAGGCAATATTTGCCCAAAAGCAAAGATGAGAAGGCAAGGAGGGGCAAGGAAACTGGACAAGTGGAAATGGGGAAGGCAAGGTGGAAATGGGGAGAGTGCTGATATATTACGGGGATAGCAACCAATGTCACGGAACAATTTGTGTGTGAATTGTTGAATGGGAAACTAATTTGCTGTGTAAACTTTCATCTAAAACACAATAAAATGTTAAAAAAAAAAAAAAAGAGTCTGTTCATATGATTAGGGATCAGTTTATACCTAGGATTAGGAGCCAGTGTGTAATCAAGACCAGGGATCAGTCTTTATTCAGGGTTAAGAATCAGTCTGCACAGGATCAGGAGTCAGACTGTACCAAGATTAGGAATCAGTCTATTCTAGGACTTACAGTCAGTCTGTACCCAGGAATAAGATAATCTATATAGCCCTGATGGTGCTGTGGGTAAGCACTTGGCTGCTAACCGAAAGGTCAGCAGTTCAAATCCACCAGCTGCTCAGCAGGAGAAAGATGTGGCAGTCTGCTTCTCTAAAGATTTATGGCCTTGGAAATCTACGGGACAGCACTACTCTGTCCTACAAGGTAGCTATGAGTCACAATCAGATCAGAATTAAGGGTCAGTGGGCACTGAGGGGTAGGTGTGTGTTTTATACTGGAATTGAATCTGCAACTTAGCCACAGAAGGTGACCCCAACCCAAATGGCCACTAGAAGGCAGAGGATACAATTTGTAGTTTGTAAAGACTTTGCTGATCTCCTGGCCATCCCACCCTAGATACCTACCTGCAGGAGTTACAAGGGACAGTAACTCATCACTCACAGGGGGCCTTAGCCCTCACAGATGACTTCAGCTTGTGGACTCACCAGGAACACCTGCCTAAACCCTGTGGGGACAGACTACTGTGCCCAGGCAAGCAGTTCACTGGACACCAAGTGGCTCAGAGGCAGCATCGTCCAACACCGTGACCTGGAAGAACGCTGGGCAACTCCACGGTTGGGGCTTCTGTTTATACTGCACCTCTCAAAACTCATTCACTAGCCGCTCATTCTGTAAACATTTCCTGAATACCTGCCATGCTTTGAGCCAGGGGTTCTCAAATTTGAGTTTCCAGAAGAATCAACCAGGAAGCTTGTGAAAAGGCTGATTTCTGGGCCCCAGAGATTCTGGAGCAGAAAGGCTGGCTGCTGCTCAGGAATCTGCACTTTCAATAAGGTTCCTGGTAATTTTGCTGTGGGAGTTTTAGGACCAACTTATGGGACCTGTCCTCAAAAAGCTCATCAGATTAAAAAAGGGATGGCAGAAAACTACCCATAATGCTGCCTGGTAAGTTCAGTGAGCAGGGTGGACTCCAAGGTCTTCAGGCATAAAAGGGTGTACATGAGTGTTTCCAGAGAACACCCGAGTATACCTTGCAAAGAGGTATAGTGAGTTCTTGCTTCGTCTTTGAACTTCCCACCTCCATAAGCTAAAATTTTGTTTGTCTTGTTACAATAATGGTGTGAAACTTATTTGCCTAACCACCCTAAAGCACTGTCATGTGCTTGGCATGGTTCTCCTACCTAGGAGAACTCAGGCGAAAGCATAAAAGAGTAGCCTGGAGAGTAGAAGTGTAGGAAGAAGCATAATTAAAGCATTAAATGAGGCAATGTAAAAGAATGCATATAAAAATGCTGTCTTGGCAGGGTGCTA
Source organism: Elephas maximus indicus (assembly GCF_024166365.1). Lineage (NCBI taxonomy): Eukaryota > Metazoa > Chordata > Mammalia > Proboscidea > Elephantidae > Elephas > Elephas maximus. Next base: position 108,322,945 of record NC_064819.1, read on the forward strand.
AGGAAGGGAATAATGCATAACAACCATTATTATTAATAACTTACCAATTGTCTGTAAACCATCATCCTGAAAAACACTGGCTCAAACAGTGCAAATCAACTTTGTTTAAACCATAGCTCCTGTGCTTTGTCCCACTGTCCCCTGAATGGTTCCCCTAGTCAAGAACTTTGCCTTTCTGCAGTTGGAGCATGGAAACAACAGTGTGTGTTCACTCTCCAGGTATCAAATTGCAATATTGACTCTGCTGTTGCAGACAGCACATTTCTCTCTTTTGCACCTGCCTCTTGTTTAAGTATCCCGATGCTGAAGTGTTTCAGTCATCTTGAGGACCTCACTGAAGGTAGAAAAACGAAACAACAACAACAAAACCAATTCAAATCTGTTGCTGCTGATTCTGACTCATGACAACCCCATGTGTTTTAGAGTAGAACTGCTCCATAGGGTTGGCTTGGTTGTAATTTTTATGAAAATAGATTGCCAAGCCTTCCTTCCATGGTGTTGCTGGGTGGGTTTGAACTGCCAACGTTTAGGTTAGTAGTTGAGCGCAAATCATTTGCACCACCTAGGAACCTCCACTGAAGGCGGAGGCTGTAAAGGATGGCTCCCCACCTTGGGGCTCTTGCCGTGTGGTATGCTTCTGGACAGTGACATAAATCCGTTTTTCGCTCTGAGAGTGGACTCACCCCTGGGGCTACCAGTGGGGCAGGAGCTTGAGGTGCTATGCTGCTCAGAGGTGGAGACAGGGCTGGCGTGTCCCAGGAGCTCCTAGGGGCCACGCCTTCCTGGCTGGTCCTGGGATTCCAGAGTCTTGCACACAGGGAGGGCCAGAGGTAACCTTCTACGCCGCTGGGCTGGGTTTTGGGTCACCTGGTCATAGCCTGCTTGATATCACCAGGGAGCTTTTACATTTATCCCAGTTGAATTTCACCTTGTTGGTTGCAGGCCAGTGTTTTCAGATATGAGATTCCCCTGGCTTCTCCAGCTGACTGGGGACTTTCCCAGCTTCCCTGGACACTCCCATACCTTCAGAGGCTTCCCTCCCTAGGGCATCTCTTCATTTTATTTGTTCCTTCATTCATTCACCAAATACTCATTAACACCCACTAGGCACCATGTACAGGACTTTCTGGGTGGAACAAATGGTTTAGAGCTCAATGACTAGCTGAAAGTTTGGCGGTTCAAATCTGCCCAGAGGCACCTCAGAAGACAGTCCTGGCGATCTGCTTCTGATCACAGCCTTGAAAACCCAATGGGGCAGTTCTACTCTGACACACATAGGGTCACCACGAATCAGAATCGACTCGATGGCAGGTAAGAACAACCACCACAGGCACCACGTAGAGTGCTAGGTGCTGGGATCCAGCGTATATGACCCAGCTCACGAAGTAGACAGCTAGACAGGGATGGAAGCAGGACATTTTTCTGTAGTGTGATATAAGTATGCCAAGGGGTAAAGGGGGCAGAGAAGGGGCACCTGATTCAGTCTTGGGGAGGGATGGGAGGCAGAGAAGTCTTCATGAAGGAGATCATAGTTTACCTGAGTCTTAGATTATGAGAAGGAGGAGTGGGCTGGTCGGGGGGGGGGGGGGCGGTGGCGGTGGGGCATCCAGATGGAGGAAATAGGCCAGAAACAGCATGACCAGGGGCTGATTTAAAAGTCATCTGGTAAGGCTGGATCTATCTGCTCAAGGCAGGTAGAATGTTGGCCTGAACCTTTCTGAGACTGCATGTCTGTGAAATGGGAATAGCACCCAAGGGCAGTGGTTGCTGGTGGCTGGCAGGACACCTTGAGGGTGAAAAATATCCAGGTGACAGGGGGCAGGTGTAATGCAGTTGACCCTTAGTTGTGGGGACAAGATCACTGTAGTGTGGTGGTAGCTAGGACCTTATTCTGTGAATAATGGGGAGCCAGGGGAGGTTTTAGCTAGAAGTGAAAACCTGGTCAGATCTGCTGTCTTGACACCATCCATTAACATCAGTGTCTGATGTGTCTTTCCTGTGGCTGTGAGTTGTGTGGGTCATTCTTAGTAGAGAGCTCTGGGAAAGCAGGCCTGGGTCTGCAATGGTCCAGAAGAACTGGACAGTGCCATGAGCCATGTGACTGAAAACTTATGCGGAGGGTGAAGTCTTCTAAGCCAGACAGACCTGGCTTTGAATCCCTCAGTGTCTAAGTTCTGGGAAGTCACTGTGCCTGAGCCTTGGTCGCCTGTCTGTGGAGTAGGAGCAATCTAATACTGATGGCCAAGTGGTGGTGAGAGCAGTGGGAGATAGCCTATATTGGAAATGGTCAGGGAGTGCAGCCCAGGAGAGCGTGGGGGGTGGGGTTCATTCCAAGGATACAACTAAGGAATCAGAGCCTGGCCACCATCCTCGTCCCTGCCTGAGTAGCTGTCTGTGATGTTCCTCCTTGCGTGAGGTCTGATAACAGAGCCTGGGGAGCTATCCCCACCATAAACAGTTAGGCCCTGGGTTTCTCCTCCTGACCTGGTGCCTTGGCCCTGTGTCCCCTGTGGCCCACCAGCCCTCTTGCCCCAGAGCTAGGGAAGAGAAGAAAGGGGGGCCTGCCCAACTTCCTGCAGGCCTCACAGTTCTGCAAGGCTGTCAGATTCCAAACAAACCGTAAGCCTACTACCTCCCTGTCAATTCCAAGCATTCTGGCCAGCAGGTGGCCAGGCTACCACAACTTAGGACTGCAGGGTCCCAGGGACTGGACCAGGCCTGCTTGACTGGATGAACCTAGACTCATGGTGAAGGGGCCTGGCAGAGTGGGGTATGTGGCAGAATGGAAATAGCACCAGGCAGGGAGGCAGAGATCCTGGGTTCTAGTCCTTGTTCCTCCACCAACTCACTGTGTGACCTTGGGCAGTTCCTTTCCCTTCTCTGGGCCTTTGTCTCCTCAGCTGAACCTTGAGGAGTTTGGTTATGATGGTCCAGGGTGTCCTCTATCCTGGTGTTCTAGGAGTCTGACGTTGCTGAGACCGAGAAATACTGGAGAGGTTGTACAGCCTTTTCCCAGACTCAGTGAGGGGCACGCTCACTCTTCATTTATTCGGTACCAGCTTCAACTCCAAAGAACAAGCCGCAAGGGAAGAACTATATTTGATTAAACGTGGCCTGTGTAAGTATAAGGAAGACCTTCTTGGGTCTGATTTGGAAGCTTCCAGTTACCGCTTCATTCACTGATTCTTCAATTCATTTGTTTAACAAATATCACTGGGCACCTGCTATAAGCCAGCCACTGTGCTAATAGCGAAGTCCCTGTGGTGTGGTGATTAAGAGCTCGGCTGCTAACCAAAAGGTCGGCAGTTCCAATCCACCCACCAGTCCTTGGAAACCCTACAAGGAAGTGCTACTCTATCCTATATATAGGGTCACTATGAGTCAAAATCAACTCGATGGCAATGGGTTTTGGCGCTTAAGAGCTGGGGATTTAATGATAAGCCAGGTGGGTGGGGTCTGTGTCCCTCTTAGAGCTCACTAGGAATGGGACTGGCTTGGTCTACTTTCCCCTGGGAAGCTGGGATCGAGCAGGCCCACACGTAGTATCTGGATAACAAACCTGAGAGCCCTGAGACCCAGTGGAACCCCTGTCCACCCCAACTGTGTTGAGGCCTGTCCTAACTACTGAAGGGGAAGTAGAGGGAGAGCCAATCTGCCCTTGCCCCAGAAGTTGCCATGCTGTGCAGAGACCCGGCCCCTACCTCAGGAGTGGTTCTAAGCTGGGATGGGGTTGGGGTAGGGGTGGGAGGCAGGCCAACACGTCAGGGAACCATAGAAGCCACATATCAGCAAGCACAAAACTCGGTCCTGTCCTGGAGCATTCTGGGTAAAGGCAGCCAGCGGTTCTTAGGGGCTTATGGACTAATGTTTCTTTCACTGGGAAGGGGGTGTAGATCAGGGCTCAGGAGTGAGGCTGAACATGGAACCATAGCTCTTGTGGTCTGGGAGATCTGTCTGTGGAAGTGGTCATGCCCTGGAAAGGGCTCTGGGTCCTTCCAGAGTCTGGGAAGGTAAAGAGGGACAGCTCTGACCAGCACCACACGAGCAGTTGGTCTCTCAATGTTCTCACAAGCAGGAGCTCACTCCCGTTGCCAGCAATGAAAAGGATGGTATCGGAGTACTGTCCCACTTAGAGGGGACTTGGGGACCTGGGTCATGCTTACCTTCCTTCTGTGGCCGACTCAACCATCCCTTCCCCCTGCCTGGCCAGGAAAGGGATGCAGAGGTCCAGGGCAGACACCATGTTCCTGCTCTCCCCAAGCCCCTTATATCAGGCTCTTGCCTGGCCACTCTCTCACAAAAGCCAAGACGGGCAGACACTGACAGCCCCTCTTCCCTTTTTCTTTGCCTGCCCCCCATCACTTATATTTCAACCACCTCCATTTTATTTAGACCCCTGTTAAGCTTGACTTTTTGGGCAGTCCCAGAAAGTATGTTTAGTATTCCATCCATGTTAGTTGAATGTTTTCTCTTGGAGAAACTGAGGCCCAGAGGGAGGGCAAGGACTTGCCCACCTCATCCCTCCAGCCAGAGCTGAGCTGTGACTGGAACCCAAGTTTTCTCTGGCTCCCAAGTTGGCTGCCTCCTGGACTTACTCCAAAACTTTAGGCAGGAAAGGTTACCTAATCGTGGGGCCGCTTGTTCAAAAATTACCAGGAATTTCAAGATGGTGACAGCAGAGCATTAAACCAGATGTGGGCTCTTCTGAGTGTGGCTTCCCACAAGTCATCTTTCCATGAAGCCAGCCCTGACTCTGGAGATGGGGGAGGAGGAGAGGGAGACCCCAGGCTGACTGAGCTGGTGAAAAGCCTGGCCAGGTAAGTCCTGGGTGGTCAGAGCAAGTACCACTCAGAGCCGGAAGTTATCTCCCAGCCAGCCAAGGCCTTCCTATTTCCAAGGTGAGTGAAAGCCACAGTTTGGAGACTGCTCTTGCCTAGAGGGTCATTGGGGTGCATCACCAGGCCTCCCAAAGGAGGGCGAGACAGATCCAGAGGTGTATTTTTATTAGCAGCTAGCTGCCTTAAACACTCCCCACTGGAAGGTTCTTGGGGGCCTGATGAGGAACCTGGAGGTGCAGCCACAGCCACTAGCCAAGGCTTCTGCTTGAGGAGTGAGGAGGGAAGTGCCGAGGGGGAGGAAGCCACAGTGGTTCCTACTACCTTATGCAAGAGGGAGAACAAAGGGGCTTTACTGGGAGGTATTATAAGATTAAGTGGCTGGGTCCAGGACAAACTCAGCAAGCCCCTTGGGACCTGAATTAGCAACAGCAACTGAAAGGGGGAATTACAGCTCGGGGACCTCTCATACGGCCCCACCCCCTTTAGTCCCTGCCTAAACCTCCTGGAAGAGCTAATCTGCTTCTTGTCCAGAGTTCCTGCCCGGGGCCTGGGTGAGGGGCTGTCCCCTCTGCCTAGAGGCAACTGGGGCCTTCCTGGGGAAAGAACTGCCTGACCCCTGGCCCCTGACACCTGGGACACAGGCTCTGAGCCAGCTGGGTGGCCCAATTTGGGCTCAGAACTGAGTCTAGCCCCTCCGCTTGGACCCTTGTGTGAGCTGTGGGTTGGAGGGAGAATCACTGTTCCTTTCGGGGCCTCTCCTTCTTGCTGAGAAAGTGGGAGTTTGGAGTTGTGGACTCAATGTCTGTCCCAAGGGGTCCTTAAAAAAACTGAGGGCACATGTGGCTGAGAGCAGGCTGCCCTGATGGCTGATAGGTGGAATGTCTCCAACACAGCTGGGACTTTGGAATCTCCGACTGACGTGTGTCTGAACGGTTAAAACAATGAGAAAGTGTTCAACGTTCCCCGTGACCTGGTCCCCACTGGCCTTCCCAGTTTCATTGCTTAAACAATACCAGTTGTGGGCAGCTTCACTCCTACTCAAGGTGACCCCATGTGTGTCCAAGTAGAACTGAGCTCTATAGGGTTTTCAGTGACTGATTTTTGGGAAGGATAGTGCTAGGTCATTCTTCCGAGGTGCCTCTGGGTACACTCCAACTTCTAACCTTTTGGTTAGCAGCTGAGCACGTTAACCCTTCACATCACCCAGGGACTCTTCATGGCTTACCACTTGCCATTCTACAACCTATGCTCCAGCAATAGCAAGCTGAAGACACCATGCTATTTCCTACCTTTGAACTTTTGCTCCTGCTTTTCCCACTGGCTGGAATTCCCTTTCCTGGCTTACTCTTTGGGGCCATGGTGGCGCAGTAGTTAAGAGCTACAGCTGCTAACCAAAAGGTCAGCAGTTCAAATCCACCAGCCATTCCTCGGAAACCCTACGGGGTAGTTCTACTGTGTCCTATAGGCTATGAGTTGGAATCGACTGGACAGCAACATGTTTGGTTTTCTTTGGTTTGGCGTACTCTTCGTTTCTTAAGACTCAGCTCTGTCGACACCTTCTGGAAGCTTCCGCTGACTCCTTCCCTTACTTCTATCAGTGCATTTACTAATTGAACAGTATTATCTGTGTCTCTTTCTCCCCAAAGACTGAGCTTCTTGGAGCTGGGACCATGGCATCTTCATGGCAGAGTCATCAACACCCAGCACTACAGCCTATACAGAGCAGATGCCCGGAAAACATAGATACACAGCCTCTCAGGGGTGACAACGGTGACATCACAGGACATTGTGTAATGGTAATTGAGGGCAATAGAGAGAATGATTACAGGGTGATGGGAAAAGCCTAGAAGTGGGGATTGACCCAGAAAGATGGGGAGGAGGGTCTGTAAGTGAGATCTGTAAGCAAAGGCGAGACCTGAAGGAGGGGTAGGAGAAGCATGAGGATGTGGAGGAGAAGAGCCTCTGAGGCAGAGGGAACAGAAGGCGAGGGGGCCCTAACGAGGGACAGGACAGGGCATGTGGTGAAGAAGCTGAGGAAGCTGTCCAAAGGGCAAGACCTGGGAGCAGTGCGAGAGGGTGTGAGACGTGGCTGGCGTGGCCAGGCCAGGCCTCCAAGGCTGTGGAAGGGATTTTACACTTTACCCGGAGAGCAATGCAAAGCTATTAAAGGGTTTTAAGCAGGCAAGTGAGTGAGGTGATGAGATTTGCATTTCTAAAAGATCACTTTCACTGCTGTGTGGAGAGTGGATTAGGAGGGAGGAGAGGCTATTGCCTTGTGAGTGGGACAGAGAGGGGAAGGAACAAATTGAGAGATTTGGGGTCAGGACTGACAGGACTTGGAGATTGACCGGGTTTGTAGTGAGAGGGAGAAAGAAAGGAGGCTCCCTCGTTTCCAGCCTGCCCCCTGTGTGTGTGTGTGTGTGTATGTGCGTGTGTGAGTGCATGGTGTATACACGTGTACCCCTTGTAAGCCATGCCATGGGGGCGGGAGCAGATGCTGGAGCCAGCCTCCCCGTCCTGAGAGTGGCATATTCACTGAGCCCTCATCGGATGGGGATTGTGGGGCATGGTTGCCGTTGCCCTGCTGTTTGCACTGTTACCATCCCTGTGAGCCTCTGTGTACGGATGGAGGACGCACAAATGCAAGTGAACGTGTATACTACATATCTGTGCACGTGCACTTAGACTCACAAATATATTCACACTGTGAACGCACAGTGCATGATGGGCAATGTGGACACTCGCTCACATACCTGGACATACAGATAGACAAACAGCATGCTCTTCAGTCATACATGTTTTACATGTGGACATAAAAAAAAAAACCAAACCCAGTGCCATCGAATTGATTCCAACTTATAGCGACCCTATAGGACAGAGTAGAACTGCCCCATAGAGATTCCAAGGAGCACCTGGTGGATTTGAACTGCCAACCCTTTGGTTAGTAGCCGTAGCACTTAACCTCTACGCCACATGTGGACATAGACCTATTAATAATGACAATAACCAACATTTATTGGGTGCTTGTTGTATGCCAGGTATTACTCTAAACACTTCCTATGAATTACTATTTAGTCTTCATAACTATTACATGGGATCATCGACTTAATACTTCCATTTTAGAGATGAGGAAACTGAGACCCGGAGAAGTCACATGTTTTGACTAAAGTCACACATCAATCAAGTAAGTGGCAGAAGTGAGATCTGAACCCATCAGTCTGGCTCCAGAGCCTAAGCTCTTAACTACTAGACCACTTAGTGTATTTGACTGTGAGGCTCGGCTGCCATGTATTACACAATCCCACAGAGGTGCACAAACACCGAAACAGCGCACTCACAGTATGTATTTATGTACATGACACACGCACTTGCATATGACATACGTCACTTAGACACTCAAGTATTTTAGAGGGCATACATTGATTTAAGTGCACACATATTCATTGTTGTTATGTTGTTGAGTGCCGTTGAGTCGATTCTGACTCATAGCGACCCTCTTGGACAGAGTAGAACTGCCCCATAGGGTTTCCTAGGCTGTAATCTTTACAGGAGCAGATCTTTTCTCCCACAGAGTGGCTGATGGGTTTGGACCGCCAACACACACTTATTACGTAGGTATTAATTGGTGCAGAGATATTTTAAAAGTGCACAAACATGCACACTCATGTTTATATAAAGTATATACTATATATGCAAGGAGCCCTGGTGGTTCAATGGTTAAGTACTTGGTTGCTAACCAAAAGGTCAGTGGTTTGAACCCACCAGCTGCTCTGTAGGAGAAAAGACCTGATGATCTGCTCCCATGAAGATTACAGCCTAGGAAACCCGATAGGGGCAGTTTTACCCTGTCGCATAGGGCCGCTGTGAGTCAGGAATGACTTGATGGCACAAAGCAACACTAATAAAATACACATAGGCAGTTCACACATGCACACATAGGCAGAACACACATACACACATATGTGCATGCACAACACACACATGAAGTACACAATACATACGTGTCATGCACGTACTTGCATATTAGCCCATATGCATATTCACAGGTATGAAATATACATGTCTACATCCATGCATGTAGTAGCAAGGCTCACTCTGCATACATACATTATATACACTTGCACACTCATGCAATACACAAGTACGGATATGCAGCACACACTTACACACATGTCTCATACTTGTCCGCACATGCACACACAAGGTACTCATGCATGCACACATATGTAGTATACACAAATACAAACTCCCTCACCCTTTCTCACACAGAGCAATTTACGACCGTCCAGGCTCATGTCCGGACTTCTATTAACATTAATGAGGTGATGTCGTGGGGTATTTGGAAAACTTTGTCCTCCAGGGGCGGGGGCGGAGGTGGCAGCGAGGGGGAGAGAATGGGGAGGCCACGGTCACAGAGGAACAGCTAATTATCCGGCTGACCAAGGTTTGATTGTTTTTCTCACGGCTTCCCCCCACTGTCCCCAACCCAGGGCCAGGTTCTGGCTGTACCAGAGGGTGTTGGGGGCAGGGAGCAGGAATGGGGCAGGGAGGAGCAGAAGGGGGCAGGGGAAAACGGCAGGCGGTGGGACAGTGGCTGACCTGAATTTCAGTGTCATTTACACCCCGCCCCCCTGCCCCCAATAAGGCAGCCTCTGGAGCTAGCCGAATTGTCTCCTGAAATGGTTCAAATTCCTAAAGGTTTGTGTCTCTGTGGCCCTTTCCTCCCCACACTCTGATAAGAACCTGCATCAGAGTTAAATTCAACATCTTCATTTCAGGAACTTTTATTTGCTGACCCAGGGGGCATAAAAGGAGTCCCACACATACGTTAAACCATTGCTATTGAGTAGATCCCAACTCATGGTGATCACATGTGTGTCAGAGTAGAACTGTGCTCCATAGGGTTTTCAGTGGCTGATTTTTCAGAAGCAGGTCACCAGGCCTTTCTTCTGACTCACACCTCCAACCTTTCTGTTAGCAGCCAAGTGCTTTAATCATTTGTAGCACGCAGGAACTCCACCCATGTTACCATCTCAATATCTAGCACAGGGAGTAATGCCCATACACATTCCTTCCTTCCTCCATTCATTCTTTTAACCAACATTTATGAACCACAAGGCACTGTTTGAAGCAACTCATCAACTTCCTATAGTCACCTGTCTATGAAAAACCTTTCTCATGCAGAAGTAGGTGTGGACTTCCCATAAACTCCTGAGTGAGAGAAATTCCTCCCAACCCTGAGTCAGAGAAATTCCTTCCAAACCTTCTGGGCATTAAAATAACCTTACATTTTGTACACCTCTTCCTTGCTCGTAAAAATGTCTTTTATATACTCGATCCATCTGAGGCTCACAACAGTCCCGAGAGGTTAGCAGGGTAGGTACAGTTATGCCCATTTCACTGATGTGGAAACTGAGGCTGATCAAGGACCAGTTTTCCTATGGTCCTGTGACTAGGAAGAGGTGAGGCTGAGACTCGAATCTTTCAAGCCACTTCTCTGTGAATCACCACATGTTCTCCCTTCATTAATTTCTGGGACCTCCCAAAACTTAAAATGAATTAGACTTCATTCTGTGGAACTTTTTATTAAGTTTCCTGAGATGCTTGGAGCAGTCTTGGGGTAGAAGGTGGAGAGCGTGGTTCACCATGGATGCTGGGAAGAGCCTGGGTAATCACTTTGTCTCCCAATGCCATTTCATAGATGGGTACACTGAGGCCTTCTTGAGTCCAGATGGCACCAGGAAGGCTATCTTGGAGGCCCAGGTCAAAGGTATGATGTCCAGAAGGGACCTCTGCAGAGCCCAGGTCTAGACATCGCTTATAGGCAGGTCCACTTAGAAATTAACTGTTTTACTAACAAGGAAACTAGAACCTGACAAGCCATTCCCCCTCTCCCCGCAAAAAACCAAATCCGTCGCCGTTGAGTTGATTCTGGCTCATTAGATCAATAATATTTATTGAGCACCTACTATGTGTTAAACCCAGAGGATGGTACTAGGATACCAAAAAAAGGATACAGAGGAGGACTAATGGGCACAGCTCTCAAGGAGCTTACAGTCTGGTGCGGAAGAGTTTGGGACTTGGGGCCACAAAGCCTGGCTCTGAATTCCAGCTTAGAGGGTCATTCATTTTTTTTTTAAATAATTTTTATTGTGCTTTAAGTGAAAGTTTACAAATCAAGTCAGCCTCTCACACAAAAACCCACATACACTTTGCTACACACTCCCAACTACTTTCCCCGTAATGAGACAGCGGCTCTCTCCCTCCACTCTCTCTTTTCGTGTCCATTTCACCAGCTTCTAACCCCCTCCATCCTCCCATCTCCCCTCCAGGCAGGATATGCCAACATAGTCTCAAGCATCCACCTGATCCAAGAAGCTCACTCCTCAGCAGCATCCCTCTCCAACCCATTGCCCAGTCCAATCCATGTGTGAAGAGTTGGCTTCGGGAATGGTTCCTGTCCTGGGCCAACAGAAGGCCTGGGGGCCATGACCACCGGGGTCCTTCTAGTCTCAGTCAGACCATTAAGTCTGGTCTTATGAGAATTTGGGTTCTGCAAGGATCATTCATTTTTGCACTACCATGACATATCTCTTAAAAGCCAAAGAATCCCCCTAGCTTGTTGTCATGGAAGGAAAGTCACTTTAACTTCTCTGAGCCTCAGTTTTCTCGTCTGTAGAACGGAAAAACTCTTTTCTTTCTATAAGTCTGTTGTTAGAATTAGGTGCCAATACCCCTCACAGACATGATGTTCTTTTCCCTCCAGACTCTTCCCTTCCTCACTTCTTCCCCAATAAGGCCACTTGCTCTTCAGTGACCACCACAACATCCCCACCATCCTCAGCCTTGTCCTAACTTGAATGGGAGTGTAGATTGCTGAGCAGCATTTGGGAGGGAATATGGGGGACAATACCTTTCTCCTGCAGCTTCCTGCCTCACCCCTCCACCACCCCAGGGGTGACAGGGAGGCCCATGGCAAACCCTCCCCACCATGTTGTCTAGCTTCCTCAGCCTAGGCGCTGCTTTTCCCATGAGGGACTCACTTCATCCAGCTAGGGGCTCCTGAAAGCTAATGGAGAAACTGAGACTCTTTTGCAATGCTCTTGGGGAGCTGACTCTCTGGAGAAAACACTGTGGACGTACCTCTCATAAACCAAAGTATCCCCCTAGCTTGTTGTCATGAACTGAACTGAGTCCCCCCCAAAATACGTGTCAAGTTGGTTAGGCCATAATTCCTAGTATTGTGTGGTTGTCCTCCATTTTGTGATTATAATTTTGTGTTAAAGAGGATTAGGGTGGGATTGCAATACCCTTAACCAGGTCATGTCTCTGATCCAACGTAAAGTGAGTTTCCTGGGGTGTGGCTTGCACCACCTTTTATCTCTCAAGAGATAAAAAGGAAAGGGAACCAAGCAGAGAGTTGGGGACCTCATACCACCAAGAAAGCAGTGCCAGGAGCAGAGCATGTCCTTTGGACCCAGGGTCCCTGCGTGGAGAAGCTCCTAGTCCAGGGGAAGATTGATGAGAAGGCCTATGGAAAGAAAGAAAACCTTCCCCTGGAGCCCGGGTCTAGACATTGCTGGCAGGCAACGGGTCTGTTTTTTTTTTTTTTTTCTGGAATGACTTGTCAGGGTTCCAGTTTCCTTGTTAGCAAAGCAGTTAATTCCTAAGTGGACCTGCCTGCAAGCAATGTCTAGACTCCAGGGGAAGGCCCTGAATTTGGACTTTTAGCCTACTTTACTGTGAAGAAATAAATTTCTCTTCGTTAAAGCCATCCACTTGTGGAATTTCTGTTACAGCAGCACTAGATTACTAAGACACTTGTCCTTAAACAGAGAGATAAAGCCACTGATCAACAAGCCCCATCCAGGCTGTACTGTGAGGGGCATTTGCTCTCCTCTCAACTCTGCAGCTCAGCCCCGCTAGGTATGGATGAAGGGAGAGGGCAGCTGTGGCAGGAAGTCTCTTTCCAGCTGAACAGGAAGTGGCCCCCCCATGAGGTCGGTGGGGCCAAGTCTGTCTGCCAAGGTTCTGCAGAGCCCAGGTAGGCTCCCCTTTCTGCCCCAGGCAGGATGAGGTAAACACCCCAGAGGGGGATGAGGACTTTTGGATACTTGCTGCTGCTGTGCCACTAACTACCCCTGTGACCTCGGGTCTGCTGTCTGGGCCTTAGTCTCATTCCCTGTAAAATGGGTCAGCAGTCCTAGCAAACTGATATACTATGCACATCTTATGAGGCTATGAACAAGAAACACATAAATGCCTATAATGTCATCCAGATGGAACTGGGTCTCTCTTGGGGACTTGGACTGGGCTATGGAGTTCAGCCTTATTCCTGGTAGGCAAAAGGCCTATTGATGTCTTCATTGGCCCTGCCCCATCCCTAGCCTTAAGCTGTGAAAATGTCCCCTAAATGGAAACAAAGGTGCCTCAGAATTCCCTGTGGGGTCAGCGCAGGGCAGTAGGCTCTGCCAACATAGAGAGCCTGCAGGGCGCCGGGCTCCGCACTCAAGCCCTTGGGCTCATCAGCTTCCCTTGGGAAGGTAGCCTGGCAGGAATCTCACAATGTCCCAGGTTCAAGGCCTCGCCTGGCCAGGGGCACCTGGGGTGAGGGGTTGGGGGGGCCGGTGCCTGGAGACAGTGGGTTGGGAGAGGACTGGCCAGGAATGTGAGCTGGGAGGGCAGAATGTGAGAGCAAACAGTGGAACGGCTGGCCAGGGGGGAGCCAGAATGTGGATTCGGATGTGGGGGGGGGGTGGGGGCGGACTGCTGGCTGGGAGTGAATGGAGGTGGGGGCAGGGGCTGAGTGATTGTTTCCCGGGTTAGAATTTCACACTGGGCTGTGAACCTGTCTCCCAGCACCGAGGCTGCCCTTGGCCACGTCACTAGCACCGGGAATGGGGCGGGGGCTGGAACAAGGTACAGGGCACTGCAGCCCCCCAACCCCCCAAGCCCATGGCCTCTGCAGTTCCTCAAGAGTCTCCTCTCAGTAGCCCAAGATCTTACAGGGAGAGCTGGGCTCTAAGAGGAGGTTCTGCGCTAAGAAGCATCTTCCCAGAGAAGTGGCCAGAATGCTTACGTGTGTAAGGGTGCTTGTAAAATCAGGGTGCAAGCTCAGGATTAAGAAGCCTGTTTGCTCCACTTCTGCCTTCTTGTTGAAAGACTGAGGGCAAATTGCCCACCTCTCAGGCCTCGGGTCTCCTTATCTAAACAATGGAGACAACATCTGCCGACCACTGCACCCCCAGGGTTAGGGTTGGAGACCTATATGGGCTGCTGGAATAGACAACAGGGTCTCAGGTGGTCTTTGTGGGCAAATGGATGGGCACTTTGGTGGGATGGGGAAGGGGGGAGAGGGACATTGAGCTCATGGGGACTTCCTCCGGCCAGCTCACTTAAAAATAAGCACATGATTTAATGTGGCCAGTAAATCCTTTTACGCCTCGGCTTCTCAGCTACTGCACGACAGGCTCGTAATTCAGTTTTAAACAAGTCTAGGAATAGGGCTGCAGCTGTGGGATGCAGGGAGGTGCTGGTGTGTGCAGGGTGAGTCAAGCCCAATGGGGCTGGCCAGGCGCTGCTTGCCCCACGGCGGGGGAGGGGTAGCGGGGACAGGAGGGCAGGAGGGGAGGTGAAGTGGAGCCTGTGGAATCCCTGGAGGAAGGGGGCCGGGCAGCTGTCCTAAGTGAAGGCTCAGAGCTGCGAGGGACCCCTAGGCTCCTTCACTGCCAGGCCTTAGGGCACAACTGGGGAAAATGGGAGAAGATATAAAGTGAGCTCCTGAAAGGGTAGAAGAGCAAGAGAGGTGGGCATGACCCAGTTGCTATAGGGAAGACTCAGCTGCACGGAGGGGCAGCATTTAAGAACCTACACAGCTATGCAGGCCAACTCTCTGGGTTCAAATCCCAGCCTCACCTGTTACCAGCTATGTAGGCAAGTTACTTTACATTTCTGTGGCAGTAATACAAGGGTTAAATAAGACAGTGTACAGTAATCACTCAATAAATAAAATAATATTTGCCCCTTTCCTCCAAAAAGGTCTTCTAGATTCTCTAAAATAGTGCACAGAAATGGAGACTTTCTCAATGGACTGACCTTTGCCCCCAGGCATTGTGGGGCATTTGTCCCAGGGCATTGTGGGAGTTTGCCCCAGGGCATGGTGGGACCTATACTCCAAACCACAGTAGGATGTTTGCCCTGCAGACTGCCTGGCTCCTTTACACACCAGCAGGATGTCTTTCCCTCAGCTTGTGCTTTCTGGTTTTCTTTCTACCTCTCTGACCTTTTCCTCTGCCTATTCCGGGTGAACCAGGAAGTCAACCAGCTCTACGGCTCCTACAACCAACTGCCTTTGCGGTAAGCACACCCTGCAGCTCTTGTCTCCAGCCATCTCCTATCTCCTGGACCCCACCCACTTCCAGTTGTCCTTCTCTTCCCCAACACTAGACCTTCTCCTCATCTGACTTCCCTACTTACCCATGAAGTCATCCAGCCACAGACCCCGTGGTCCTATTACCACTGATAGTCACCATCTCCAAGGACCCACCAGTTCTACCTCCCAAGCCCTCTGAATCCTCCCAAACTCTCCTTTGTTGCCACAGCTGCTTCCTTGTATTAGGCTGCTAACGCTCCTCCTGCATCTTGCCCAGCCCGTCCGTCGTCCCCTGCAATCTATCCCCAAGTCAGCAGGGGGTTGCTTAAAACGCACACTGCATCAGGCTTTAAAGAGCTCTGATGGTTCCCGTCACCTATGGATAAAGAGTCCACTTCCTAGCACAAGGAGTCCTGGTGGTGCAGTGGTTAAGCGCTCGCTGCTAACCAAAAGGTCAGCAGTTCGAACCCACCAGCCACTCTGTGAGAGAAAGATGTGGCAGTCTGCTTCCAAAAAGATTTTACAGCCTTGGAAACTCTCTGTCCTACAGTGACTCAACGGCAATGGGTTTAGTTTCTTTTTTTTCCTAGCACACAGTGCGGGACATTTCCCTCCGTCTCTCCTTCCATTTTCCTGTGCCTCCCTCTCCACCCCACCCCCCACTCTCTGCATCCTAAGCGCAGTCACACAGGCCTGCTCTCCTCAAATTTCTCTACCTTCCTGCCTTTGCAGAAGCTTTTCCCTCTGCCTAGAATATTCTTTCTCAGCTTCTCCGATCTACAGAGTGGCTCTTTCTCTGTCCTAAAATCCTCTGGAATGAAGTCCTCACAGGTCAAGGTCCCGACAGGCCTTTGAGGTTCCCTTAAAGGGGTAACTAGGGTGAGTTTACTGCAAGGCTGTGTACAGGGGTGTGAGTAGAATCGTGAGAAGCAATGTGGAATACAGCAGTACCAGGGAGGGCCAATGGCCAGGGCTGCCCTGGCCCTGGAAGGGCCAAGGAGGGGCTGTTCCTGGAGCCAAGTGAAAGCCAGCACTGTCGGAGAGGGGTCACCTGCCAAGACCTGCGGCCATAGGTAGAGGAACACACCTGCTGCCAATCTGTGGTTTGCAAGGTTGCTGGAGGAATCTCTCTTTCCTCCCATCCTCAGATTACCTGCCAGTGCCTCCCATTGACTGAATTCAACCAGAAGCCAGAGGCCAGTGGAGCTGGGGTGGTGCACTCCATGGGGGTCTACCTTCCAGAGCAGAGAAGGGCAGAGAATGGACCTGCGGAGAATAACCTCCAAGAGCCCTCGCATCGGTAGCCGTCTGGCACTCTGATCTCAGCCACCTCCCCAGCAACTCTCCTCTCACACCCTCTGTGTGAATCTAAACTTAATACCCATGAACTTGGAGCACTCCAGCTATATCTTTGTAATGCTGTTCCCTCCTCCTGGAAAGCTGTTTCCCAACTTTTCGTTTTAGCTAAGGCCTGCTCATACTTAGACCCTCAGCTCCAGCATCGCCTCGTCCCCAGGAACCACATATGTGCTCCCAAAGCCCTCTGGGCCCACCTCCACAGGCACTTAGCTCTCTTCATTGTCCTGATCCCCTCACTCATCTGTAACTCCGTCAGGGTCAGAACTGCGCCCTGCACACTGTAGGTGCTCACTTAAATGCTTTCAGAAGGAATTCTATCACTTATCGCACTGCAGCAGAGTTATTTGCTTATGTTGCTCTCTCCCCTGGATCTTTATCTCCTTGAGAGCAGCCATGTCTAACTCCCCTCAAAATCCCCCTAGGGCCCCACACATGTTGTTGCTGTACAGTCCATTCTAACTCTTAAAAAAAAAAAAACTCATAGTGGCTACTTAAATAATGTTTGTTGACTGTACGAATGAATGAACATGGGTGAGGCAAAGAAGACAGAAAGAATGGCACCCGTAAGTGTGCTCGGAGAGCTCAGAAGAAGCCATTGCTTCTAGCTTGGGGGGATCAGGGAAGACTTTATAGAGGGGATACCTTGGAAGCTGGCCTCGAAGGACCTGGCCATGAAGAGGGTTGAGCAGGGCACTTCTGGTAGGAGAACGGCATGAACAAAGGCCTTGCACAGGAGAGCCTGGGCCTCTTGGGGAGGTCTGACGGGATAGGGGAGGGTCAGGAGCTAAAGGGAAGAGGAGCCAAAGTGTTCTTGTTGGCCACCCAGCGCTCTGTCCTTTCCAGCTTGTGCAGTCTTGCCCTCTGTCTTCTCCCAGCCTCTCTGCCCCTTCTTTCCAGGCCCATTCAGCCTACTTCCTCTAGCACCCTCTGGGGTTACCCTCCCCCTCAATTACTGGAAGTCCTGGCTTCCTCACTAAGGACCTCAAGGGGAAAATGACCAGTGGAGTAGGGGTAGGGGACCAGGCCACCTCCCTTCTCCCCTGGGTGGGGGGCAGACACAGAGTCTCTCTGAATTGCTGGACACTCTGGTCAACCCTACTGAGTCTATAACTCCCCTACATATCCCCCATTATGAGCCACCCCCAGGTGCCCAACTCAGGCTCCAGGGCCTTCTTATTCTTGCCCACTTCTCTACTCTATGGGTCTTGGCTCAGAGTCTCTGAGAGTTTGAGCTGTGAGTTCGAGTTTGGGCAGGAGTCTGCTTACCCCCCAGTGACGTGTTGGGCTGTCTGGGCCACAGGGAGCCAGACGTGAAAACCACAGGTCAGTGGAGCAGGGTGGCCGGCCACAGTGTGCCAGCCTGGGCACTCGCCCTGCCCCTCCCTCTCCTCCCCTTACTGAGGGATGTCCCCAGTGGACTGGCCAGCCGCCAGTGGCTCCTACGGGAACATGCTTTCTGCAGGCTGTGGCTAGGGAAGGATGGGCTGGCTGGCTGTCCTGCCAGCTCTGTGTGGGGAAGAGGGAGGTGCCCCCAGCCAGCCAGCACCCTACAGGATGCCAGCCGAGTGACCAAGGCTCTGCCCCCACCCCCACCCAGGGGAGGAGGAGGTGGTCCGGTTCTCTCCCCCCACTCCACTGGTCATTTTCCCTTGGGGTCCTTGGTGGGGAAGCCAGAGATTCCAGTACTGTGAAGGGGTGGGTAACCCCCAGACAGTGTTTATAGGCGTGGGCTTGGGGCTCACTCAGTGGGACTCACTGACTTCTAAGGTGTGGAGCAGCTGGCTCTGGGAAAAACGGGGTTTAGCAGCAGGGTGGGGTGCAGAGGAGGAGGTCCTTCCCTGGTACTGGCACTTGGGCCCTCTCAGTCCTGACATCTTGTTGCGACTGAAAGCTGGGCTGAGCTCGCTGCTGCTCCTCAGCCATCTACCAAGCACCAGGCTCCTGCTGGCCCTCGCATGCGTAGGGAAGAAGAAGCCAAACAGGAGCCAGCAGATCCTCTGAGGCTCCCCCCGCCTCCTCCGCCGTCTCCCTCAGCTCTCCCAGGCCTGAAAGCCAAGGCACCCGTGGAAAAGGCGCCCTTAGCCCCGCTCCAGTGATGCAGAGAGGGGCCTCCTTGGAGGGACCAGGCGTGGAGGAGTGGGCCCCAGGGGGTGAGAATTTACTGGGGAGTGAGGAGTGTGAACAGGGTGGGAGGCAAATGAGAGCAGGGCTTACTCTCACCCTCCACTGCTGCCCTCTGCAGTGAAAGGGCTACTTCCCTGGCTGTTTGGCTTCTTCCAGAATAATAAAGGGAAGCAGGACAAGGATTTTGTTTCCCTTCAGATTCATTTATTGATTTACTCCACGCTTCCTTCAGTGTTCACCTTGTTTGTTTGTTCCTTACTTCCTTGGCTTGTTCATTCATTCATCCATTTAATAAACCTATCTAAACACCCCACATGGGTTGTGCAGTGGTTAAGTGCTTGGCTGCTAACCGAAAGGTCGGCAGATCGAACCCACATGAGAAAGATGTGGCAGTCTGCTTTCGTAAAAATTTACAGCCTTGGAAACCCTATGGGGCAGTTTTACTCTGTCCTACGGTGTCGTGTGAGTTAGAATCAACTCAACCGCAATGAGTTTGGTTTTTGGTTTGGTTTAGGGATCTAGAGAAATGAGAGATGAGGGTTCTTAAGCTTTTCAGGGGTGAAAATCTTCCCGATGAGTGATAACAGTATACACCCCCTCTCTCATGGTGTATGTCACTAAAAAAAAAAAAAAAGTCACTAGCCCAGGTTAAAAATTCCTAGATGCTCTCAGCTTAGCGGGGGAGACGGACATGAAACCCAGAACTAAACACAGTGTGATAAGTGCTAAGTGGTTTGATTTTTGGCTTAGTGTCTTACTAAGTCTCTTACCTCTCTGGTAAGTGGATAATTTTTCAGTTCCCAGCTTTGTTGTGCAGGGTAAATGAGACAAGTTCTAGAAAGAGCGTAGCAGTGCCTGGTGTATATTACAAAAAAAACTAAACCCGTTGCCGTT
The DNA here is from genome assembly GCF_024166365.1 of Elephas maximus indicus. Lineage (NCBI taxonomy): Eukaryota > Metazoa > Chordata > Mammalia > Proboscidea > Elephantidae > Elephas > Elephas maximus. The sequence goes on from NC_064819.1 coordinate 108,342,532, forward strand.
GAGTCAATTCCAACTCATAGCGACCCTATAGGACAGAGTAGAACTGCCATGTGGCAGTTCTGCTATCAACTGTGCTTTTAACCATTACCCTATACTGCCTTTCCAGGATGGCTGTTTTTTCACTGAAGCCTGAACCTCTAATTCCCACTCATCTTCTTGCATATCGTTTCTGTTGAAACGGGGGATCCAGGAGAAATCCTGAAAATGTAAGTCCAGGTTTAAGTGTAGAGGCGAGTGGGGAGGAAGTCTCTGGAGGACCAACTTTTTTCTTTTTTTTTTATTGTGCTTTAGGTGAAAGTTTACAAATCAAGTCAGTCTCTCATATAAAAATTTATGCACACCTTGCTATATACTCCTAATTGCTCTCCCCGTAATGAGACAGTACACTCCTTTCCTCCACTCTCTTTTTGTGTTCACTCGGCCAGCTTCTGACCCCCTCTGTCCTCTTATCTCCCCTCCAGATAGGAGACGCCAACATAGTCTCATGTGTCTACTTGATCCAAGAAGCTCACTCTTCACCAGTATCATTTTCTATCCCATTGTTCAGTCCAACCCCTGTCTGAAGAGTTGGTTTTGGGAATGGTTTGGGGGACTAACTTTAAGGAGTAGTGGGGGCATCAGCCTGGAGCCAGGAGGGCTGGGTTTAGGTTTTGGTTCTGCCATTTATAAGCCAAACTTTCCGGGCCTCCATTTCCTCATCTGTAAAATGGGCACATCAATTCCGATGTCACAGCATTGGTGCAAGGGGATGTGACTATAAAAGCCCTTTGAGAAGGCTGCCCCACGGCCTTACCAAGTACCAGCTCTATACCAGGGCCTCACATCTGCCTCTTTCACAGACTGAGAGGGCCTCCAGGCCAGGGCTGGGCCTGATTTTTTTGTCTCCAGCTCTTGGCACAGTCCCTGGCACATGTGGTGCTCTAAAATGCTTGCTGGATGAAAAAAACAGGAGGTGCCTCCCAAATGTCAGGCCTTACTCATGCCATGAGGCTTCCCCTCCTTCTCCCAGTCTGGAGGCCCGAAACCTTCCTGCTCTGGGAGTCCCGGGAGAGCAGCAGAGTTGACAGAGAACACGCCTTTACACCTCCCATGCGTCCCTGGCCTCGGCCCAGTGCTGCCCCAGCCCTAGGATGCCTGGTGATGCCCAGATCAGGCTGGGCCCAGGCAGGGGCCCACAGCCCCAGGGCGCAGACAGGTGGCCTGAGAGGGACCAGGCCACTGCAATTTCACATGAAGAACCTACCGAAGCTCTTCTATTAATACACTGACCCCCCACCCAGAGTATCCCAAGGACCCTGCCCTGAAGAGCAGGAGCAGGTGTGGCCAGTACCCAGGTCTGGAAGCAGTCTTCTACCTGAATTTTATTTTGTGAATTGTACCGCATATTCTCAAAATGAGGTCTCTGGCTATTTAAAGAGATCAGTGGCAAGTCCTTTCGTGAAGTAGAGAGAGTCCCTTGAGGGATCCTTTGGGCAAATTTAGGTTCGCTTCAGGGAAAGAAAAAGCTTCCCTTGGGCAGCCTGTTTTACAAACCAGGAAACCAAGGTCCCGAGGGTCCAAGTGCTTTGCCTAGGGCCCATTCATTGGGGTAGAACCTAAGCAGAAAGGAAGCCCACACTCCAAAGAGAAGTTGGGGAGGAGGTGGACTCTGTGTTCCACGGTGGATAAGAGCCCAGAGTGGAGCCAGGGTTGTGCACTGCCAGGAGGGTGACCCAGGGTGGCCTAGCCAGGCCATGGGGTCAGCCAGGAGTCTGGTTATTAAACAGTCCAGCGTGGTCAGTGCAGCTCCATTCACCTGGATAAGGCAGCGCAGTTTTGTTGGGCCTCCACTGGACACCAGTGCCCAGAGCAGTGCCTGGCACATAGTAGGGGCTCAGTCAATCGTTGGATGATTCTTCCAGAATATCTAGGATGGATTGCCCTCATCAGCAGCTGGCAGGCTCATGGTGGGGAAATCTGTTGGGTATGCCGAGCCTATTCCATAGGCCCTCTCTGTGCTTGGGGCAACACTTGGTGCTGCTAGGGGACAGAGTGGGGATGGGGTAGGTAGTAGAATAATCAGGAACTAAAATCAGTCCTGGGGGGGTGGGGTGAGGCATTTTCTCCGAAAAGGTGGCATTTGAGCACAGAGCGAGTCATGTGGGTATATGGGGAAAAGCATTTTCAGCAGAGGGAAGAGTAGGTGCAAAGGTCCTCAGGCAGGTGTATGCCTGGTGTGTTGAAGGAACAATGCCAGTGTGGCTGGGGCAGGGTGAGGGGGAGAGTGGAGGGACTGAGGTCAGGAGGTAGCAGGGGAGCAGATCATGTGGGGCCTCGCTGGTCTGGTTGTAGTACAACTCTGAGTGAAGCCAGCAGAGATGGGGCATGCTCTGATTTACATTTTAACCAGCTCACTCCTGGCTGTTGTACGGAGAATTCACTGTAGGGGGCAAGGCCAATTATGGAAGCAGTCCAGGTGAGGGTGACCTGGATGGTGGCCTGGAGAGCTTGGATAGGGTTGGAGCAGTGGTGATGTGAGAAATGATTGGACAGAAAGTATTTAAATCCCAGCCCTGCCACTCTTTAGCTGTGTGTCCCCTAGCTAAGTTACTTAACCTCTCTGAGTCTCTATTTTCTCATCTGGAAGACAAGGTTGATAATAACACTCACCTAAATAACCGGGTTTTGCTGATATGAGACAATTTTTTTTTTTCATTGTGCCAAAACTTTTTATTAGGTTGGCACTTGGAGAGAACTGTAAATAAAATGCTGCGTACGTGCATTTTTTACTTTGGCCCCATCCCTTTACTAAAACAGTGATCTCAAAGGATAAAATGTTTTCCTAATTGTCCATCAAATGGCCTTCACTCAGTCCTTAGAGTATGTAACTTCTCTGCAGCCTTTCATATCTGACACCGGTGCTTCCTTAGCTCTCGGCACCATGGCCTCCAACGTGGATTACCCTGAGCTCTGGCTCACTGACTGGGCTCCCTACCTTGTAATCCAATCCATAATCACTGTTCATCTTGTGATGAGGAGAACGGCTGTATTTTCTTGAACTCTACCATTCCTGGGTTAGGCAGCCTCAGACATTGCAGCTCCCATGGTGGGACAATTCTGTAGTGTTCTGGAAGTCACTCGTAAACACTAAATTCTACTTCCCAGACCTTTTGATGATGACGTAAGCTGAGGACGTAAGAGCCTTGTATTGAATATTCAGAGTAGTATTTGTTCCCTGTGTGAAATCTGATGGTGTCATGGGTATTCAATAAGCTTTTTTTTTTTTGTACTTTAGATGGTTTACAGAACAAACTAGCTTCTCATTAAATACTTAGTACATGTATTGTTTTACGTTGGTTAACGACCCCATGACAAGTCAACACTCTCTCTTCTTGACCTTAGGTTCCCTATTACCAGCTTTCCTGCCTCCTTCTGCCTTCTAGTCCTTGCCCCTGGGCTGGTGTCCCCTTTTAGTCTTGTTTTGCTTTATAGGCCTGTCTAATCTTTGGATGAAGGGTGAACCTCAGGACTGACTTCATTACTGAGCTAACAGGATGTCCTGGGCCATATTCTTGGGGTTTTCTCTAGTCACATGAGACAATTTATGCAAAAACACAAGCATAGTGTCTGGCACATATTTGGTGCTCAATCAGTGACAACTTAGTCACTACTGACCCTGTAATCCCATTGTGCTGGGGACAACATATTCAAGGTAGAATAAACTGGGCCCAGAAGAATCGGGGAAGTAGGAGGGTCAGCTGGCTCGCGTGGAACAGAGGTTTAAACGTGTTTAAGTCTTCCAGTGTCTTCAGGCCCTACTGGGCACTGCCTTCCACCGCTTGCCTGCTGCTCCCAAGCCCCAAGGCAGAGGTGTCCTTCGGCCTCCTGTTTGTTTTTTACCTTTGATGAAGTTTCAGCTGAGAAACCGGCCCCGCCGGTCACTGGGCCCAGCAACCCCGCCGCCCCCCTCCCCCACCCCCATGGGCTTCCAGCTGTTCCTGCAAAGTCAACAGTGGCCAGGAACAATGACAGGAAGGGAAAGGGGACGGCACGGAGGCTGACAGCCAGGGTGCCCACTGATAAGTATCTGAACCTCAGGAAGACTGTTGGAAGTAATGATGGGAGCAAACTCAGGTGGGGGGCTGGGGAGGAAACTCGAGCCTTCAGCCTCTGCTAGTGCTGGTGGCTGCAGTGCCCACAGGTCTGGCCCTCCTGGCCATGGACAGGCGATGGTTATGCTAGAGACAAGGGATGGCCCTAGGCACAGCTGGGGGATGGTTGCCTTCCCTGCCACAGCCGGCCCAGAAGGGGCTTGGTGCAGCATTCTGTGACTCACTTATCCACCTATTTATTCCAAACACTGAGGCCATTGTGTACCAGGGCCTGGGGTTCCTGCCCACCAGGTGTATTTGTGGAGAAAGTGAGAGCCAGAGAGAGGAAGTGACTTTCCCAAAGTCACCCAGTGAGTTGCTGGCAAAGCCCACCTGGGACTCCCTGTCCAGTGCTCTGGCCAGTGAGTGAATGCTCAGCTGGTTTGGCCACCTCTTGGGTGGAAGAGGCCAGGTGCTAGTCTCCATGAGCTTTCTCCTTAGAGCATCTATGTCTGCCTGGTGAGATCAGAGGACAAAGGCTGTGCCCAGCTCGGGGCCACAGGGCCTCAGGGAGGGCTGGGCATGCCTCTAAGCTGGCTGGGCAGCAGGACCCCTGGCATCAGGGAGGGGGCCTCTGCCATGCTGTGTGGCCTCAGCCCACTCAGGGTCATTACCCTGGATCAGTTTCCCCATCTCTCAAATGGGAACAGGTTGCCTGGCCAACCTCTCAAGGTTGCTATGGGGAATGTGAGAGTGTTTTTCTAAAGCCCCTACCAAGGAGACTGATTCAAGCAGGGTGAGGTCACATGGTGAGAGCAGGCATGGAAGGAGTGAGGTGAGTTCCAGATTTCCCTGGATTTCTGTGTTGGGCTTCTGGCTTGTCAGCTAATAAGCTCATGGCTTCACTGCAGTCGGCAGCTCTGTGTATTCAGGGGCTGTGGGGGAGACACAGCCCTGCCCTCAGGGAGCCTCAGTCTAAGTGCAGACATAGCCCTGCCCTCAGAGAGCCCCAGCCTGAAAGGGGAGACACAGCCCTGCCCTCAGGGAGCCATGGTCTGAGGGGAGACATAGTTTCTGCCTATAAGGAGTACTTAAAATCATAAATCTAATTATAAAAATTTCATCCCTTGATTCTGTAAGCCCCACTTGGGTCCTATAGCACTCCCCCAGAAGTTGTGTGTGAACTGGGTCCCTGCCTTAATCTCTAGCTCAGAAGGGAAGGAGGCCTCTGCCTGCTGGCCCTGAGGCCTCCTGGACGTGGAGTGCTTCAGAGCTCCTCCTGCCATCCTGCCTGCCCTTCTGCCAGGGAGGCTCCCACCAGGTGAGCAGCCCCTGCCTCATGTCTCCCCACTCTGGCCTCCACTCAACTGTGTGTTCAGTTCAGTCAGACCTCTCCTTCCTGAAGCTCTGATTCTGTAGCAGGTCTGTGACGGCACTGTGAGAGTGAGGGAGTGTACTCAAGAATAGACTTGTCATAGCCGCTGCTCACACACACACACACACGGGCTCTTCGTGGTCCCTGTGTCGCTGCCACACTTGAAGCTTTGTGTCCAGCCATGTAAAACCACATGCTGACTGATGCCACCTGTATGGGCCAGTTATCGGGCCCAGGGAGCCACACAGTGACCGTCCCCCTGCCGGCCTGAGGCTCTCAGGTGTCCCTGCAGAAGGCCCTGGTCCTTTGCCCTGCCTGTAGGGTCTGGAGCTGCTAACCTAGCCCTAGATGTGCCCAGAACCTGTTTGTCTCAAGCCCTGCCTCCTTCTGGAGACTTCGGGGGAGCAGGCACCAGGGAAGGAGCTGGGAACAGTGCTAAGCGTTGGGGCTGGGGCCAGCAGAACCTGGGAAATGGCAAAGTCAGCGCTGGGTCAGGAAGGCCCAGCTTCTGTTTGTTGACCCTGAGCTGTGGACACAGGAGAAAGCATAGCACCCCTTCCCACATTGCCTTGCTGGGCCAAGTTCTACCCTCCTCCTCATTCCCGTCCTCTGTCCACCACAGCCCTGCCCCCACACAATACCCACGGCTTCTCCCTTCTTGTTGGCCCCCCCATTCTGTGGCCACCCCACTTCAGACCTACTCCAAGTGGGGCTTACATGTAAAAATATCCCAGCTCTTTTTGAGCTTGCTATCTACTATTTTTATCAAACGATCCAAGGAAAGCATGGCTGAAAAAAAGGAAAATCATACAGCTTTGTTTGCCAAACTCAATAGAAATAGCAACAGGGTGGGCTATTTTTAACAAGATGAATACCCCTGTCCTCTGAGGTCTCCCCTGGCCCCATACCAGCCTCCTTTGTCTCTCTGCCTGGACAGCAGATTTTAAAATACGCCCACAGTTACCAAACCACTAAATGTACCCAAGACTGCGATTGAGGCCGTTGGAGTCAAGGAGGACCATGGGGGGTATTTTCTTTTTTTTTTCTTTTCCTTCCCTCCCCTGAAGGAAATCACACTCTTTTGTTTGAAAAACCGTCCAGGTTGGTTTTCGAGGCCTTTTCCTGGTTGTCCCACTCCCACGGGAACAGCAGAGGCTACTCTGAAACATGTGGTGGTTTGGGCAGAGTGACCCCAGAGGCCTAGCGTGGCCTGTGGCAGCCTACTATGGCCCTGGCAGCTTCCTGCACTAGGCTGTAGCAGGGCAGGGACACAGAATGAGCATTCAGAAGCCAGGGCCCAGTGGAGCAGGGGTGAAGACAGAATTGTGAGGGAAGATCGTGAGCTGGGAGGCTCTGAGGGGTCTTCACTTGGCCACTGTCCCTGCAGGTGGAGGGGCAGGTGTCCTAAGGCATTACTGTGTCTCTCAGGCCAGGCTGTCTTTGCTTGGCCATGTCAAAGCCACAGTCAGCTGAGGGTCTACAGAGCTGCAGTTTATACAGGAAAGAGTCACAGGCCGTTGGAAAACCACCTATCACTGTTGAGCAATGCAGTGTGGGGCATACTGGCCCAGGAATTAGGCATGTCACTGCCCCTTCCCAGGCCTCAGTGTCCCCCTGTGTACCATGAAGGGTCTGGACTAGCCTGGGCAACCTGGGGTGTGTAGGGGCTCATGTGAGGTTAAATAACCACTTTGGCAGCAATTTTCTTTGTGGTTGGGAAGGGAAGGAAAATAGAAACAAAAAATAGCATTAATTGAGCATTTAATCTTTATGACAACCCTATTACAGTCTTCATAGTATTAGTACTGAGGTTTACAGAGCATCTCTCTTCCCTAGCGGCCATATATAAAATCCAGGGAAAGACGGTGATTGGCAGATGTTGAAGCACATGCTGATCCTGGACTAGTAATTCTGGCCAAGGAGAAGGGGTTCTGTGATTGGCCAACTGTGGTCCCACGCCTTCCCTATGGCCAGTGGCATGGGGCACAGAAGTCCTGCCAGAACCAGAAGGAGTGAAGGGCAGGGCTGTTTCCCTCAGGTGCTGCTGGGAAGTGGGTGGTGGCACTGGGCAGAGAGCCCCTACAGGCTATGGAGCCATGCTCTGCCTCCAGAGTCCTCCCACCTTCACCCTACTCAAGAGCACACTATTCTGCTCCAAGTCAGGGCAAAGGGAGGGAGAAGTGGATCATAGTTGGGGTGAGGGGGGCGGTGAAGAGGACCCCATTGTGACTCTCCAGGCTGCTTCCTCCGCATTGTCTACCCACATCCTCTGCTTCAGCAACACTGGACTCATGACCTGTCCCTGCCCCCATGCCATGTTCTTTCTTATCTCTAGGCCTTTGCACATGCTGTTCCCCCTAGATTTAATGCCCTTGCTACCACCCTCACCTTCTCCATTTGAAGGACTCCCATACATTTTCCAAGACTCACCTCAGTGGCCCCTCCTCTGGAAAGTCTTTTCCTTCCCTGGGCAGGATGGGGTCCCCTGAGCCCCTGGCATGCTCCTCCACCTGGTACTTAATTCAGCGCGTGGTGAGAGCCTGCCACCTGCCTGCCTGGGGCAGGGACCATGTCTTATTTATTCTGTTCCTCCAAATAAATAAATAAATAAACAACAAACCGTTGCTGTCAAGTCTGACTCAAAGCAACCCTACAGGACAAAGTAGAACTGCCCCATAGGTTTTCCAAGGAACTCCTGGTGGATTCAAACTTTTGGTTAGCAGCTGAACTCAACCAATATGCCACCAGGGTTTCCAAAGAAAACGTGTATTGAATGGATAGAAGAGAAAAGAGACAGAAGAAAAGGAAATGAAAAAAAAAAAAAGGAGAAAAGAACGGGAAGAGGGGAGGAAAATGGAAGAGCAATATAGGCCGGGGCCACAGGGGCGAAATGGCTCAGCAATGCCATGTCAGGAGGGGCAGGAAGGACAGTCCTGGCTAGGGACTGGGAGCATGAGTGAACTTTCCAATTCTGGAGACTGCGACCCAAGCTGCTCTCTGGGGGTGGGGTGGGGGGGGTGGGGTGCGTCATCCTAAGTGGGTAGAGGCCACTTGCCCGATCATTCAGTAGCATCCTTAGATGGCCCACTGTGTGCCGGGCACTGTGTTGAGCCCAGGGCCCCTATCTCTGCCAGCTGCCCTAGGAAGAGAGGTCAGAGTGTTGGGAAGCAGGGCCCTTACAGCCATCTGCAGCCCTGCAGAGATGGACCTGCCTTACTCTGGACAGCAGGCCTCTCTGTCCACTGCTTTGTCTGGCTTGCTTCTCTCACAAAGGACATGGCATGGCAGAGACACGCTAGAAGCCATGAGGCTGCCAGTCTTGTCCTGCTTGAGTCTCACCCACAGGAAGCTCTGAGGGAAGTAATGGGGGCTCCTCTTGGCCCCCTTTGGGGTGCATCCTCTGGCTTCCACCCAAGATGGCTCCCCAGACACCACCCCCGCCCCATGGAGAAAAAAGCCAGGGAGAGCAGGGAGTCTGTGGCCTGTGGCTGGCGGGCTGGGTAATGAATCGCCCAAAGTTTGCCGCCCGTCTGAATAGCTTCATTTCGAAAAGAGGCTTGCGACAAAGGATACATTGACGTCGTCCACCAGACAAGGAGGGCCGCCTGCACGCACAGGGGAAGCTCATTTGGGAGTCAGGGGGAGGAGGTAGCAGGGATCCAGATGGGAGCTGCCTTCTCTCACTGAATCTGCCTGGAGCTTGGCTGGGCCCTCCTCCTTCTCAATTCTGGGGTCCAAAAGGGCTCAGGCCCGGGGTGTCTGATGTGACAGAAGACCCCCTCAGGAGGTTTGTGGCCTAGAGTGACCAGCTGAGCTAGGGCGTAGGCCTGGGCAGAGTGGGAGCTGGCTCACACAGAGCACTTGGCTGCTTGGTTGAGAACTTAAAATGCATCTGCCCTTTGCTGGACACTCCCTTCTCCTGGGGTCCTGATGGCCAGAGTGCTCCCCAGCCCTCCTCCAGACCCTGCCTCAGGAAAACTGTGCATTCCTGGAGGTCAGGGCCTCTGTCTTGTGTGCCCGGGGGCCCCTGGGGCATCTGGCAAAGTGAGTGACCCAGGATGGGAGCCCTTGTGCTCCATCGACAGTTCTGGATTTGATTATGATTTTGTTTGTTCAGAAACTATTGAGAACAGCATTTTTTGTTCATTCAGTTTGATGCGTATGTGCATATTTGGTTTTCTCCACATGAAAATCTGGCTCCGTGGAGCCTAATTTCTTTGTGGCCCCACCTTTAAGCCTGAAGTAATTCGTGCATTTATTCAGCACACTTTTTAGAAGCATAAGACGAATGAGCAATGGCCGACCAGTCTGGAGACCAAGGGCTGTCCTAACTTGCTGGGCCACCCTGGGCCCTGGTCCCCTGCAGTTAAGAAAGGGATTGGACCAGAAATGTTTCCCAGGTTGATCCTTGATGAACCCATGAGGGCAAGCAAACCAGTTGGTGGGATGGCCTGCCCTGGGCCCTAGGTCTGCAGCCATGCCATTTCACGGGCCACTCTCCAAATGGAGTGTCTGCTGTAACTTGGCCCAAGAGCTCTGCAGTCCACGTCATCAAAACGTGTGTGTGCGCGTCCGTGTGCACGTGCTCACGCGTGCTGGTACACGTATGTTTCTGCCTTGTCTGAAGGGCTACCAAGTCAGAATGCTGACTGGGGCTTACCCATATGGGGATAACAATAGAGTCTCTATGGCAACTGACTTATTCCGCCTGTCCTTTGATTTTCTCTTCTGTGAAATGGGGATAATGGGGGTAGCTGCTTCATCGGGTTTATTATGAAGATTAAATAATACTTATAAAACACTCAGGGAAAGTCTTGTACATGTAGGCGTTTAATAACTGTTAGGTCTTGTTGTGATTATTGGGGGCATTGGTGGTTCAGTGGTAGAATTTTCACCTGCTATGCGGGAGACCTGGATTCGATTCCTGGTCAATGCCGCTCATGTGCAGCCGCCTCCTGTCTGTCAGTGAAGGCTTGCATATTGTTACAATGCTGAACAGGCTTCAGTGGAGCTTCCAGACTAAGAGGAACTTTGAAGAAAGGCCTGGTGATCTACTTCTGAAAATCAGCCAACGGAAACCATATGGATCACAATAGAACATTGTCCGACCCTCAGCTGATCATGGGGATGGCACAGAACTGGACAGTGTTTCATGCTGTTGTGTATGGGGTCGCCAGGAGTTGGGGCCGAATCAATGGCAGGTAGCAACAGCATTATTATTATTATTACTATTATTAACACCTCAGAGGCTGTCAACTCTTAGGTTGACTTCCCCAGCAGCAGACCCTGCGATGATGAAGTTTTGCGGCTTGTGATTCCCTAGGAAGTGCTCCCCGGGGAAAATGAAGAGGGATTGGGGGGAGGAAGCAGGATGGAAAGGAAGAGATCAAGCAAGGGTGAGATTTCAGGTGAAGACCTGCAGAGAATGGCTTCAGCCTGATCCTGTAGGAGAACACTGGTGTGTAGGTGACACCTCAAGGTTGTCCCCATCCGAGGAACTGGGTCTTCACTCTCCTGCACCCCAGTCTTTGCACCAAGGCAAAGGGCTGCCTCGGGGGATGTAGGCTTCTAGGCACTTGCGCTGCGCCAGACAAAGCAGATCCCTGCCTGAGGGCAGTCACCCAGGGAAGAGCCACGGAAAGGAAAGTGCACCCACAGGGTCTGGGGACTCTGAGGTGGCACTGACAGTCTCCTGCAGAGAGAGCTATTATATGGAACAAATGAGCAGAGCCCACCCAGGGCCTGGTACAGGCAGTCTCTGGATTACAAATGAGTTCTGATCCTAAGTCTGTGTTTAAGTTGAATTTCTAAGTAAGTCAAAACAGTTAGGTATGGTTCATATCTAACATCAGTTAGTCAAATATTTGCCTTAGTTTAGAGTATATAGTGTACCTTTCTGTGCATAAAAAACATTAAAGAAACATTTCCAGATAAACTAAAACATCGTTAACATAATAATACAGTAATGAGAATAATAATGTTTTGGTGCACATGGCAAAGTAGCACCCGTTTGTTATTACAAGACATTGTATGTACCTTGAATTTTTAATATAATAGACTTTACTGGGGTTAGTTCGTAACCATGGGTTGTATGTAAGTTGGATGTTCATAACCCGGGGACTGCCTATATATAGGTAGGTGTTGATCTGCAGAAGTCCCTTCTCTCTCCTCATCAGCTACAGGCTGCTTCAGTCCAATGCTGGGGTCACCCAGGATTTGGGAGGCTTGGCCAGATCCTGAGTCTTATCTTTGTGTGGGACAGTGACTTCATCCATGATCTCAGGGACCAGGGAGCAGGGCCAGGTTGCTGAGGCTGCTGAAGCACGTTGGAAGAAGGACGGCATCCCAGCCAGCACAGACTTCCCCGAATCTGCCCCAGGGATGCTGGAGTTGGAAGAGAAAGAGGCTGTGACAATGTGGCATACATGAACACCCAGATGACCCCTCCTAGACACCCTGTTCATAGAATCCTTCAAAACTGCAACTTGAGGCTTGAATTTTTTCTTTAGTTCTTTCAGTTTGATAAATGCCAAGTGTATCCTTCCCTTTTGGTTTTCTAACTCCAGGTCTTTGCACATTTCATTACAATACTTTGTCTTCTCCACCCTCTCTTTCAAACCTTTGGTTCAGCTCTTTTATTTCACCCTTTCTTCTGTTTGCTTTAACTACTCTCCTGTGTTCAAGAGCAAGATTCAGAGTCTCTTTTGACATCCATTTTGGTCTTTATTTTCTTTTCTGTCTTTTTAATGACCTTTTTCTTTCTTCATGCATGATGTCCTTGATGTCATCCTACAATTTCTCTGCTCTTCAGTCATTAGTGTTCAATGTGTCAAATCTATTCCTCAGATGGTCTCTAAATTCAGGTGGGATATACTTAAAAGTCTTACTTTGGCTCTTGTGTACTTGTTTTAATTTTCTTCAACTTCGACTTGAACTTGCATATGAGCAATTGATGGTCTATTCTGTAGTTGGTCCCTGGCCTTCTTCTGACTAATGGTGTTGAGCTTCTTCATTGTCTCTTTCCACAGATGTAGTCAATTTGATTCCTGTGTATTCCATCTGGCAAGGATGTAAGCACCGTGATGGCAGCAGTTTTGCCTTTTGTTTCCCACTAGATCAGGCCCTAGATCAGTCTGACATGCAGTTGGTGCTCAATAAACATGTTTTGAATGATTGAATGGTACCAAGACTTGAACTCTGGAGTTCTAACCATCCTGGACCTGGGGGGTGGGAGCCGCCGTCGAGGTTCTGCCAGACCTAGGGTCTGTGGTTCTGTACATACTGTCTTATCCTCACAGCAGAGGAATCAGAGAAGTACAGCCATCTCAGAAGATTTCAGTCCCAGGCACATATTCAGGTAGGTGTGGCCACAGGAAGCTGCCTGGGTCTCTCCGTACAGCCTCATCCTTTGGGCTGCTCCGTCCTTGGTCAGCTCACCCTCATTCCCTTCCTTTCAACTGTGTGGACCTGGGAGAAGCAACGCCCTTTTTTCTCTTGGCCTTGGAGTCTCCCTGAGTTTCAAGTCCAGTGGAACGGTGCAGAATTTCCTCTGAAGGGTCTCCTGGATCCTCTGAGCACGCATTCATTCCAACTAATTCCTTTTGGGCATCTTCTATGTGCTTGGCATACAGAGAAGGGGAAGGGGGTACAGTTTCCAGGTATCTAAACGGCTTATACTCAACTGTTGTTGTGTTGTATTGTTGGGGGGATTCCGACTCAGTGCAAACCTACAGGACAGGCTGGAACTGCCTCATGGGGTTTCCTAGGCTGTAGTCTTTTTATGACAGCAGATCGCCAGGCCTTCTCTCCCTTGGAACGGCTGGTGGGTTCGAACAGCCACCCTTTTGATTAGCAGCTGAACACTCAACCATCGCGTTATCAGGGCTCCTTTTGTGCTCAACTACTAACCTAAAAGGTTGTGGCTTGAACCCCACTCAGCAGCACTGTGAAAGAAAGTACTAGCAATCTGCTTCCATAAAGATTACAGCCAAGAAAACCCTATGGAGTTCAATTGTACTTTGTAATACATGAGGTCGCCATGAGTCAGAATCAACTCAACAGCAACAGGTTTGGATTTTTGGCTAAAACAAGCCCAGGCCAATATGCCCCCACCAGCCCAGCCTGACACAGGAAGTCACATTATGGGCTGGCTGAAGCCAGAGGGGCTAGGGGCACTGAGGAAAGGCCCAGACCTACCCTCCCCTTTGGTCTGCCCTCCTGCCGAGAATGTGGAAGCAGGAAGAGGAGCCCCAAGACCACCCCACCCTACTTCCTTAGGGGAGAGAGGCAATTTTGGGGTCAGCCAAGATGGGAGGAGGCTGGAGAGCCAGCCTTGAGGAGGAGGAACAAGTAAGGCGTTAGGTTTGAGGGAGACCTGCCAACCTGCATCCTCTTCCCCGAGCCTGCCAACCTGCATCCTCTTCCCTGAGCCCAGTACTGAGAAAGCCTCTCCTCCCCTATTCCCTGGCTGCTGACTGCCCTTCTTCCCCTGCTACGCCTAGTGCTGCCAGGCCCCTCCTCCGGGAAGGGCCAGGGGCTGTGGCAGGGCTCTGGCTCTCCTCAGCCCACCCATGTCCCTCCAGGTGAGTGGTGGGCAAACTTTACCTGTGCTCTCGAACTCAAGCTACAAGCTGTCACCTGCCCCACATATACACAGGCTTCCTCCTTCCCAGAACTCAGAGATGTGAGGTTTCTCTCTGTCCAGGTGTTTGCCTGTCTTCATCGGCTGCTAGCAACACATCTTGGAAGAAGAAGAGAAATGAAGGCTTCACCAGGCCAGCAAATCAATGAAGGCTTGGTCAGCACTGGAGAGGTCCTGAGGAGGACCCTGAGGGAGGGGCAGTGATCAGGACAGACAAACACACAGATAGAACCCCAAATCTGGCAGGGTCAGTATGGAGGGAGGTGGTATCCGAGCCTGGTAAAATCTCATAAAAGGCCATGAACTTCCACCTTGGACCTGGGAATACTAGGAGGGCCCCTGAGGGGGCTGGCAGGGAGGTGGATCCTTCAGGACCCCTTTCTCTGTGATTCCATGCACCTGTCTCAGTGGACCGCCAGAAGAAATACCCTGGGAATGACCCCCCCACCCCCCGCGAAAAAAAAATACACACCATCCTCCACTTCCACCTACAGAACTGAGCTAGGGACTCAGCAGCAGAGTTTTTATCTTTGAGGGGCTGAGCAGGTGTCTAGCAGGGAAACCCTGCCACGGAATCTCTGGCCCCCTTGCTCCTCAGGGGGTGGAGATACCCTGGGGGCGAATGAGTTACAAGTTCCACATGGCAGACTGTCCAAGAACTTCAGAAGCCCCAGCCCAGTCCGGTGGGCCATCAGCATACGTCACCTTGAGCTCTTACTGTATTTTCCTTGGATGTGGGGGCTCCCCTCAGACCAAGATAACCTCAGGATAGGGAGACACCCTCAGAAGCCAGTGGCCTGGGTTCAAGTCTTACCTCCACCATTTTCTAGTTGTGGGACCATAATCAGGTGACTCTACCCCCGTGCCTCAATTTCCTCCTCTGTAAAATGGGCAGACTAATAGGACGATTTCATAGAACTGTGGTGAAGTTAGCTGAGATTACCTGTGTAAAGCACTTAGAACAGTGCCAGGCACCTAATAGGTGCTCAGTGAATGCAGCTATTGTATTCCTATCACCTCCTGGTGGTCCTTCCTGAACCATGAAGAATCCTGGGATTGGGGCCAGGCTGGGCTTTCTCCCCAAGGTGACCAGATACCTTAGGAGAGGAGAAGGGGGCCCTTACAACTGCCTTCAGGCCCCTGAGAGCTGTGGCTGGTTTGGAAAGCCCCGACTCACCACACTGTTTGGATTGGGTTTCTATTCCCAACACCGGTGAGAGGCCTGCTATTTATGGGCCCCATCCCACCCCCTGGGCGGCCAGACAGTGCGTGGGCTGGGGACCGCATGGCTGGCAGCCTGCCTACCCCCCCCCAACCCGGTCACTGTGACCGGGGCACATTATACACGCTGGTTACCCTGGGCGAGAAGCAGAGATGCAGGAATTCAAGGGGTCACCCACCTCTTCATTTGCCCTCTGGCTTCTAACAGGGTCTCTTTGAGGAGGGGTGGGTTCACAGGGGCAAGAGGCTAACCAGAAGGGTGGGAGATGACACACGCCACCCCTTTCCATTTCTACCCCTCTAATGACACATGCATCATCACATGGTGTCTAGTGTGGCTAAAACACAGCCCTGGGTTCAAGTCCCACTTCTGCTGCTCATTAGGTGTGACCTTGAGCAAGTGCCCCAGCCTCTTTGTGTCTCAGTTCCACCAACTGTAAGATGGAGCTAGCTCTAGTACCTGCTCATAGGGTCGTTGAGGATTAAAGGTGTTGATACATGGAAAGAGTTTAATACCCAACTAGGCACATAGAAAACACTCAATTAAGGTTGGCTGGGATCCTTGGGGGGGGGGGCTGGTAGCGCAGTGGTTAAGAGCTCAGCTGCTAACCAAAAAGTTGGCAGTTCGAATCCACTGGTCACTCCTTGGAAACCTTATGGAGCAGTTCGTCCCCGGGTGGCACAAACAGTGAAGTGCTTGACTACTAACCCTATTCACTGAAAGGGTGGGACTTGGAACAAACCCAGAGGCACCTTGGAAGAAAGGCCTGGTGATCTGTTTCTGAAAGATCACAGCCTTGGAAACTCTATAGAGCACAGTTCTACTCTGCAATGTGTGGAGTCCCTGGGTGGTGCAAATGGTTAAGTGCTCCATTACTGACTGAAGGGTTGGTGATTTGAACTCATTTGCCTCGGAAGAAATGCCTGGTGATCTGTTTCCAAAAGGCCATAGACTTAAAAACCCTGTGGAGTACAGTTCTACTCCATACACGTGCTGTTGCCATGAGTTGGAATTGACCCAACAGCCACTAGCTGTTGTTTTTGTTTTTGGGGAATTCTTATTTTTGCAGGATCTGATTCAGGATGGCAACCCCGGCACTCTTTACATAGTTCCTGTCTTCTGCAATAGGTGGGGAGTGCCGCCCCCACTGTGCAGCTGAGCTCTAAAGGGAGAAGTGACCTCCCCAAGATTGCACAAGGGGGATGGCAGAGCCCATACCCCCTGACTGCCAGCTCAGGGCTTTTCCCCGCCCACCAGGCTGCCTCTTGATCTTTGACCCCTTGAGTCCTCTCCCCAGCCCCTCACCAAATAGGAACTTTTCTGGCCAATCCCAGCAGGTGAAGGTGGGGACCTTGACGGGTGTTCATCTGGTGAGAAGCTAGGCTGAGCTGTGCCCCGGGCCTACCTGCTCTGGCGGGGCCTCCAGCCAGCCCACTCTGGACAGGGGCTATTTTTAGTGTGTGGTGTTTGCTCGGCAGCAGCAGCGGGGGATATTTGCAAAGGGTCAGGCTGGTGGTGTCCCTTGCCTTCCAACTGGAAGCCGCTCTCGGATGTGCGGCTGATTGGCTGGGAGCATGAGGCTTTGGTGAGCCTTTTCCCTTCTTTACAGAATGTGGCCGTTGCTCCTTCCAGTCGGCCCTCTTGCCAAGCCCACAGCTTCTGTTCCTGGCTCCCTGCCGCCAAGATGGTGACAGCCTTCCTAGGTCTGGTGAGATGAGCAGATTGGGCAAAGTGTGGTTTCCTGGCCCTGGCCGGGCATCTTCCCTACGCTAATAAACCTGTGGCTAACCATCCGTGGCCTCGTGCTTTGTGGTTAGAGCACCACGCCAACAAGGTCAAGGTCAGGCTTGCCCGGCAGCTTGGGCAGAGGAGCCCTCTGCCCCATAGCCTCAGCCTGTAGTCCTTGCCTGGGCGGCCAGGACTAGGGGTCAGGGCTGGGGAGGGCTGTGAGCTGGTGAGGGTGTGGGCCCTGAGAGGGCCTAACTGAGCTGGTCCACCAGCCAGACGCCTGGCAAGGCATGGGGCCGGGTGCTTTCCTACATGAAGTCTGGCACGTATGTTGGTGGGAAACCACTGCAGACTAAGAAAATGCCACGCCAGGCTGGCAGGCATGAGGCCGCTGAGTCTGCCCTCTAAATTGCTTGGAGAAGCTTCTGGAGCAGTGACAGTGTAGTGGTGAAGAATAGACTGCCTGGGTCCAAATTCCTGATGGGACACTTAGTAGTAGTGTAACCCTGAGCAAGTGTTGCGACCACTCATGCCTCAGTGATCCTGTCTGTCAAATGGGGCTAATCATTGGCCTCGTGAGGATAAAGGGAGTTAAGGCATTGCAAGCACTTAGAACAGTGGCTGCTATATGAGTTGGTAGAGCTCGTTAATATTGTAGTATCTCCACTCCAGCACTTGTTCCATGGGCCCCCTCCCCTGTGCCCCCGTCCTGATCTCTGCCCTATGTCGCTCCCTCCCCACTCCCTACAGACGCCTTCCCTGGTACTCAGATGACCTGGCCCTGTAACCTAGATCCCAAAGGTGCTCAGGCTGGGGGACCTTCAGGCTCTCAGCCTAATGCAGCCTGGACCACATTGACAGCCCCTACCTTACCCTCCAGGGGGTCTTTGTCCCCACCCCTGGCAGAGGGACGCTCAGTGTCCTCGGAGCAGGGGGACACAGCGCAGGTGCTCTGTTCTGCTCCTGTGGCTCCTGCCCAGGAGGGCGAGGCAGCTGAGCTCAGGTCTATAAATAAGGTATCTGGGAAGAATGGCTTTAATTTGCACTTTACCTATTGGTGTTTACTTTGCTATTTCCAATATGGTAATTTAATTCTGCAGGGCGCCTGGCTAGGGGCGGCACCTGGGGCATGCGGTTACCCGACCCCACGAGGAGTGACTTCTGTGTCCTAGTGCAGCTCTGGACATAGATGCCTCATAGACAGTCATGTGGATGCTACAGGTGTGGGCACAGCCGGGATACTGAGACCCCTCTGTACCCAGAGCCATCCTTTAACTGCTCCCTCCTTCTGGCTCCTTCTCCTGAGAGCAGCACGAGGGCCCCCTTCTCTATGCCTGTTCTCCAAGCCTCTCCCTGCCAATGACCAAAGGCTCCAACTTTGCTGAGCTGTACTCTCTCCCTTCTCCAGGCATCCAGAGTGCTCTCTGCAGTCTTCTCTATTGGTCATATGGCTAGTAAGAGGACCAACTTTGAAATTATTTCCTCCCCAGTTGCTTGCTCTGTTTTAAATTTTTGTATTTTGTTGCTTCTATTTTTTTTTATGAGCTGTGGGCTCCCTGAAGGCGGGGCCGTATCTCCTCCATCAGACTAAGGCTCCCTGAGGGTAAAGGCTGTGTCTCTTCCTCAGAGTGGGGGTCCCTGAGGACAGGGCTGTGTCTCCCTTCAGGCTGGGGCTCCCTGAGGGCAGGGCTGTGTCTCCCCTCAGGCTGGGGCTTCCTGAGGGCAGGGCTGTGTCTTCCCCTCAGAGTGGGGCTCCTTGAGGGCAGGGCTGTATTTCCCCCTCAGACTGATGCTCCCTGAGGACAAGGCTGTGCTTCTCTCACAGATTAGGGGTCTCTTAAGGTATGAAGCTATTTCTGCCTCTTGGCCTGGGGCATCCCCAAGGGCAGGGACTGAGGGCCTCCTATTCTATCTGCCTCTGCTTCCCTCTTTTCCTTCCCACGTCCTTTTTGGCCCAGCTGTACACTCTGAGGTCAGGCTGTGTCCACTAGGGCCACCAGGAATGCATTTGTCCTGCCCTCACTGACCAGTGGAACTGGCTGGCAAGGTGACATTATGACTTTTGTGTGCCATAAGCACTTCTGCCTTTGTGAGCTCCTTCCTCCATAAAGTAATATTAAAAATGATGTTTTATAACTATGTTGGTATAAAGACAAATATATTCATTTTATATGTAAAACGTTTTCTTTGGCCTAAAAGATCGCTTTTTCCTTCTGATTTTAAATTAATTTTTATGGGTCCTAAAAGTATCCTGGGTCTAGTCACTGCCCACCATACCTGATGGACAAGTCGCCTGCTGGCTGGAGCCCTGGCTGGGCCTGGGCATCTCAGGGCTGTGATGCCTTTCCCATTCTTTAGCTCGTTTAAGCCTC
This sequence comes from Elephas maximus indicus, assembly GCF_024166365.1. NCBI lineage: Eukaryota > Metazoa > Chordata > Mammalia > Proboscidea > Elephantidae > Elephas > Elephas maximus. The sequence continues at coordinate 108,361,940 of NC_064819.1, forward strand.
ACAAGTTCCTATGAGTCAGGCAGGGGCAGAATTCTTACCCCACGCCATCAGCACCTCCATTGCCAGTGCTGCTGGCAACAGCGACAATGGGACCACACACCTGATAAGAAATATTGTTAGCTGCAGTTGGGTAGACTCTGACTCATGGCAACCCCGTATGCAATAGCGTGAAACATTGCCCGGTCCTGTGTCACCTTCACGGTTGCTGGTGTGCCTAAGTCCATTGTTGCAGCCATTGTGTATTTTGAGTGCCTTCCAAGCTAGAGGGCTTATCTTCCAGCACTTTACTGGACAATGTTCTGTTGTGAGCCAGTGTTTTCACTGGCTGATTTTCAGGTGTAGATCACCAGGTTTTTCTTCATAGTCTTAGTCTGCAAGCTCCTCTGAAACCTGTCCAGCATGGGTGACCCTGATGGTATTTGAAATCCAGGCGACATAGCTTCCAGGATCACAGCAACATGAAAGGCACCACAGTACGATAGATTGACAGATGGGTGGCGGATGAAGGGATGGGGAAGGGATTTGCTCTGTGATGTACTTGCTCTGTGCCAGGCACTGTGCTGAGCATGGGGTCACCTTACTTTTATCTAATCCTCACAGCCCTTCTAGGAGGCAGGCACTGTGATTATTCCCCATTTCACAGATAAGGAAAATGAGGCTCAGAGGGAAGAAGTGACAGGTTCAAGGTCACCCAGTCACTCAGTGACAGGCTGGGCCAGAGGACCCCGGGGGCCTGGCTTCAGAAAGTCTAGGTCCTTCCATTCCAGAGTGAGTGAAGGGCTGGACAAAGTCAGCTGCAGAGACTGGTTTTGAGGAGTTAGGAATGAGAGCCAGACTTCTCAGAGCACACCAGAAGGAAGGTGGCAAAGCTTAGAGGATGACCCTGGAAATTACTGCCTTCTTGCCCCATCTTGTGGAAGCCAGGCGCTCTCAGTACTGGGCTGGAGGTCGCTGGGGGATTCCTGGTCAAGGTGCCCCTCACTCTCCCCTCTCTGGGTCTGCTAGCTTCCTGGGCCTTGTCCTTCCCTCTTGGGCTACCTAGTCCCAGAGATGGCCTGGGAGTCTCATCTATGCTGGGAGCTGAGATGGTCCGGAGAGCAGAGACAACCTCTGTGAGGGGTGGGGAGCTCAGAGTGGGATATGGACTCAAGGGACTCTGGGTCTGATGGAGCCCAGCCAGTGAGGGGTTGGCTGGGTACTCAGGGTCATGCCAGCAGGTTCTGCCCAAGGATCCTGGCATCCTGTTTGTGACAAGATCCCCGGCACCCGGGCGGGGAAAAGTCCCTCTGCTGTTCCTCTGGCCCACCTCTAAGTCTCTGCGTTGTTTCCATCTTCATTTTTGACCTTTTAAGAATCCATCCCCAATGCCCTCATCAGGGGGCAGTGGTGGTTCAGTGGCAGAGTTCTCATCTTTCATGAGGAAACCTGGGTTCAATTCCTGGCCAGTGCCTCGCGCACAGCCACCACCTGTCTTACAGTGGAGGCTCCTGTGTTGCTATGATGCTGAACAGGTGTTGATGGAACTTTCAGACTAAGATAAACTAGGAGGAAAGCCCTGACGATCTGCTTCCGAAAATCAGTTGATGAAAACCCTGTGAATCACAGCAGTCCAATCTGCAACTGACCGTGGAGAGGGAGACCGGGCGCCATTTCGTTCCATTGTGTGCGGGGTCGCCATGAGTCGGGGGCCGACACAATGGCAGCTAACAACGACATTCCTTTATCAATTTCTTCTTCACCTTCTTGTCGTTGCCCCTTTCCTCTTCTGCCCTGCCTCTCTCTACTCTTCTTGCTCTGTTTTCTGTTTTTCCTTCTCATCCCCTCTGCTCTCTATTAGGTTTCCACTGTTTCTCCTCTCTCCCTCTGTCCAGCTGTTTCTCCACCTCTGAGGGTTTTTCCATCTCATGCACTGTCTGGCTGTGTCATTCTGAGTCTCTCTTTGTCTTTCTCTCGCTCTCATTTATTCTGAGACATGACAGTCACTGACCCAGCAGGGACAACACGTGCCACGGACAAATTACCCAATAAAAGAGAAGAGAAACGTGCTTCAAATGCACGTTAGGTAGCTGGCCCTGCTGTGTGTATTGTGTCTGTGTGTGGGGGAAGGGGGGAGGCCCAGGAGTCATCAGGTGTGGGCGCTGTCAAGCCAGGGAGGGGCTCCATCCCCGCGCTCTGGAGGCAACGCAGGAAAGATCTTATGTGCAGACTGGGCTCTGGTTGGCTTCCAAGCAGCATGTCTTTCTTCCAAAGCCAATCCTTTGATCCTGGGAGACATAAAAGGAGCCATCTGCATTTATGCTTCATACAGGTAGTGGAGGAGCATAAACGGAGAGAAAGGGGGAGGGTGGCAGACATCTGGAGGATGCTGCAAGGGTCCACACTTGGCCTCTTGAGCCAGGATCCAAGGGGAAAGCCCAGAGTTTGAGACCTACCTCCGCACTCCACCATCTTGGCTCTGGGACCACTCTGTCAATGGGCATAGACAATATACTGACTTAACCAGGTTGTTTTCAAGATCAAATAAGATGGTATGTTGTAACTAAAAAGCCCTGTGAAGGGGCTCTGGGGGGTTTGGTGTAGGCCAGGAGCAGAGCCACACCCTTTCCAGGTGACTCTGGAGCTTACTTTAAATATCTTCCTTAGTGGTGACCCACCTCCTCCAGGAAGCCTCCCAGATTGAGCCCTGGTCCTGGGGTCCCTCCCAGCCACTGAACCTCGCCAGCTCTTAGGTACCTTGTCCACCCACCACATCAGAACGGGTGCTGGCCGTGTCCATCTTCCCAGTAGGCCAGAGAGTGGCCAAGAGAAGACCACATCTTTCCTTTTCCTTGTGGCTCTGGGCTGTGGACCAGGTGGGGTGCACAGGATGTCCTTGTTCATAATAACACTCTCCTGTGGTCGTTAGCAGCCTCTAATTTTCAAAGCACCTTGGCAGACAGCATAGCATTTGGTCTTTGCCCAGCCCAGTGAGGAAGGCAGGGCATGGATTAGCACCCCCACTTTACTGGTGAAGAAACTGAGGTTCGAAGAGTTCAAGTAACTTGCCCAAGGTCAGTTAGCAAGGGGGACTAATAAGAAACCCAGGAACCTATCTACAATTTCCATTTTACAGATGGGAAAACTGAGGTAGAGAGAAATAAAAGCAAAGCTTGTAAAAGACAGGGTCTAGATTAAAACCGAAGCTTCCAGGCTCTTCCTTCCAAACCATAACAACTGGACCACCCTCCCAACCACCACATGAGTAGACGTACTTGGGGACACCTGGCTTTCTGAAAGGAGTCAGAAGGCCTAGGGTTATGCCAGGGTCATGGGGAGGGGGCTGCCAGGCAACCCGCTGGGTTAGGAGCCATGATATGGGGATCCCAGATGGTCCTTTATGGCCCTGCCCAGAGGAGAGGCCACTGGTCCTGTCCACAGGGGACACAAGGCAGAGAGGCAGACTGGATAAGGGTACCCTGCCCATTTCTCTTCCTCCTTTTCATGCCAAGCTGAGTACATGGCTCTGTCTTCAGCTTCCAGCAAGGGGGAGAAGCAAGAGACAAGGACAGCAGGCTGGTCCCACAAGAGCGTCTCACAGGCCACCCAGGCCTGCTTTACCCTTGTTACAGACAACAGAGTGTCTCCTCAGGATGGGCAGTCCTCTGTCCAGCCACTTCAGCTCCCAGATCCTCTGAGTTCTGACTCAGAACCATCCAGAGTCCTTGATTTCAGCCCTAGCACTTTCAGGATTAACATCCCTGCCTGGGTTCCATGTTTTGTCTACCAAATACACCGTGTTTATTAAGCACTGATCTATTTTCCCATTTCGTTAATGAGATCATGGGTGTTTCCAGCATAACTGCAACGAAACAGTGCTAGCTAAGGGCAGAGACTTGACATACGAGTTAGTGGCTTCAGCCGAACAAGAGAACAGGTAGGATCTCCAGGTAAGTATTAGCAATATTGGAAAGAACTCAGGGACCGTCCTTACTATCATCACAGACTCCTGCAGGTTTGTACCCCCATGCTGGGGACACTTTGAGTAGTCATGGAACTCTTCTTTTGCACACATGGGCTCTAGATACACACGCTGTACATATGTACACACACAACACACATGATCATGAAAAACCAGCAGCTAGGCCCAGGGGAAGTGACTTGCTTACCATCAAGACCCTTAGGCTCAGCTTCTCCATTCTTGGCTCCAAGAAGTGTGATTTTTCACCTGAAGTTGTTCGCTTTAGGCTCTTCTCATAGGAGCTGTGAGCTGGGTGGGATGCAGAGGCTTATGATCTAGTTGGGACATAAGACTTGTGGACTCAAATCTTAGGGACACGGTAGTGTGTGGCACTATGGGCTGGCAGCGAGGTCCAGGAGGGGAACAGAATTGAGGGTCAAGTAGAAGAAAAAGCATACCAAATTGGGGTAGTAACTGGTTGGATGGGTACGTTCTGGTAATTTCTTGCCAGGATAGTTCTTTACGCTCTGCAGGAATGGCAGGGAGTAGCAGGCTTCTAGCAGCCCACTATCTTCAAGTCCCATGTATTTTGCTTTAAACTGCATTGTACACTTTATTTTTGTTGGCAGATTTACTTCCCTATTTAGATTTGTCTTCATACTGGTATTAAAATGAACGTGGATTCCTTAAGAACATATCCCTTCAGACAGAGGGGGCTCAAATGCGTGCTGGGGGCTGTGGGGAGCTCTCCTGAGAGACGGTGTCAGCCACAGATAGTCCTTGAGGTGGGCCATACACCTGGGTAACTGGGAATCCACAGCATCTGGCAGGTCCTGGGAGTGAGGCAGGTCCCTGAATGGTCCAAGTGGTTTGTGATTGGCTGTTAACCTAAAGGCTGATGGTTCAAATCCACCATGGAAGAAAGGCCTGGTGAACTGATTCCGTAAAGATTACAGCCAAGAAAACCCTATGGAGCCGTTCTACTCTGTAACACATAGAGTTGCCATGAATCAAAATCAACTTGACGGCAATGAGTTTTTTTTTGTTTTTGTTTTTTGGCTTGGCAGATCCTGGGAAGATGGCAGGGCTGATGTGGTAGGTAAAGGTGAAAAAAACTGGCAGGTTTGGCCTCCAGATGAGATGAAGGATGTACTCATCCCTTCAAAAAGTCATTGGAGCTGATCTTGTCCAACTCCTTCATTTACCGATGTAGAAATTGCAGTCCTGGGTAGAAAGTGACTTGCACTGAATCCCACAGCTAACAAGCATAGGGCTAGGATTTGAACCTACATCTCGGGATTCCAGTCTAGTGCTCCCCACTCTACCATGCAAAGGCCCTCTGACTACCACTTGGCTCTTCATCCCTCCTGTCAGTGACAGCAGTGAAGGGGGTGAAGGACAACGATGGGGTTTGGGGCTGGGAAGGAGGCGTGTGGGTTGCTGTGGGACTACTTTGGCCACCTTCTTATTGGTGTGTTCCTTCTTCTACCTGGGTCTCAGTTTCCTTATCCACAGAATGGAATATTTGGCTGCCATGAGCCCCAAGGCTCTAAGATGTACAAGACCAGAGCATTCCTTCCTGGCCACTGAGACCTCAAGAGATGGAATAGAGCCAGAGACAAGAGGCAGAAGGCTGTGGCTGCAAGACCCAGAGGCGCCTGGGTCCTGGGCAGGGAGGGGGGTAAGGGCAGAAAGCAGCAAAGTTAGTGCTGTGCCCTCCACCCCAGCTATTTTTACCCTAGAACATGGACTGCAAGCAGCCTGGCTAAAAATACCAGCAGCTGGAGTGAGCCCTGAGCATCCTCTCCCCAGAGGCGGGATGGGGCTGGCAAGGGGGGCAGTTTGAGGACTCAGTTTGAACAGCTTCATTCTCTCCTTCCCAGAATTGGGGTGCCTCAGGGGTGACTAAGAGGGGACCCCTCCCCTATAGAGACCCTGGGAGGGAAGATAGCCCAAGAATAAGCTTGCCTTTGTCATTTTCGGCAATCCCAGCCAGCCCTGTCCACATGCACACACATTTTTTTTTCTTCAATATAATCAGAGTCTGCTACAATTTTGTGTTCTGCTCTGTTTCACTTATTATTTCATAAACATTCAGTGTTGCTATGTGGTCTTCATGTTTATCATTCTTAATGGCTGCATAATATTTCATCCAAGGAGTTCGCAGAGTCCTCCTTTCTATTCCCTGAGCACTGGGCCTTTGATGGCTTCCAGTTTTCCATTATTATAAATAAGGCTGCCGTGGACATCTTTGTACATGTGGCTTTTTCCTTCTTATTAATTATTTCTGTAAGATAAGTGCCCAGGTCAGTGGGTAAGGCTGTTTTTGTGCTGTTTGATGTGGCTTGCCAAACTGCTTTCCAAAAGCAAATGAAGGAGACTTTAATGTAAGGATAGGTCCCACACTGTGAGCCAAGTACAGTCAGCTTCACGGAAACCGGAGCCTGGAGCCACCAGGAGCCTGAGCAGCTGCCTTCAGCTCCCCGAGGCCTGCCTTATTTCAGCCTCTCTGCTTTCCCTGCTCCATCTCTTTCTTTCCCTATCATTTTCTTGACCTAACAGAACAAGTAGCTCTGAATGTACGGCACTTATAATGATAACGGCTCACATTTTCTGAGGGCTTACTTTGTCCCAGGCACTATGCCAATTGTCTGATTGATTATTGTAATTTTCACAACCACTCTCTGAGGTAGGAATTATAATTATCCTCACTTTACAAATGAGGAAGCTGAGACACAGAAAGACTAAGGAACTTGTTCAAAGATGCACAGCCTGGAAGTGGTAGGGCCGGGGCTGAAACCCAGGTCTACCTGACTTCAAGTGTGTGCTGGTGACCGTTATACCAGTCTCCCTGGGAACACTCAGACCCCAAATCCACCATCAATAGCCCATTATTTCTGTATCTGAGTTCAAATTCTCAAGAGGGAGACTCTGATTGGCTTAGCCCAGCCTATGGCTTGAAGCCCTATCAGTCAAGGTCCAATCAGGGTTGGCAGGGTCCATCCCTGGGCCAATCAGCTGTGATGGGGGCAGAGCCAGGCAGAGGAACTAGAAGAGGAAGCTGGGCCAGGAGAGTGGATAGACTGTCCTGATAGTTCAGCGTTGGACTTTGCTAAAAATTACCGAAAAGTAATGTTAGATGCTAACTCATTGTTTGGATTTACTACTTTCTGATTATTTGTGAGCTTGAACATGTATCCACATGTTGGTTTCTTTTTGTGTGCATTGTCCACACCTTTTGCCTGAGTATCTCTTGGCATCTTGGTTATGTTTCATATCTGACAGATATTAATGCCACACAGAACAATGAAATGCTGAGAGAGTTTGTAGGCGGAGAGAGGATGATGTCTCACTAAGTGATTTCTCCCTTGTCCCTGAAGGCCTGGGGGCCTTTGACTGGCTTTCTCATCAGTGTTTCTGAGAAACCACCTTTTTACTCACAACCTAGCTATTACTTGGACCCCTCTAGCCAGGAGACTCAGTGAGTTTGCCCTTTCCTGTCCAGTCCCTTGTTCTGAATTAATCAACCTACAGGAGTTTTCAGGGGCCCTGATTTACTGCTTACATGGTAGGGCTGACCCTTAAGCCACACCTCATGTCTGTTTTGGTGGCCTAAGGCTTTCATTGTGTCCCAGCTCTAGGCTGATCATGTGCACGCCTTTGCTTCCGACCTCCAGGGACAGAATGCGATGTCTGTACCTCTCTTGGTGGAAATGTGCCAATTTTCGTATAAGAAGCTGAGGACCCTCTCCTGTCCTCTGCCCCAGACCCTTTAGATGGCAAAATGCCCACTACATAGTACTGAAGTATAGAGCCTCCCATCAAGGAGCGTAAAGCCTTGGAGGTGTCATGCTACAAAGTAATTACGCTGCTGACCCTCACACAGTGAGGCTCCAGGCCCAGGGCGAGACACATGTCCAGGGCAGCCGGGCTTGAGGCAAAGAAGCCCCTGTGGGCAGGGATGGCAGGAAACCCTCAGGCTGGCCTTTATCCAGCAGCCAGATGGCTTCACACTGAGCCACAGAGTCTTACAGTCAGCTGTTCCCAGCTGTGGAACAGCTGGAGGTGAAGTGAGAGCTGCTCTCTGAAGCCAGGGATTCAAGTGTTTCTGTGGAATCCCACCCATGACCTTGGCATCTGCAGTCCAACTATAGGACAGTTCTACCCTGTCCTGCAGGGTCCAACTATGAGTCAGAATTGACTCCATGGCAACAGGCTTGGATTTTTTGGTTTTATACATGTGGATGTGATTCCAATTGGGAATAGGGTTTTCTTTGTTTGTTAATGAGGCCACATCAGTGTAGGGTGTGCCCTAACCCAATCACTTCTGAGATATAAAAGAAGCAGACTCAGCACCGAAGCAAGGAAACCTAGATGGGGAAGACGAATGCCCTCACCACATGAAGATCACCAAGGAACAGAGGAACAGGAGCTGAAAAGAGACAAGGACTTCCCCCAGAGTGGACAGAGAGAGAAAGCCTTCCCTAGAGCCGGCGCTCTGAATTTGGACTTCTAACCTCCTAAACTGTGAGAAAATAAATTTCTGTTCATTAAAGCCATCCACTTGTGGTATTTCTGTTGTAGCAGCATTAGATAACTAAGATATCCCCTTTGGGGCTGTGGGTGGCCCCTTCCTGTAGATCTTCCTCCCTCATACTCCTGGGCACTGAGGCCGGTAGAATCCATAGGAAATGGTGCTTCTCTCTGCTGGCTCCCTAGGAAGTCAGCTGGCTCTTGACCATACAAAGCTCAGGCTGACTGTCATACATTAGGGTCCCTTCTCCTTATACCATGAACCACAGTTCAGGGTTGTTTTCAAAATTTCTGCTCCTGACTTTAGGAATATGATTGACAGACAGAATGTTCTGGGGCTGGTCATTTGCTTCCTGTGAGTGAGACCACCAATGTTCCTTTATATCTGTTCTCCTCCTCTTCTGTAGCTTTAGCCGGGTACAAAGCTCTCCAAGGACTACATTTCCTGTTTCCCTTGCAGTTAGATGTGGCTTGTGGCTAGGTCTTGGTCAATGGAATGGGAAGGAAGGAGCACTCCCTTTGCTCTTTTCCTCTTCCCACTGGCTGGAATGCAAACATGATAGCAGGAACTGGAGCAATCATTTTGGACCACATGATGAAACCTGGACATTGAGGACGGCAGAGAAACAAGACTGGAAGAAACTTAAGCCACCACATCAACCCTGCACTACCTACTTGGGTGTTTATGCGTGAGAGATAAACTTCTGTCCTGTTTTAGCCTCTGCATTTTGGTGTTTCTTTGTCCCAGCATCTGAACCTATAAAATCACTATTACCTGTCTGTCAGTGAAACGGCCACCTCTGGGCCTATGTGGATATGTCTGGTCACTGGTGGGGCTAGGGACCCCATGTTTTGGTAGACTGTTACTTCAGTGGTAACCAAAGAACCAGCCCTCCCAGTATTCATGCCCTTGTGTGGTCCCTTCCACATTGACTTTGGACTTGGCCATGTGACCTGCTTTGGCCAATGGGACATCAATAAGCATGATGCAAACAGAGCCATGATAAACACTTGTGTTGTGGGATATATCCTTTTGGAACCCTCTCTCTTGGGATGCTCCTTCTCAGAAACCAGCTGCCCAGCTTGAGAAGCCCAACATGACCATATGGAGAGACCACATGGAGGAGAACTGAGGCCCTACCCTCAACCCCAGCTGTATCAACTTGGCAGCCCCATGAGTGAAGTCATCTTGGAGATGGATCTTCCAGTCTGATGCCTTGTGAAGCAGGGACAAACTGTCCCTGAGGCACCCTATCCAAATTGCAGAATCATGATCAAATAAGTAATTGTTGTTTTAATCCACTACCTTCTGGGGTGGCTTGTTATGTAGCACGGGATAACTAGAACACATGGATGACCCAGTGCCCTTTTCACTGTCCAAGAAACTCTAAACTTGCTGTACTTTCTTCTACACCAAAATGGCAAATGTGTCTTCCTCACACCTTGCAACTAAAATACTACATGGGAACTTGTCGGTTATCTGGAAATACTGAAGGAGTGGCTACCCACACTCATTTCCTAGGGCTGCCATAACAAAGCCCTGCAGCCCATGTGGCTTTTAAGAATAGCAATTTATTGTCTTTCAGTTCTAGAGGCTAGAAGTTTGAAAGCAGGTGTCAGCCACGTTAATTCTTTCTGAAGGCTCTGAAGGAGAATCCATTTCATGCCTTTCTCCTACCTTATGGAGATGGTTGGTGATCCCTGGATTGTAGATCGCTCCAATCTCTGCCTCCGTCTTCACATGGTGGTCTTCCTCCTGTGTCTCTTCCTCTCTTTCATAGGGTACCATTCAGATTGGATTAGGACTCACCCTACTCCAGTATGGCCTCTTGTTAACTTAAATGATAACATCTTCAAAGAGCCTATTTCCAAACAGGGTCACACTTATAGTTACTGGGGGTTCGGACTTTGTCATATCTTCTTCAGGAGACACTAACACTCCATAACACTATCCTTCCCTCCAGAACATAACTCCTCCCTCAACCCTGCCAAGTGGTTGTAGGCAGTTTTCTTTGATTTGTATCTCCAGGAATGGAGATTGGTTCCACAGACCACCCCTGCTGTCTCACAAAGCTTCTCAGGTGCTTGGGCAGGGGCTTGGGGGCAGTATTTGGTGGGCAAAGGCTGACTGTTTCACTGATGAACACCCAGTGCTCACACAAGTAAGTGTGCGGTCTAGGCTGGAGGAACAAATAAATGAATGGGTGACTTCTGAACGAGAAGTAGCTCATCTGGATCAGAGCAAGAGGCCAAAGTGAGATGGGTATACAGGGATCTCCAGGGAGGGCAGGGCTAGTAAAGAGTCCCAGGTCTAATGAAGGGCTGCTTTGGAAATATTTTTGACCCTTTAAAAATATAATTATAGTAGCTACCATTTATTGGGAGCCCTGGTGGTGCAGTGGTTAAGAGCTCAGCTGCTAACCAGAAGGTTGGAAATTTGAATCTACCAGCCACTCCTGGGAAACCCTATAGGGCAGTTCTACTTTGTCCTCTTGGGTTGCTATGAGCCGGAATTGGTTTAATGGCAACAAGTTTGGTTTGGTTAACATTTATTGAGTTCTTACTATGGGCTAGGCACTGTGCAAAATGCTTTGTGTAAATTATTGCATTGATCATCTCAGCAGCCTTGGGAGGTAGGTATTATAACTTTCATCCGATTTTATAGATGAGGAGATTGAGGCCCAGAGAGTTTAGGTAACTTACCTGAGCCCAGATGGTAGGATTTGAACCCAGAATGTCTGGATCCAGCACTTACAGGCATAGTTGCCATGCCCTGTGTCTCTGGTAGACCATGGGATCCCATTTCGACTCTTAGAGGAAAAGCCAGACCTGCATTCTTTAGGGTGCAAACGTCAGCCCTGAGTCTACCAAGTGGCCCTGGGGACCTTGGAAAGCCCAGGTCAGAAGAGAAGAGGAAGGAGAAGGGAGGTGAGTCTGGGGTCCATGTATGCTGGCAGCAGGGATGCTGGCATCAGGGTTCAGAGATGGCATGACCCGCCCTGCCTGCACGCCCTCACCAGCTGTTCCCACTCACTCCTCAGAAATGAGCCTGGCCCGCTCACACACGTGTCCCTAATGCCAGGTTCCAAGAAAGCCACCTAAATACCTGGTATTTGAGATGTAAAGAGACCGGCTCCCTGTACTTAAGGCTATGCTAACTTTTCCAATTATAGCGCCCTATTTTCCAGAGTCTAAAATGGACATATGTTATAACTGTCTTGGGCCCCAAGGTTTCAGAAACACCCTTAAGGCTCCTGAAATACAATCGTGTATTTTAGACTAATTCCTAAAGGGCCCAGTGGGGTTGTCTTTAACATCTGCCAGCACTGACACAGGTCTGGTCTTTGTTTGCAAACAAGCCTGGAGCCTGGGCACCTGGCAGCCTCTGGTAGAACCAGCTGGAGCCTGGGCACCTGGCAGCCTCTGGTGGAACCAGCTCTGTGCTGGGTTGGGCGGGGGACACAAGGAAGGAACATCCCAGGCTGCAATGGGGAAGGAGGGGATACACAGCCCCATCCTCTGGGAGCCCCGGTCTGAGGGGGGAGACATAGCCCTGCCCTCAGGAAGCTCCCAGGCTGATGGAGCAGGTAGCACCCATATGCAAAAACCTAGTGGGGGATTTTGGAGCATTCGGGGGTGTTTCACTCTTTCAGCTCTGCTGTCACAGGGTGGGTGGCTTGGCAGAGGGAGGCAGGTAAGAATGTTGCCTGGGTGTTTGAGTACCTGGAGATAGGCACCATAGGTAGGTGGGAGCAATGAGCTGAACTTTAAATGCTCCCTTGAGCCAGTGTGGCTTCATGACTGCCATCAGGGGCATTTTCTGGTCAATCCCAACTGTCGTTATTAAACATTTATTACAGTTGAAGCGTTTGGCCAGCAGACTTGGTGAGTAAATGGACTAGAACTAATCCTGTAGCTAAACAGCGAGGGCTTCAGCAAAGTAAACGCCTCACTTGCCTAATAGCTCCCGGGGAGGGGTGAGATACAACATGTCAGCCCTTAAAAAACAAAAACAAAAACGCTAAACTACCCTTTTTCCTGAGATGAGGAAGCAGCTGGCCTGGGAGCCGGGCTGTCTGACAGTTTTATGACCAGAGGGCAGAGCTGGCTGTGGAGATCTATATAGATGAAAGGCAATCATTGAGAGTTTGAGGGTGTCCCACGTAAGGACAGAGTCCTGACCTGGCATAAGGGGAGCTGGGTTCAAGTCACCTCAGTCCTTAATTTGCCAGGCATCACTTTGCAATTGGGAAGGATGTCCCTTCTCCCTGAGGGTCAGGGCCTGGAAGAGGAGGAAAGGGGAAAGGAGTCCCCAGTCTGAGAGGAGACACAGCCCTGCCCTCAGGGAGCCCTAGTCAGAGGGGGAGACACAGCCCTGCCCTCAGGGAGCCCTAGTCAGAGGGGGAGACACAGCTCTGCCCTCAGGGAGCCCCTGTCTGAGGGAAGAGGAGACACAACGCAAGAGATTATGCTGCTAAATGGGCTGGGTCCCTGGGAAGCAGGGACTACCCTTTCCCACCCCCCCCACTCACCCAGGGAAGACCAAGGGCCTCCTAGAAACCCCATCTGGACAGAGCCTGGAGTGGGGTGGGATTGGCGTAGGTGCTCTGTAGTCATCTGGAGCCTCTCCCCAGCCCTCAACCCATGTGAGTCTTGCAGGGCAGACCCAGAGTGGGTGCCCACAAGATCAGTGAAGTGAGACCTGTGGTACCAGCCAGGCCATCCTTTCTCAGAGTGGAGAAGCAGCCTGGACTGACCCTCTCAGTGGAGAAGAGCCAGGGAAAGGGCTTGTCTGAGTCTGGAAAGGACCCCTTCCCAGACTGGGGGCTTTGGTCCTAGGACAATTCACAAGAATGCAAGCTCCATGAGGGCAGGGATTTTAGTCTGCTGTGTATCGTGCCTCACCTCCAGAGCCCCAGACCATGGTCAAGCACCAGCACCCAGTAGGTGCTCAATAAAAATCTGCTGTATTAATTAGAATCCATTTTCCTTTTCAAAACCAATTCAGAACTCACTTCCTAGGGAAAAAAGTCCTTGATATAGCTGTCCCAAATTGATGCTGACTTTACTCAAAAACAGTGAAAATACCTTCATTTGCAAATCTGGTCAACTGAATGCCAACAACTGGCTATTTTGAAAGAGAAAAAAAATAATGAATTTAGATTGTGATTATTGTTGTTGTGGACCAAGCCCTAGGCTAGCTGCATTACAGATATTATTTCATTTAGTCCTTCAAGGAAGGCCCTGGTTTTTGTTTTGTTTTGTTTTATTTTTTGGAGGGAGGAGAGGCTGAGTATTTAAAAATGCTTTTTATTTTTCTTTTAACAATTTTATGGCTAATTATAAAGTAGCACATGGACTTTTCAGAAAGTAAGTAAAGTGTAGAAAGTAGAGAAAAGAGCAGGAAATAAAGTCACCCATAAAAACATCACCTAGAAGGAACCATTGTCAAACATTTTTGTACATTTCCTTTCAGTCTTTTTCCTATATTTTTTCTCTCTACAGAACTTATTATATCTGTAATTTCTAAAAACAATTTTAATTCATGATTACTCTTTGGATCTTAAAATATGATAGATAAAGCCAAAGATCCCTTTGACCACAATACTCAACCCTGGATTCTCCTCATCATCCCATAGGTAACCACTGGTAAGTTTGGTGTAGAACCTTCTAGACCATTTAACTTCTTTTTCATATAATTTTACATATACCAATGGGAAATATACAATTTTTAAAAGTATATTTTCTGTCTTGTAATTGGTATAATGTGTTTTCTCTACAATTTGCTTTTTTTTACTCATGTACTTTGACGGCTATATATTCTGTCTTATGTGTAAACCACTTTATATCTATTTTGTTCTCGATGAGAATTTACTCCAACAAATTCTACAGTGAATAGCCTTGTGCATGGCTCTGCGCACAGAAGTGAATGGTTCTCTGATGGTAGATGCATGGAAGTAGAATTGCCAGATATGGGTATCATCCACTTTTTTTTTTTTTTAATACCCATGTGTCTTAGTTATCTAGTGCTGCTATAACAGAAGTACCACAAGTGGATGGTTTTAACAAACAGAAATTTATCCTCTTACAGCTTAGGAGGCTAGAAGTCTGAATTCAGGGCACTAGCTCTAGGGGAAGTCCTTCTCTCTGTAGGCTCTGGGGGAAAGTCCTTGTCATTAATCTTCCCCTGGTCTAGGAGCTTCTCAGCACAGGGACCCCGGGTCCAAAGGACGTGCTTCTGCTCCCAGTACTTGTTTCTTGGTAGCATGAGGTCCCTCTCATCTCTGCTCCATTCTCTCTTCTATATCTCAAAGGAGATTGACTCAAGATACAATCTAATGCTGTAGATTGAGTGCTGCCTCATTAACATAACTGCCTCTAATCCTGCCTCACTAATTATCGTAGAGGTTAGGATTTACAACACATAGGAAAATCACTAAATGGTGGACAACCACACAATACTGGGAATCATGGCTTAACCAAGTTAACATGTATTTTTAGGGGACACAGTTCAATCTGTAACACCCGTGGTAAATATATAGGTAAGAAATTATTTGCAAATTCAGTGGTCTTCGCATGCACAGCTCATTGACATTAATTACATTCATCGTGTTGCTCAACCATTACCAAGGAAGGCCCTGTTTCACAAACAAGGAAACTGAGACTTAGGGAAATTACCTCATGTACTGGAAGTTACTCTCCAGGAACTTGGAGCTGGGGTTTGAACCCACTTCTGTCTCACAATGCCCTCTTCCCCTGACTTTTTTCCTGAATTCCATGAGATGATTTTTACCCAATTAGTTTTGTGACCCAGAAGGTAATTCCACAGAGATTTGTTGAGCTCATGTGTGTGTCCAGGAACCCCTCTTCCCATCAGTCAGGAGCCATCAGACAGAGGGATAGCAGAGCACTGGGTCTGATTGTCCAAATCTTCCATTCCCAGCAAATGCCAACTCTGCCAGCCCTCGACTTAATGATACCTGCCACCCAGACCAACAACCAATTATCCTCCAAAGCTGAGTACATGCCAGGCTTGTCCAAGAACTTGTCAGTTCTTCCCAGAAAGTTGTCTCTCCCTCAGGGTTCAGAATCAGTCATACAACCCAGAGTTGGAAAGTGCCTAGAAGTCATCTCATCTTGTCCTTCATCCCTCCTGCTGCAGAAACCCTGACAGAGGGTCCTCTGGTGCACTTGCAGACTGCTGGGGATGGGGAACTCACCAGAGGCAGTTCATTGCACCTTGTTCTTCCCCAAATTATTCTTTGGGCTGAAATGAAAGGTTTTGCCCTGTAGCACTGCTCATTGGTTATGCCTAGTAATCACTGGTATTTGTTCAAAAATTCTTTGTGATAGTTCTCATGTTATTGTGTATGTCTGTAATCATCTCACTCCCCCCGCCTCCATTATTATTAGCATCTGGGCACTTGGTGTGCATCAGGCACTGGTCATAAATTATTTCTAATCTTAAAAAATATCCTTATCATTATTATCCTTCTTATACATATATAACCTGTTTGTCAGTTTGTTATACTGTGGTGGCTTGCATGTTGCTGTAATGCTGAAATCTATACCACTGGGATTTCAAATACCAGCAGGGCCACCATGGTGGACAGTTTTCAGTGGAACTTCCAGGCTGAGATAGACTAGAAAGAATGGCCTGGCGATCCACTTTTGAAAATACCTATGGATCACAACAGAATATTGTCCAGTACACTGCTGGAAGATGAGCCCCCTAAGTTGGAAGGCAACAACGGACTCAAGTATGCCAGTGATTATGAGGATGGTGCAGAACTGGGCAGCATTTTCTTCTGTTGTTGTTCATGGGGTTGCCGGGAGACGGAGCCTACTGGACGACAACTAACAACAACATATGTGAAAGCTAAGGCTTGGGGCTTAGAGAGGCCATGTATCTTGCCCAGGGTCACTTAAACTCATAAATGTCAGAGCCAAGATTGGAATCTAGAGCTGTGGGTTCCAAAGAAGTTCTCTAAGGCAATCTTTCCCCAAATTTGCAGTTCATGGAAATTTGCTGAGAAGCTTCTTACAAACTCACCTTCTTTACAACAAAGCCATGAAAAAGAATGAGGCAGCTCTTGGTGCGCCAATACAGTGCAGTGTGCACCTAGACCATCTCCAGAAAGAGGGCAAGTGACTGGCCACTGCTCGCCTGAGGGGACGGCCGCAGGGAGTGAGCACTGGCCTGGGAGGTAGACGTGCATTTCAGTATTTTCTCTTTAGTGCTGCCAGATTTTCTCTTGCAGTGTTCTCTATCATGCTGTTTGATTCTCTTTATCTCTCTCTCCCTCCCTTCCTTCCTCCCTTTTATCCCATTCATGAATCACATTTTCACAAATATGTGAAAATAATTTTTAATCAAACAAACAAAAAAGTCAGTCCCAGGGCTGGGTCTTGAGGAGATGTATTTTAACAAGATCCCAGGCAGGCGCTGGGGCCCTCTGATCTGAGCTCCTAAAGGCCGAAGCAAGCCCTGTCCTGCCTGGCATTGTCCTTCCCCGGGTCCCCAGGCTGGGCTAGGGCTTGGTGCTGCCCACTCCCTGAGAGACTGAAGGCTGCCCTAAATACCTGTGGGGCCCTTTCCTCAGTGCCTCCCAGGACTTTTCCCAGCTGGATGTCACGAATCCCAGACTTGCCTATGAGCTGGCACCACATGAGGACACAGTTACTGTGTCCTGCAGACCCACTAAAGCTCAGGGAACATGCCTACCTCAGACCTTGACACCACTGCACACCTGGGCTGCCCACTTCTCACACCCCCTACCACCCCCTACAAGCCAGGTCCCGGAACCCTTAGCCTCCAAGTTTGGCCAAGCCTGTGTTATCATTCCTTCTTATATAGATGGTGGCCTTCTAACCACGCTATTCAGCTACTTCACTTTTTTACTCTGTAGTATATCTTGGAGATCTGTTCTCAATCCACAGCTGTGCATGAAGAGCAGCGTAGTCATTCCCAGTGTCAATGTGTTAGCATCTACCCGAGAGTCAGTATAGAGCGGTGGGTAGGCTGACAAACCTGAGCCAGACTGCCTGGGTTCAAATCCCAGCTCTTCTACACTTAGCTGCGTGACCTGGAGTAAGCTTTTACTTTCTGTGAGTGAGAACTGAAGGCGTGGAGGCACGTAAAGCTCTTAGAATCATGGTGGGCAATGACCACTATTATTATTAGAATCTTGGAGGGAAAACCAATAAGGGGTGAATCAATGTCCTAAACTCTGGGGTTAGACAACTTGGCTTCCAGTTCTGCTCTGCATCTTTCTAGCTCTCTTACTAAACTCTTAAAGACTCGGCTTCCATATCTGTAAAATGGGGGTGACTCCTACCTCACAGGGTGGTGGAGGATGCTATCATCTACTTGTCTGGTACCAAGTAAATGCTCAGTAAAGTGGATGCTCAGAATAAGGGAATGAAGATGGGAGCCTGGTGGGCTGAGGATGCACAGCCTCCAACTCTGCCTCGGGCCCCTGGGGGGAATCTGTTGGTACATCTGACAAGGAAAGGGAGTCTGTCTGGTCCTTGCCTTCTGCTCTGAGGGCCTAGGCCCTCCTTCTCCACACTGGCTGTGCATGATCACAGCCTGGGGAAAGCTCTAGACAGCCCAGATATTCATAATGGGTGAGAAACGCGAGGATAGTGCCTATCAACAGTGCCAGCACACCCCCTCCCTGCCGAGAAGCTAGACCACAGGAAACCATCTTGATCAGAAGCCACGTCATCTATTTCCAGGAGACAACATTGCCTCGGGGCCAGATTCTCCTCGGCCACATGGTGGGAAATGGCTCTCACTGCAGTCAGATGCCAGAACAGCTGGACTCAGGACTCAGTCTGAGGGAGAACAGAACAAGCAAAAGTATAGCGTGCTTGAGGGAGTCAGGCTTTGCTCTGCTCATTGAAGCAGGGGATGGGCAGGGCTGCTTTCTGGTCTTCTCGGAGCCCATTACTACCAGTTGTCATTGAGTTGACTCCAACTCATGGTGACCTCATCTGGGTCAAAGTAGAACTGCGGTCCTTAGGGTTCTCACTGGCTGATTTCTTAGAAGCAGATTACCAGGACTTTCTCCTACAGTGTTGCAGGGTGGACTCAAACCATCAACCTTTCAGTTAGCTGCTGAATGCATTAAACGTTTACAGAATTAACAGGCTCGTTTTTCCTTTCATCAGAGGCTATTAAGTGCCCCACTTTCAGGCACAATTAGCTCATGTATGTCCTAGTTTGAGGGCAGTAGTAGTTCAGTGGTAGAGTTCTCACCTTTCACGCAGGAGACCCCGGTTCACCAATGCACCTCATGCGCAGCTCCCACCTGTCTGTCAGTAGAGGCTTATGCGTTGTTATGATGCTGAACAGGTTTCAGCAGAGCTTCCAGACTGAGATGGACTAGCAGGAAAGGCCTGGGGAGCTACTTCTGAAAATCAGCCAGTGGATGCCCTATGGATCACAACGATCCCATCCTTAAGTAACCATGTGGATGGTGCAGGATCCAGTTTGGTTGTGCATGGGGTCTCCACGAGTTGGGGCATGACTTGATGGCAGCTAACAACACCAATATCCTAGTTTAGTAGCTACTTATCTATCCAAGCTTCCCTTAATAGACT
Source organism: Elephas maximus indicus (assembly GCF_024166365.1). Classification (NCBI taxonomy): domain Eukaryota; kingdom Metazoa; phylum Chordata; class Mammalia; order Proboscidea; family Elephantidae; genus Elephas; species Elephas maximus. The sequence continues at coordinate 108,381,018 of NC_064819.1, forward strand.
GAAAATCCCATGAGGGCAGAGATCTTATTCATCTTATTTGCTGAAGATTAGGTAGGTGAAGCTCAAGGGCAATGCTGTTATTAATAGTCCCAAAGAGTGGGGACATAGAAGTAGCTGGTGAATTGAGCACATACTATGGGCCAGACACTGCACTAAGCACTTTACAGGTATTAACTCATTTAATCCTCGCCATAGCCCTATGAGATCAATGCTGCCATGCTCTTCATTCATAGAGGGGAAACTGAGGCACAGAGCAATTGAGTAACTTGTGAAAGGTCATGCAAATAGGAGGCGGCAGGAGTCAAACCCTGGCATTCTGGCTCCAGAACGTTCCTACCGTACCGTGAGTACTCAGCAAGCATTTGTGGAGTGACTGACAGACCAACTTGAAGGCAGATGCACAGGTATATGTGGGGGAGGGCCAATGGCTGATTCTGGGTGGCAAGGAACCAGGCTGCCTGCAGAGAGTGGGTTTCTTGACTGATCTGGGGGCTGAAGTCAGCAGCTTGGCATTCGAGGGCCTCTTTGAACTGGCTCTGTCTCACTCTACCAACCACCTGGCCCTGCAGAGGCAGCCTAAACAGGACTCTGTTGCTAGGGCCCTGGCAGGGATGCCTTCCCTGATAATCTGTGTCTCCTGTGGGAACTCAGCCTCTCCCTGGCCATGTCTGTCAAGGTCACCCAGCTGCCTGCTGCTTCCAAGGCCCTTCCCTTCCACCCTTTCCTTGCTTCACCTTCCTCTGAGGGGGCCACTTATACAGCTCTCTGTTTTCTGCTTCTTCTGGTCTTCTTAAACAATTAGTGATTGGGAGCAAGGACTCTGCAGCCAGACTGCCTGAGTTCCAATCCTGGCTCTGCTATGTGCCCTTGGGAATGTTACTTAACTTCTTTGTGCCTCAGTTTCTTCATCTTTAAATGAAAAGCAAAACAGACTGTGGTAAGAATTGGTAGGAGGAGTAAATGAATTAAAATATGTAAAAGGCTGAGAGTTAAGGTCTGTCTTAAAATAGCATATAAGGTTTTGTTAACATTATTATACTTCTTTTTTATTGTGCTTTAGATGAAGGTATACAGAGCAAATTAGTTTCTCATTAAACAATTAACACACATATTGTTTTGTGACATTGGTTGCCAATCCTGCGACGTGACGACACTCTCCCCTTCTTGACCATGGGTTCCCCATTTCTATTCCTACAGCTTCCCTGTCCCCTCCTGCCTTCATGTCTTTGCTCCTGAGGTGGCGTGCCCATTTAGTCTCGTTTACATGGTTGAGCTGTGTGCATTATTGTTTGCTTTATGGGCCTGTCTAATCTAAACGCAGGAGTGACTTCAGTACTGAGTTAAAAGGGTGTCCAGGGGACTACTCCCAGGGTTTCCCCAGTAAGTCTGGTCTTTTTGTGTGAGTTTGAATTTTGTTCTACATTTTTCTCCAGCTCTGTCTGAGGCCCTCTATTGTGATCCCTGCCAGAGCAGTCTTTGGTAGAAGCTGGACACCATTTAGTTGTGCTGGACCCAGTCTGGCAGAGGCTGTGATAGTTGTGGTCCATTAGTCCTTTGAACTAATCTTTTGCTTGTGTCTTTGGTTTTCTTCTCCCTTGCTCCAGACTGGGCGGGCCAGTGGAGTATCTTAGATGGCCACCTACAAGCTTTTAAGACCCCAGATGTTACTCACCCAAGTAAGATGTAGAACATTTTCTTTATAAACTATGTTATGCCAATTGAGCTAGATGTACACTGAGACCATGGTCCATAACCCTCAGCCCAGTAATTCAGTCCCTCAGAGAGTTTGGATGTGTCTATGAAGCTTCCATGACCTTGTGTTGGTCAAGTTCTGCTGACTTCCCCAGTACTGTGTACTGTCTTACCCTTCACTAAAGTTACCACTTATCTATTGTCTAGTTAGTGTTTTTCCTTCTCTACCCCTACCCTCCCTTGTAACCATTAAAGATCGTTTCTTTCTATGTGTAAACCTTTTCAAGAGTTATTATAATAGGGTCTCATACAGTATTTGTCCTTTTGTGATTGACTTTTTCACTCAGCATAATGCCCTCCAGATTCATCCATGTTGTGAGATGTTTTGCAGATTCATCGTTCTTTATCTTTGTGTAGTATTCCATTGTATTCCATCATAGTATACCAGAAAGATGTTTGCTTGTGTTTTATTGACTATGCAAAGGCATTCGACTGCATGGATCATAACAAGTTATGGGTAGCATTGTGAAGAAAGGGGATTCTAGTGCACTTAATTATGCTCATGAGAAACCTGTACATAGGTCAAGAGGCAGTTGTTCGAAACAGAACAAGGGGATACTTCGGGTTTAAAGTCAGGAAAAGAGTGTGTCAGGGTCGTATACTTTCACCATACCTATTCAGTCTGTATGCTGAGCAAATAATCTGAGAAGCTGGACTATATGAAGAAGAACGGGGCATCGGGATTGGAGGGAGACTCATTAATAACCTACATTATGCAGATGACACAACCTTGCTTGCTGAAAGTGAAGAAGACTTGAAGCACTTACTGATGAAGATCAAAGACCACAGCCTTCAGTATGGATTGCACCTCAGCATAAAGAAAGCAAAAATCTTCAAAACTGGAGCAATAACAACATCATGATAAATGGAGAAAAGATTGAAGTTGTCAAGGATTTCATTTTACTAAGATCCACAATCAACACCCATGGAAAAGGCAGTCAAGAAACCAAAAGATTCATTGCATTGGGTAAATCTGCTGCAAAAGACCTCTTTAAAGTGTTGAAAAGCAAAGACGTACCTTGAAGACTAAAGGGTGCCTCACGGAAGCCATGATGTTTTCAATAACCTCATATGCATACGAAAGCTGGATGATGAATAACGAAGACCAGAGAAGAATTGATGCCTCTGAATTATGCTGTTAGCAAAGAATGTTAAATGTACCATGGACTGCCAAAAGAACGGACAAATCTGTCTTGGAAGAAGTACAACCAGAATGCTCCTTAGAAGCAAGGGTGTCAAGACTATGTCTCACATACTTCGGACATGTTACCAGGAGGGACCAGTTCCTGGAAAAGGACATCATGCTTGGTAAAGTAGAGGGCCAGCGAAAAAGAGGAAGACCCTCAACAAGATGGATTGATATGGCAGCTGCAACGATGGGCTCAAGCAAAGCAACAATTGTGAGGATGGTGCAGGACCAGGCAGTGTTTCGTTCTGTTGTACATAGGGTTGCTATGAGTCAAAAAGACTTGGCACCTAACAACAATAACAACAGTATTCTACTGTGTGTATGTATCATAATTTGTTAATCCATTCATCTGTTGATGGGCAGTTAAGTCTTTTTGCTATTGTGAATAATGCTGGAATGAACATGGGTGTGCATGTGTTCATTCCCGTGACAGCTCTTATTTCTCTAGGATATAGCCCATTTCCAAAATGGTTGTACAATTTTGCATTCCCCCCAGCAGTGTGTAAGAGTCTCAATTGCCCCACAGCCTCTCCAACATTTCTTTTTTTTTTTTTTTTATATTTTTGCCAGTGATGTTGAGGTGAGATGGTATCTCATTGTAATTTTGATTTGCATTTCCCTGATGGCTAGAAATTGTGAACATTTCCTCGTGTGTCTGTTAGCCACCTGAATGTCTCCAGAGGTGAACTGTCTGTTCAGATCCTTTGTCCATTTTTTCATTGGATTATTTGTCTTTTTGTTGTAGATGTGTTGGATTTTCTTATAGATTTTAAAGATTAGACCTTTGTTGGATATGTCACAGCAAAAATTTTTTCCCAGTCTGTAGGAAAAAATTCTCTTTCTACTCTTCTGGTGAATTCTTTTGATGAGCATAAGTGTTTAATGTTTAGAAGATCCCAGTTATCTAGCTTATCTTCTGGTTTTTGTATATTGTAAGTTATGGTTTTTATCCTGTTAATGCTGTGTATTAGGGCCTCTAGCATTGACCCTATTTTTCTTTCACGATCTTTATAGTTTTTGGTTTTACATTTAGGTCTTTGATCCATTTTGGATTAGTTTTTGTGTGTGGTGTGGGGTCTGGGTCCTGTTTCTTTTTTTTGCAGATGGACATCCAGTTTTGCCAGCACCATTTGTTAAAAAGGCTGTCTTTTCCCCATTTAAGGAACTTTGGGCCTTTGTCAAAGATCAGGTGAAGGTAGGTGGATAGACTTACATCTGGGTTCTCGATTCTGTTCCATTGATCAATGTGTCTGTTGTTGTACCAGTACCAGGCTGTTTCAACTACTGTAGCTGTATAGTAGGTTCTGAGGTCAGGTACTGCGAGGCCTCCTCCTTTATTCTTCTTCAATGGTGCTTTACTTATCCAGAGTCTCATTCCTTTCCATATCAAGTTAATGATTAGTTTTTTACATCTCGTTAATGAATGCTTCTGGTATTTGGATAGGGATTGCATTGTATTTGTAGATTGCTTTGGATAGAACTGACATTTTCACAATGTTGAGTCTACCTGTCCATGATCATGGCATGTTTTTCTATTTACATAGGTCTCTTTTGGTTTCTTGCAGTAGTGTTTTGTAGTTTTCTTTGTATATGTCTTTTATTTCCCGGGTTAGATTTATTTTCCTAAGTATTTTATTTTTCTAAGGGCTCTAATAAATGGTAACTGGGCTGCTAACCAAAAGGTAGGCAGTGTGAATCCACCAGCTGTCCTATAGGGTCACTATGAGTCAAAATCAACTGGATGGCTACTGCTAGCAGCTAGCTATTATAAATGGTATTGCTTTTCTGATTTCTTTTTCATAGTTCTCTTTATTGGTGTATAGGAATCCATCTGATTTTTCTGTGTTGATCTTGTATCCTGCTACTCTCCTGAGTCTTTGTATTAGTTCCATTAGTTTTCTTGAGGAGTGTTTTGGGTTTTCTATGTATAGTGTCATATCATCTGCAAATAGAGAGAGTTTTACTTCTTCCTTACCAATTTGTATGCCCTTTATTTCCTTTTCTTGCCTTATTGCTGTAGCTAGAACTTCCAGCACAATGTTAAATAGGAGTGGTGGTAAAGGGCATCCTTTTCTTGTTCCTGTTCTCAGGGAGAATGTTTTCAGCCTCTCTCCATTAATAATGATGTTGGCTGTTAGTTTTGCACTTTATTATGTTGAGGAATTTCCCTTCTATTCCTATTTTATTGAGTTTTTTTTTTTTTTAATCAGGGATGGGTATTAGACTTTATTAAATGCATTTTCTGTGTCAATTGAGATGATCATGTGATTCTTTTGTTTTATTTATGTGGTGGATTACGTTGATTGATTTTCTAATGTTGAACCATCCTTGCATACCTGGAATGAATCCCACTTGGTCAGGGTGTATTTTTTTTTATATATGTATATAATGCTGAATTTTATTGGCTAGAGTTTTCATATCTGAATGCATGAGAGATATTGGTCTGTAATTTTTTTTTTTTTATTTTTTGAGGTGTCTTTGCCTGGTTTTGGTATCAGGGATATGCTGGCTTTATGGAATGAATTTGAAAGCATCCCTTCCTTTTCTATGTTCTGAAATAGTTTGAATTGTACTGGTGTGAGCTCTTCTCTGAATATTTGCTAGAATTCTCTAGTGAAGCCATCTGAGCCAGGCCTTTTTTTGCTGGGAGTTTTTTTTTTTTTTTAATTGCCTTTTTGGTCTCTTGTTATGTGTCTGTTCAGATTTTCTATCTCAGTTTGTGTTAGTTTGGGTAGGTAGCATGTTTCTAGAAATTAGTCCGTTTCCTCTAGGTTTTCAAATTTGTTGGAGTTTAGTTTTTCATAGTATTCTGTTATGATCATTTTTATTTCTGTTGGGTCTTTTGTAATGTCCCCCATCTCATTTCTTGTTTGGGTTATTTGCGTCCTCTTCTGTTTTTCTTTTGTCAATTTGGCCAATGGTTTGTCAATTTTGTTGATCCTTTTAAAGAGCCAACTTCAGGTTTGTTGATTCTATTGTCTTTCTATTCTCTATTTCATTTATTTCTGCTCTGCTATTTATTATTTCCTTTCTTCTGGTGACTGCAGGCTTCTTTTGCTGTTCTCTTTCTATTTGTTTCAGTAGTATAGCTAACATTTTGATTTTGTCCCTTTCTTCTTTTTTGATGTGTGCATCTGTTGCTATAAATTGACCTCGAGAACTGCCTTTGCTGTATCCCAAAGGCTTAGGTATGATGTGTTTTCATTCTAGGAAATTTTTTATTTCATCTTTGATTTCTTCTAATACCCAGTGGTTTTTAAGCAAGATGTTATTCAGTTTCCATGTATTTAATTTTTTCCCTTGCTTAATGTTATTATATTTCTTCTCATCCACTCATTTAAATTGCCAAAAAAAGTAGCGGGTACAGGAAGAGTGCAGGAACTGGGAGGGCAGTCAAAGTAATAATGGCCTGGAGCTCCATCACCTTCAAAAACCAGAGCTGAGCTGTTGGAACACCCCCTTGCTCTCCCTTAAAGTTATTCCTGGGTACCCTAATTCCCAAGACCCTGACACATGTTGTCTACCATCTGTTGAGACAGACAACCAGTATCGCTCTGTTCAAAACTTAAAGCTCAGGTACACTTAGACTGCAAGGCCTGGCTTTCTACTTGATGCATTTAAATTGATTTTTTTTAAGAAAAATTTTTATCAAAGCTCTTTATGTATGAAGAATCACATAGTTCTATAACGTTTCTTACAAACATCTCAGTCTTGCCCAGCAGGGTGGCCATGGTCACCTACCTTGGCAGACTCTTCTGGTATTGGCCACATACCTCTGAAGAACATGCCTGGGTGGCTCCTTCTTGATTTTTCCATTCTAGACATTATCTATTGACATCCTACTGTGGAAAGTGAGGATTTGGCTCTCTCTCCAGGCTTCCCCCAGCCATGACACATGTACTTACCCCCTTCCCCCATTACTACCATGTCACTCTGTTTAGATTGAAATGGAATGTTACCATGTAAAAGCGTTGACGTTCGGGTTGAGCTGTTTAGTAAACTATGATTTTTTTTAACCACTTTTTATTTTTCCTGAAATTGATGATGACCCTTTTTGTCGTTCCCTTAATTTTCTGTGTACTTAGAACTGATTCATCACTTTATAATAATAATAACAGGTAACACCTCTTGAGCACTTTCTATGTGTCAGGCATTATTCTAAGTACTTTCTATGTGCTAACTCATTAATTCTTATAATAGCCCTCTGAGGTATACACTATTATTATGACCCCATTTTACAGATGAAGAAACTGAGGCATAGAGAGGTTAAATGAATTGCCCATGGTCCCAGAACAAGCAAGCGACAGAGTTGGGATTTGAACCCAGGTTCTTATCCATCTCTGGGGCCATGCCCAACAGGCCTCTCCTGGCCTGTGGGAACATATCTGTGTGCCAATCTTCTCCAGTCTCTTGTTACAGCTGGACCATAAGCTCAGTAAGGGCCAGCCCCATGTCCTGCTCCTCTGCCATCCCCAAAGCTGGCTGGACCTGGCAGGTCCTCCTGTGCTTGCCCAGACAGCCCTGCCCTGGGCTGTCTACTCATCCCACATGTTCTTCAACCTTGGCTCTTACAGGTAGGAGACAGGGCAGGGTAGGAAACATGGCTGGGCCAGTTATAGCTGGGCCTATGGAGGCTCAGAAAGGCCAAACGAGTGACTCAAGGCCTGCCTCTGGGGTCTGAACTCTCTTCTCTGGCTGCAAGTCCAGGACTGTTCTGAATGTGCTACAGGCACAGGCACATACACATCACACATGCTTCACACACACACACACCACACATGTTACACACACACACATAAACACATATACATATCATTCACACATATACTACTTATGCACTTGCATTTCCACATGAGCACAGTATATGCACTTACATATGACACAATTAACATTATATATGGACATAATATACATTAACATTATATATGGACATAATAGACATTAACATTGTATACGGACATAATAGACATGTGTATATATACACACATAGTATATACAAACATACACATTGTATACATACTGTATGTACAATGGCACTGGGCTGGGTATATACATACACACATACTGTATACAATATACATTATATATAGACATAATATACACTATATGTATACAGAGACACACCCGGGGCACATAACGCACATAATACACTTGCATGCCAATTAGATACATACAGATTGTATCCAAAAACATGTATTAACAAAGAAACAGATGCACACCTTATTTGCACACACAAACCACTGCACATTATATATTCACACAGACACACAACACATGCATACATTGTACAGACAAAAACATACAATCATAAATATGTAAACACATACATGTTGTTGTTAGGTGCCATCTAGTCAGTTCCAACTCATAGTGACCCTGTGTACAACAGAACAAAACACTGCCCAGTCCTGTGCCACCCTCACAATTGTTGCTGTGCTTGAGCCCATCGTTGCTGCCACTGTGTTAATCCATCTCGTTGAGGGTCTTCCTCTTTTTTTGCTGACCCTCTACTTTACCAAGCCTGATGTCCTTCTCCAGGAACTGGTCCCTCCTGATTACATGTCCAAAGTATGTGAGACCCAGTCTCGCCATCCTTGCTTCTAAGAAGCATTCTGGCTGTACTTCTTCCAAGACAGATTTGTCTGTGCTTCTGTCAGTCCATGTACATTTAATATTCTTTGGCAACAGCATAATTCAAAGGCATCGATTCTTCTTTGGTCTTCCTTATTCATCGTCCTGCTTTCACATGCATATGAAGTGACTGAAAATACCGTGGCTTGGGTTAGTGACATCTTTGTTTTTTAACACTTTAAAGAGTTCTTTTGCAGCAGATTCACCCAATACAATATGTCCTTTGATTTCTTGACTGTTGCTTCCATGGGCATTGATTGTGAATCCAAGGAAAACGAAATCCTTGACAACTTGAATCTTTTCTCTGTTTATCATGATGTTGCTTATTAGTCCAGTTGTGAGGATTTTTGTTTTCTTTATGTCAAGGTACAATCCATACTGAAGGCTGTGGTCTTGATCCTCATCAGTAATTGCTTCAAGTTCTCTTTGCTTTCCACAAGCAAGGTTGTGTTATCTGCATATTGCTGGTTGTTAATGAGTCTTCCTCCAGTCCTGATACCGCCTTATTCTTCGCGTAGTCCAGCTTCTCGGATTATTTGTTTAGCATATAGATTGAATAAATATGGTGAAAGGGTACAACCTTGACACTCACCTTTCCTGATTTTAAACCACGCAGTATCCCCTTGTTCTGTTCGAACAACTACTTCTTGGTCTATGTACAGATTTTGCATGAGCTCAATTAAATGTTCTGGAATTCTCATTCTTGGTGATGTTATCCATAATTTGTTATGATCCACACAGTTGAATGTTTTTGCATAATCACTAAAACACAGGTAAACTTCTTTCTGGTATTCTCTGCTTTTATCCAAGATACAAATGACATCGGCAATGATATCCTTCCTTCCACATCCTCTTCTGAATCTGGCTTGAATTTTTGGCAGTTCTCTGTCGATGTATGGCAGTTATGTAATAATGTAATTTGGCAGTTATGTAATGATATAGTTAGCCTCCATTTTGTGACCTAATGTAATCACCTCCATGATGTGATCAGCCAATCAGTTGTAAGAGAAGTTTTCCCAGAGGTGTGGCCTGATTTCTGGCAAAGCTTGCTGTCTTTTGCTTGCTCTGGATTCTGCATCTGGCTTGTCATCATATGACCTTCAGTTCTTGGGACTTAAGTCTGCAACCTGCCATATCATCTACTGATCTTGGGATTTGTCAGCCTCCACAGCTTGGGAGCTAGCAGCCTACTATCTGACCTGTTGATCTTAGCTTCATCAGCCCCTACAGCTGTGTGAGTCAGGAGAAGCCTCCAGCCTGATGCCTGATCCACAGACTTGGGACTTGCCAACCCCTACGACTTTGTGAGCCATTTCCTTGAGATAAATCTCTCTCTCTCTCTATATATATATAGATATGGAGCCCTGGTGGTGTAATGGTTAAGAGCTTGGCTGCTAACCAAATGGTTGGCAGTTCGAATCCACCAGCCACTCCTCGGAAACCCTATGGGGCTGTTCTACTCTGTTCTATAAGGTCGCTGTTTATATACTTCACTGGTTTTGTTTTGTTTCTCTGGAGAACCCAGCCTAAGGCTTTTTTTTTTTTTTTTGCCTATAGAAACCTTCAAAATTGCAACTCGAGGCTTGAATTTTCTCTTCAGTTCTTTCAGCTTGAGAAATACAGAGCATGTTCTTCCCTTTTGGTTTTCTAACTCCAGGTCTGTGCATATTTCATTATAATACTTTACTCTGTCTTCTTGAGTCACCCTTCGAAATCTTCTCTTCAGCTCTTTTACTTCATTTTTCCATTTGTTTATCTACTCTACCTTCAAGAGCAAATTTCAGAATCTCTTCTGACATCCATTTTGATCTTTTCTTTCTTTCCTGTCTTTTTAATGACCTTTTGCTTTCTTTATGTATGATGTCCTTGATGTCATTCCACAAATACATGCACATATATACATATACACACTGACATTTCCACAATATATACTCACAAACATAGGCATACAAACACATGCACATAAATGGAAATACATACATTTTCACATACGGAAACACACAAACACATTTGCACTCACAACACAACACACCCAACCAACCAAACCCACTGCTGTCGAGTCGATTCTGACTCATAGCAACACTATAGAGCAGAGTAGAACTGCCCCACGAGTTTCCAAGGAGTGCCTGGTGAATTTGAACTGCCGACCTCTTGGTTAGCAGCCGTAGCACTTAACCACAATGCCACCAGGGTCTAAATACACACATATACAAGCACATACATGTGCAAACATAGATAAGCACATGTTCACAAACACACACATACACAAACATACTTATGTGCATGTGTGAACACATACACGTCACATGTGCACACACACACTCACTTGTGCCTGCTTGGCCTGGTTTATAGAGGGTGCGATGGGAGAAGAGCGATGTGTTCAAGTCCTGTGCTGTCCGATGTGTGATTCCAGACCTCCCCACTGGAGCTGCATCATAAAGCACTTTTGGACAGGGCAGGACAGTGCTGGGCCAGTGCCTGCATCCTGAAAACTCAAGTATGCAGTCCCTGGTCTATGGAGGGTCAAGGGTCCTCCAAGCCCCCCTGTTTTGCTCTGGAGCTGCATCCAGAGTCACCACTGGCCACATCCCAGGAAGCACACAGTAGGTGTAGTATCTGTGTGTGTGGAGTGGACCAGGTAATTGGTCCAAAGGATAGCATCGCTCTGGAGGAGGGGGGACCGACAAGTGGTAAGTTGGGGGAACAGGGAGCCCGATCCAGAATTCTGAGACAATGTGAAACCTCCTTATGTTTGAGGACCCTGGGTTCATCACCTCAGCCCACAGGTTCCCAAAGTCATTGTCTGCTGGGGGCACCCCCCACCCAGAGAGGCCCCCCCGGCTTGGTCCCTTACTTCCCCCTAGGCCCCCTCCCCCAGCTGGCCTCTCTGTCCTCCCACAGCACTCCCCAGACACATTCCTCTTCCTCAGACGTTTGTTTCAAGGGCCCAGCAATTTCTCTCCAGGATTTGGTTTGCTGCTCAGGCATTTCCTCGAGTGGCCCCTTGGTGTTTGCCCTCGTCCAGATGGCATCCAGATGCAAACACTGCCTCCCCCAGCTCCCGGCTCCTCACGCCCACCTCCTTGCATCCTCAGCTTTATTTCAGGGTGGAGGCCAGTGTGCCTGCGAACACCTCTGCCTATGGCTGTCCCCAAAACTGGGCTTCTGGACATCCTATCATCTGCCTCCCTTCTCGGCCTTTGCTCAATTCAACAGGTAATTGCTCCATGAGCCAAAGCAAATGTCAGCGTGATAATGAGGGCGATATGATGCAGTTCTGGCCCCGGTAGGGAGGGGAGAGCAGGGTGCGTAAGTGTGGGGAGCCAGGAGGTGTTGTGAGCCCTGGGCTTCCAGTGAGGCCCTCAGATGGCCAAATCCAGATGAGGAAACTGAGTTGCCGAGAGAGAGGCTTAGTAATTCACACAAGATTGGTGGCTACTTTCGTGGCAGAACTTGGCTTTAAGCCACAGGCTCTGAAGGCTTCCCACGCCCACTGAGCTGCTGTGTGTCCTTGCTGGGTCAGCAGCAGGGCCAGGCCCTCAGGAGCTGTCTCCAGGGCCTGTCCAGTGTTGGACTCTTGACCCAGCAGTGCCAGTCTCGGCTGCCCCCAGGGAGGTGGGTGAGGCCCTGGCTGACCTCCACTCACACTCTCTGTTTCCCCTTAAAAGTTAATATTTACACGCTCTCCACTGTGCTGCGGTGATGCTGCCGTGGACATCAAAGTGGCCGGCGGGGCTTCCCTGGCTCCAGAGACACCCCAGTGGCACCCCAAATCTCTCTCTGGCCCCAGGTGGGGCCCACCAACCCCTGTACCCGACTAGACAGCCGTGCTGTGTCCAAATGGACTTTACTCTCTTTTCACTGTGCACAGCCAAGCTTCCTTGATAGGAAATGGGGCATTTGGCCCAGGCACAAGGCTGCAGCACAGGCGTTTGCTAGAACCACTGTGCTCTGGGCTCCAGAGGTGTGTGCGGATTAAGTGCCTCAGGCAGCTGCAGGAATGTCCCCCAGTAGGACCTGCCTGGTCATACAGAGGCGGCCAGCAGTGTGCAAGAGGGTCATCTGGGCCCATGGGAGACACATCACCCCTCAGGCCTTCCCAGCCCCAGAGAACGACAGAGCTGGATGCACAGGGTGAGTCAGGGATAAGACTGGGACTTCCTCTCACCTGTCCTCTTCACCAACACCTCCTACAGGTGGACTCCAAGGGTGATGAGGGGCAGGTGTCAGACTCAGCAGACTGCTCCTCTACCCACTCCTTTCCCTTAGCCCACCTTCCTTCTTTCCTTCCGGATTCTAAGTCAGCTCTGCTTTGCAGCAGAAGGGAGAACTGACAGATGGAATCTCAGGGCTTCCTCCTCCACCAGAGAGTCAGAGGCGCTGCTTTCACTTGGAGCTCGGGGCGACCTGGGACCAAGAGCTTCAGGGAAGACCCCAGGCCAAGCAGGAGGGAGGAGTACCAGTTTAGGTGGGCTGGCCAGGCAGTAACCTCAGTGTCCTCAGGTGGGTGCTTTGTTTGTTTTCTAAAGAATTCCTGCTGGAAGCATTTAGGTAAGTGTCTGAGAATGTCCATGATGGTCAGCAGGAGAGGACTCCACCTCTCCCTCGGAGGCCACGTCGCCAGGTAACCTGGGAAGGGACTCCATGGCCGGCACGCCAGGCCCTGCAGGTTAATGTTTGACTTGGAGCCACGTGTTTTTCCACTGGGTATTTTTATCCTTTGTACCTGGCAGTGGGCAGCTGGGTGCCCTCCCTTGAGGGCAAAGCAGGGGCAGAGGAGGAGCTGCCCAGCTGTGGTCGCTCCGGGCAGGGCGCCTGGGCAGATCAGCACTCAGCCTACTCCACCACAGGGCCACGGAGAGGCCAGAGGGCCTGGACTAGGGTGAAGGGCACGGGAGAGAGCAGGCCGGCTCCCCATACCTCAGCCATATCCCAGTCCCACACTCAGACCTCCCATCCTCCTGTCCTGTGAGGAATGGCACAGTGAAGGGAAGAGAACCAAAGAAGTCTTCCGGGGGGTCCAGAGCCTTTCAGGGAAGTTCAAAGTGACTCTCAGTATCATCATTCATAGTCCTGGACACAAGTTAAATGTGTAGATGTCTTCCCCCTGGAGACACTGTGGGAGTAAGTCATCGCTGAAGGAGGCAGCTCCCTCTCCAGGACCAATCTGATGGGGGAGACACAGGGCTGCCCTCAGGGAGCCCCAGTCTGAGGGAAGACACAGCCCTGTCCTCAGGGAGCCCCAATCTGAGGGGGAGACACAACCTTGCCCTCAGGGAGGCCCAACCCAAGGGGGAGATACTGCTCTGCCTTCAGGGAACCTCACTCTGAGTAGGACACATAGCCCTGCCCTCAGGGAGCCCCAATCTAAGGGGAGACACAGCTCCTCCCTCAGGGAGCCCCAGTCTGAGGGAGTAGGGGCTGTGTCTTATGACAAGAGCTTTGTCCCTTTGCGTTCAAGAAGACTAAAATTGAATTAAAAACATTTGCTGGGTCCACACAGCCCCGGAATCCCCAAGCCCTTACTATGTCTCTCCATTTTCCTCCTTGGCAGTGGGAGTGTGGCCTGAGCTAAATTTATGAGGCCGTTAACAGCCCAGGGCCACAGAGTTCTTCTCTCCTCATCTATGCCAGGGGCAGGGAGGGAGGACCTCAAAGCCCACTCAGCCTGTTGCCAGCTTGTGGAGCCAGCTTCCTTCCTGTTCCCACCATGAAGTCCGGGCCAGCTTTGAATTTGCACTTGCATCTGGTGGGAAGCAGGTCCCTGGAGCAAACCTGCCCACTAGTTGACCCCAAAGATCACCAGCAAGTGGCCTGCCGTGAGCCAGGTAGACTGGCCCAGCCCAGGTTCTTGTGGAGGAAGGAGCAGAGCTGCCTGGGGAAAGCCAGCTATCTCTGAGGGGCCTTTAGACTGGCGAATGAGGGTTCCCAGATAAAGATGGGATAGGGGCATGCTAGAAGAGCGGAGATCTCCAGGGAGGAGGTCCTATTTCTCTCAGTGCCCCCCAGGCCTCCCTTAAAGTGAGGTGTAGGAGCAGACTGGGGAATGAGCACAGGAAAGAGTCTACTTCCTTGTTCTGGAGCCAGGCCCCAAGGCCATCTCCAGCTGTGGTGAGCAGTCCTTCCCACTGAGGGGACTCTTAGTTCCCCATCCTCTAGCCACCCTCCCTACACGTCTTTTCCTCCCACTGTGCCCTAACACCTCTCTGCTCACGTAGCCACCTCTCTAGTCTGTGTGACAGGCACTGGGCTAGGGCTGTTTATCTACTGCCTCACTTCTCAAAACAATCTGGGTAGTGAATCTCATTATCCCCATTACAAAGATGAGGAAACTGAATAGAGCTGCCATTAAGCAATTAACCCAAGGTCACACAGCCAGTCAGTAACATGGCTGGAATTTAAACCGAAGTCTGTCTGACTCCAAACCCAGCTAACTGGGGTCATAATGGCTGTGTAGGCTGAGTATTTTAAGTCCCAGATTGCTCAGGAGTCCCTCCTCAGTCTACCAGAGCCCTCCCCCTCAGCCTGAGCAGTGGGTTGCATATAATTGTCTCATATTTCTCCCTAGCAGGAATTCCTTCCTGAGGTCTAACCTTAGTGTCTCCTGCTGTCTCTTGCCCTGAAATCAGGGCTAGTGGAGCAAAGACCCTATTCCCTGTCTTTGGAGACTGTGTCCCATGAGACTGCAGTTTTTCTCTGTGGCACTGAAGGGCAGGTTGCCTCTGGTGGCAGAAGCAGGAGCTCCAGACTCAGGGGAGGAGGGAAATCTGGCCTTGTGGTGGAAGATGGTGGTGGCCTTCTCTCAGGCCAACTCACCGGCTACCTCCTTGGGCCCTGCCTATGTGCCCTACCATCTCCTACTGAGCCCTGGACAGGTGGGGAGGGGGTCCGATGAGGGTGGAGGCTTTGGAGATCCTCAGAGGCCCCTTGGCTTCTAATGCTGATGAATTCTTTGGGGGAATTTGAAGCTGTGCCTCTGGGGGTACCAAGAAGTCCTGGGATCCAGAAATCCCCACATGGCCCTCACACCCCTGCTGTCCTCAGGCCTTTAATTGTGGAAGAAACTGAGAGGAAAGGATGCGGGCTTGCACCCATTCCCTGAAATCAAGGAATTCCATTCCTCATCTGGGTGAAAAGGAAAGGGGAATTCCACAGACCTGGCTTGGAAAACAGACCTCCCATTTCTTAGAAGCCTGCTGCTTTGCGGGACTGCCCTCCTGACTTCTGGCCTCCTCTGGCTTCACAGTAGAGCTTGGCAGGTGGATCAGTCCAACCTAGTACTGGTGTTTGAAGAGGGGACTGGGAGGGTGGGGAACACAGTTGGGCTCCCTGGCCTGAGAGGTTGGAGTGGAAAAGCCCTGTGACCTGAGCTCACATTCGTTTCCAAACCTCTTGTCAGGCCAGATGATGAGCCTGGTTTCTGCAGTCACCCCTTCCTGAAGGAACCCCTTAGAGCCCTCTGCCTGCCTGCAAGAAGAGTGAAGTTTCACTACCACGTGGGCAGCGAGAGCCTGGCTGTCAACTGGGGAGTCTCTCCACACTTCTCCTCTAGGCATCCCAAGTTCCCTTCAGTCCCCGGTCAGTGGACACAGGTTTTCTTTGTCTTGGGCTGGACCCCTGAGAGATTCAGAGGAGGAGCAGACCCTGCCCTCAAGTCGCTGCAGGCCTATGGGAGGAGCAGTCATGCCCACGTCTGGATCACAGGCTGGCACACGTGCTTAAAGAGAGCGATGGTAGTAGCTGACGCTCCTGAATCAAATGGGGCACTTTATAGCTTCACCCACTTAGTCACTGGGTGGTACAAACGGTTAATGAGCTTGGCTGCTAACATAAAGTCTGGAGGTTTGAGACCACCCAAAGCCTGGCAATCTATCTCTGAACAATGAGCCATCAAAAACCCTATGGAGCCCAATTCTACTCTGACACGCATCGGGTTGCCCTGAGGTAGGGTCAACTCCATGGCAACTGCCTACTGGCTAATCCTTAAACCACCCTCGAAGTAGATTCTATAAAACCCACATTCTACAGGTGAGAAAGCTGAGGCCCAGAGCGGTTTAATACTTGCCCAAGCTCTTACAGCTAGGAAGTAGCAGGGGCAGGATGGGAACCCAGATGGTCTGCCCCAGAGCCTGGCTCTTACCCTTGACACCAGTGCTGTCCCATATAGTAACCACTAAACACACGTGACTATTTGAAGATGAAATAAAACTTAAAAATTCAGTTTCTCAGTTGCACTAGCCACCTTTCAAGTGCTCAGTAGTTACAAGTGGACAGTGCAGATAGTAAACATTTCCATCATTGCAGAAAGTTCTACTGGACAACACTGGTCTATACTGCCTCTTAAGAATAGAGATGGAGCAGTGGAAAACCATCCTTTAGCTGATAGAATAAAAAGATAATTCACAGTCATGATAATAGTGGCTATGATTTACCGAGTGCTTCCTACGTGCCAGGCACCGTGCCAAACCCATAATCCTTGCCCAATTCCGGGCTCAGGGAGGTTACCCAGGGTCACAGTAGCCAGGAAGTGAATCCAGGTCAGGGTTACCCCAGAGTCCACCCTTCTGCTCCCTCCTGTACCACCCCCTGCCTTCCACCCAGGAGTTTAATAGCCCCCAGGGAAGGAGGAGAAGGCAAGTACACATATTTCACAAGAATAGGGATTAAATCAATCAGCACATAATTAACATCATCACATTTCCTTAAACTCACTGACCAGAACATTGCACTAATGAGGTCAAGGTCTTGATTTTGAGCCCTGTGAGCATCACTTCACTTCACATGAAAAGAGCCTTGCTTCCTGCCCTGAGGGCTGTAACCAGCCCCCTCCACCCAGCCCCCCAGTACTGCAACTATGACTTGGGAGACAGGAGGACCCGGGCAGAGAGAGTGTGACTGCTTCAGCACAGCCAGTGGCCTGCTATCAGAAGCAGGGCCAGACCAGAGGGGAGGCCCATTAAATGCTAGTGGGTGCACGTCATCGGGACAGTGACAACAAGAATGTCTTCCTCTAGAAAGGATAGGGTTAATAGAAACAAAGCCTGAGTTTGAAGAAAAGATGCAACAGAAGGTAGAACAGAACTTCTGAGACTTGCTCCCTCTTACTCAGGTAGAACTTTTTGGGGACATGGGATTTACAATGATTTTTGAGGGCTTGACTTGGTGGGGAGATCAGCCTTTAATATCCTTTAAGAATTGTTATAGAGTCCCTGGATGATGCAAAAGGTTAACATACTTGGCTGCTAACTGGAAGGCTGGAGGTTCGAATCCACCCCAAGGTGCCCGGAAGAAAGGCCTGGCAATCAACATCCAGAAAATTAGCAACTGAAAATCCTATGGAGCACAGTTCTATTTTGACACACATGAGGTTGCCATGAGTCAGAGTCAATTCAACAGCAACTGGTTTTTGTACTTGATCTTAGCCAAAATGCCAAGAAGCAAAATAGTAACTGATTTTTAAGAATTGTTATATTGTTGGAAAAGTTAGTTTCAATTATATGTCAACCCCCTATGGCATCTGGGGCAATAAGACATAGTGAGTGATGAAAACAGACAGCCCAGCGAAGAGTCAGACCTCCCAGGACAAGCCTGAGGAGATGTGAGATAATGTAAGCACAGAGCTTACTTCTCATGGGGCCAGGCACATAGTAGGTCTCAGTAAACGGTGTTGTTGTTAGGTGCCTTTGAGCTGATTTTGACATGACATGACATGACATGACATGACATGACAACTAAATGTACAGAAGAGAAACCAGATTAGAACTGCCCCATAGGATTTTCTAGACTGCAGTCTTTACAAGAGCAGATCACCAGGTCCTTCTCCCGTGGAGCTGCTGGGTGGGTTCAAACCTCCAACCTTTAGGTTAGCTGTCAAGAACTTAACTGTTGCACCACCAGGGCTCCTTCAGTAAATATTAGTTCATTTAAATTATTATTCCTCTTCAAGAATCTTTTTTTCTGGGCCAGCATACTACCAGGCGCAGAGGACTCCAACAGATATAAATTATGCTGAAGGCGTGACCCAATGATAGGTTGTATGAGTCAGGATAAGCCATGGTGTGCTACAGTAACAAATTAACCTGAAATTTCAGTGGATTAACACTACAAAGGGGCCTTGGTGGCACAGTGGTTAAGCATTTGGCTGCTAATCAAAAGGTTGCTAGTTTGAATCCACCAGCCACTCCTTGGAAACAATATGGGGCAGTTCTACTCTGTCCATAAGATCTCTATGAGTTGGAAATGACTTGACAGCAACGGGTAGCACTATATATGTGGATTAACACCATAAAAATTGAGTTCTTGTTCACACTACTTGTCCAAGGAAGGTTGGTAGGGGTTCTGCTCCCCATAATCACTCAGGGACCCTGGCTATTACACACATTGAATTGCAATACATGGCTTCCATGGTTGCTGCTTCAGGAGCAGAAAAGAGCAGGAGTGCTACGCACTGGCCATTAAATGCTTCAGCCCAGAAGGGAAAGAGCATTCTCACTTATAGCCTACTGGCCAGGACCAGTCTTACGGTTATACCTAACGGTGAAGGGGCTGAGAAGTGGGGGGAGTATGTGGGTATTCTGTGAGCTGCAAATATCCCCACCACTCCACCGCTTCTCCTCTCTGAACGCCATTTTCTTCTCCTATAAAAGGACGCTGAAGTCTCTTTCAGCTCTGAAGTTCCAGGTCTCCATGGAATTTTATTCCGCAAACATTTCCTAGGTATCTGACCCAAATGCTAAATGCTGACCGTCCTCAGTTATCACCGACCCTCTCCTCTCAGAGGTGAACTGATGTTTTTTTTTAAAACAACCAAAAGCTATTTGACAACCCAGTTAAGAAGTGGGCAAAAGATCAGAACAGGCATCTCACCAAAGAAGATATACCAACGACAAATAAGCATATGAAAAGATGCTCAACACCATTTGGAATTAAAGAAATGCAAATGAAAACAACAACGGAAAACCACTAACACCTATTAAAAAAAAAAAAATTTAGAGTGGCTAAAACCCCAAAATTTGACCACATCAGTTGCTAGTGAGGATGTACAGTAAGGGGAGCTCTCTCATTCATTGCTGGTGGGAATGCAAAGTGCTGCAGACACACTAGAAGACAGCTTGGCAACTTCTCGCAGAGCTAAACTTAGTCTTACTATATGATCCAACAGTTACGTTCCTAGGTATTTATCCAACTGAAAAAAAACTGACTGGAGAAAACAAAAACCAGCACATGAATATTTATAGCAGCCTTACTCATAATTGCCCCAAACTGGGAGCAACCAAGATGTCCTTTAATAGGTGAATGGATAAACATTTACACAGTGGAATATTGGTATTTAGTAATAAAAAGGAATGAGCTATCAAATCACACAAGGACATGGATAAATCATAAGTACATATTGCTAAGTGAGAAAAAGGGGACCCTGGTGGTGTAGTGGAAAACCTCGTGGCGTAGTGATTAAATGCTACCGCTGCTAACCAAAAGGTCGGCAGCTCAAATCCACCAGGCACTCCTTGGAAACAATATGGGGCAGTTCTACTCTATCCTTTAGGGCCACTATCAGTTGGAATCGACTTGACGGCAGCAGGTTTGGTTTTTTTTTTTTTTTTTTTGGTGGTGTAGTGGTTAAGTGCTGCGGCTGCTAACCAAAAGGTCGGCAGTTTTAATTTACCAGCTGCTCCTTGGAAACCCTATGGGGCAGTTCTGCTCTGTCGTATAGGGTCACTATGAGTCAGAATCGACTCGATGGCAATGGGTATTTTGTAAAGGAAATGGATACATATTATATGATCCTAATTATGTGATGTCTTAGGCTGGGTTCTCTAGAGAAGCAAAACCAGTGAAGTGTGTGTGTGTGCGTGTGTGTGTGTGTGTGTGTGTGTGTACAGAGAGAGAAGTAAGACGACAGGCTGCTGTTTCACAGGCTATGGAGGCCGATGGATTCCAAAACTGGCAGCCAGTACAGCAGGCCACTGGCTCAAGTCCAAAGAACCAGAGGTCAGATGATGATGAGCCAGATGCAGGATCCAGAGCGAGCAAAAGCCAGCAAGCTTGGACAGTACGTCTGCATATTGGATGCAGGCCACACCCCTGAGGGAACTCCCCTTATAACCGATTGGCTGATCACATCATATCCCAAAATGGAGTATAACTACATCATTACATAATGGCCAAACCACTGAGAACCATGGCCTAGCCAAGTTGACAAACAACCTTAACTACCACGACACATCCCTTGTCAACTTGGCACCTGTATACATCTCTTTAAACTGTACATGGTCTCTAAATAAAGACAATTACAAAGTCATACTTGTACCCAACATGATACAGCTAACATGCACAACTGAAAAAGGACTAGGCTTATTTACATCTTATATTTTATAAGTCAAGAAAACAAAAATATTTGATGCACACATACAAGGAAGGAATACTCATAACAATTACAGTCCTCATTTCTGTACCTGGTCACATGGTTGTAACACCTTGTATTTAGGACTATCTTCTTGCACCACCCATTCCATATTCCCTTTGGCCTCAGCAAGCACCTCAGCTGGTTGTGGTTCTCTTCCTGGTAGGGTGATCCAGTCCTTTGTTCCTTAAGGATCTGGGCCTTTAGTAGTCTTGTCAGAATTGGGTTGCTACAGTTTTCCATTGACTTTAATCACAGGGCATGGTGGTACTAAGAGACACCCTAAGGGATCATTTGTATTCCAGACATACTTTTCTTTACCTCTGTTATATATCAATCCAATTTCCTCTGGGTAATCAGGATCAATCACACTAGGCAGTACAGTAACTCCCTTCTTTGCCTGTTGATCCAGAGGCATGAGGAGCCCAAAGTGGCCAAGTGGAATTCTTAACTTCCAGTTCAATGGAATCACTGTTGTGTCTCCTGGTAGGAGCATTCCTCCTTTTGGAACTAAGACCTCTAGATCTGCAGAGCATAGGGTCATAGGGGCAGGAAGCAAAAAAATTGGAAGTGGGTCACTAGGGGTAATAGTGAATGGAGCCACTCCCATTTCTACTCCTAGATTACTGGATATATGACTCCTGGCTATGGAAGAAACAGCGCCATATCTTGGATGCTGGTTTAGAGTATACACAGCCTCCTGGAGAAAATTGCCCCAACCATGCAAGGTATAGCCACCTAGCTGGCCCTGAAATTATGTTTTCAGAAGGCCATTCCATTGTTCTATCAAGCCAGCTGCTTCCGGATAATGGGGAACAGGGTAAGACCACTGAATTCTATGAGCACGGGCCCATCACCACACTTCGTTTGCTGTGAAATGAGTCTGTTCATCTGAGGTGATACAATGTGGGATACCATGACAGTGGATAAGGCATTCTGTAAGTCCACAGATGATAGTTGTGGCAGAAGCATTGCTCAAAGGGAAGGCAAATCCATATCCAGAGTAAACGTCTATCCCAGTAAGAACAAAACATTGCCCTTTCCATGACAGACATGATCCAATGTAGACAACCTGCTACCAGGTTGTTGTCTGATCACCTCAAGGCATGATGTCATATCGGGAACCCAGTATCGGTTGCTGTTGCTGGCAGATCGGGCAGTCAGTGGTGGCTGTAGCCAAGTCAGCCTTGGTGAGTGGAAGTCCATGTTGCTGAGCCCATGCATAACCTCCATCCCTGCCACCATGGCCACTTTGTTCATGAGTCCTTTGGGAAATGATTGGAGTGTCTGAGAAAAGAGAATGACTGGTTTCCACAAAACATGTCATCCTATCTATTTGTTGGTTAAAATCCTCCTCTTCCGAGATTACCCTTTGACAAGCATTCACATGAGACAAAAATATCTTCAACTCTTTGACCTATTCAGAGAGGTCTATCCACATACCTCTTCCCCATACCCCCTTGTCACCAATTTTCCAATCGTGTTCCTTCCAAGTCCCTGACCATCCAGCCAAACCATTGGCCACAGCCCATGAATCAGTATACAGTCGCACATCTGGCCATTTCTTCTTCCAAGCAAAGCAAACAACCAGGTGCACTGCTCAAAGTCCTGCCCATTGAGAGGATTTCCCTTCACCACTGTCCTTCAAGGAGATCCCAGAAAGGGGCTGCAGTGCTGCTGCTCTCTACTTTGGAGTGGTATCTGCATATCATACAGAACCAACTGTAAACCAGGCATGAGTTTTCTCTTTCTCAGTCATCTGATTATAAGGAACTCCCCATGAGGCAATGTGTGCAGACTGGCAAAGGGCAAGTAATATGACAGAGTGGAGACCATGGTCATTTGGGCCACTTTGTCATGCAACTTAAGGTCCTGCTCAGGCCTAACCTCATACATACCAGTTCTGTTTAATGATGGAGTGCCACTGTGCAGGCCTTACTTTATGGCTCTGTGGGTCAGACAACGCCTAGCTCATCATGATGGGCAGCTTGGGCCTCATGGTGACTTGGTGGCCCATGGTTAGGCATTCAGTCTCTACTAAGGCCCAGTAACAAGCCAAAACTGTTTCTCAAAAGGAAAGTAGTTATCTGCAGAGGATGGCAGGACTTTGTTCCAAGGGTCTGCTCTGTGTTTCACCAGTAGAGGCCTGCCAAAGACTCCAAACAGCATCTCTATCTGCCACTGACACTTCAAACACTGTTGAATTAGCAGGAATATATGATCCAAGTGGCATATCTGCTTGCTTGGCAGTCTGAACCTGTTGCAGTACCTTCTCTTGTTCTCGGACCCACTCAAAACTAGCAGCTTTTCAAGTCAGTTGATAAATAGGCCAGAGTAACACACCCAAATGAGGTATATGTTGCCTCCAAAGTCTAAAGAGGCCCGCCAGGCATTGTGCCTCATTTTTAGTTGTGGTAGGGGGCAGGCGTAATAATTTATCCTTCACTTTAGAAGGAATATCTTGACATGTGCCACACCACTGGACCCCTAGAAATTTCACTGAGGTGGAAGGAGCCTGAATTTTTGTGGGATTGATTTCCCATCCTCTAGCACACAAATGTTTTACCAGTAAGTCCAGAGTCATTGACATTTCTTTTTTACTATGTCCAATCAGCATAATGTCATCAATGTAATGGACCAGTGTGATGTTTTGTGGAAGGCAAAGGTGATTAAGATCTCTGTGGACTAAATTATGACACAGGGCTGGAGAGTTGATATACCTTAGAGGTAGAACAGTGAAGGTATATTGCTAGCCTTGCCAGCTGAAGGCAAAATCTTTCTGGTGTTCCTTCAAAATGAGAATTGAGAAAAAGACATTGGTCAGATCAATAGCTTCATACCAGGTACCAGAAAATGTATTAATTTACAAAAGCAATGAAACCACGTACGGAACAGAAGCTGTATTTGGAGTTACCACCTGTTTAAATTTACAGTAATCCACTGCCATTCTCCAAGATCCGTCTGTTTTTTGCACAGGCCAAATAGGTGAGTTGAATGGGGATGCAGTGGGAATCACCACCTCTGCATCCTTCAAGTCCTTCATGGCGGCAGTAATCTCTGCAATCCCTCCAGGAATGCAGTATTACTTTTGGTTTACTATTTTCCTAGGTAGGGGCAGTTCTAATGGTTTCTACTTGGGTTTTCAACCATAATAACCCTTACTCCACTTGGCAGGAATCCAGCGTGGGGGTTCTGCCAGTTGCTGACTATATCCATTCCAATTATGCATTCTGGAGCTTGGGAAATCACTATAGGATGGGTTCAGGGATTCACTGGACCCACTGTGATATGAACCTGAGCTAAGACTCCATTAACAGCCTGACCTCCATACAGCCCCACTCTGACTAATGGGCCACATTGATATTTTGGGTCTCCTTGAATTAGTGTCAGTTTAGAGCCAGTATCCAATAATCCTTGAAAATTCTGATTATTTCTTTTTCCTTTCCTCTCCTCTCCTCTCCTCTCCTCCCCTCTCCCTCTCCCTCTCCCTCTCCCTCTCCCTCTCCCTCTCCCTCTCCCTCTCCCTCTCCCTCTCCCTCTCCCTCTCCCTCTCCCTCTCCCTCTCCCTCTCCCTCTCCCTCTCATAAAAGTCCATAGATCCCTTTGGGGAAGGCTTAAAGAAAGATTAACAGTATAAATTTTTGTCAGTGTAGTGAAGCCCTTCTCAAGGGGACCTGGTCTCCCCTTCAAGGGGTTGTGGGTCTGTAAACTAGCTCAAGCCGAGAAATCGATTGAGGGATCATGACTCTCTATTCTGGAGATTCAAGTTAGACTGCTGTTCACTTGACCTAAAATTCTGCTTGTACAGATCAAGGAAATATTTAGCAGATTTCCCATCTATTTCACTCCTGGGGACACCATGACTAAATAGCCAATGCCTTAAGTCCATATGATTTAAACTGTTCTGATTTCTGATTCGACTCCAATGTCCATTATGGTAACCACACCCACCTTGTTTTTGTCAATTGAGTGCCGCCACTTGCCCCTACCACCATGGGGTCCAATCAGCCCCATTGTAGTTAGGTGTCTTAATTCAGTTAGAGCAGTTCCTACTGTCAAATCTGGCTCACATAAAACAGCAATCACAGCAGTCTTCAAAGATGCTGGGTCTTCTTTCACAATTTTGTTCCTCACTGTTGTGGTAAAAGGTATATCCTCTGGGCAGTCCACGTGTGGGTCTGTGTGTCTAACCTGATAAATCCACTCTAACACGCCAATTTTCCTAAGCCTTTGGATACCTTCTTCTATAGTATACCAAGGCAGGTCTGGTACTTCACCTTGATTTAGTATAGGCCGCCAGGTAGTCCATGCTTCAGTGAACCAACCAAATAAACTATTAGATCCTTTCCTAACCTCTCAAGCTGAAACACCGAAGGAAGAATCTGTGCTTAGTGCGTCCATATCAATGAATTCAGACTGATCCATCTTTATGTTCCTTGTGCCATTATCCCACACCCTTAATAGCCGTTCTCACACATATTCCCCAGGTTTCTGTTTGTACATATTAGAAAAGTCAAGCAGTTCTTTTGGAGCATAGCGTAATTCCTCCTGGGAATTACATTTTCAATGGCTGGCTCAGAATCAATTTCCATTGGCTCTTGTTCAGATATCAGTGTGGCATCACTGCTTTTTTTTTTGTCTCTGAAGGGAGAAAATACTGGAAGTACCCAAAGTGTTTGCTGCTAATTTTTCTTCTCCTTTGGTCACTCCTTTGATAAGCTTCCTTCTCGATTTTCATACAACCTCCTACTTAATTTCTTTTCCACTAAACTTTGTGCTTCACTTTTTGGGGCTTACTGGAACTTAAAGTCTAGTTAAAGATCTAAAAGCAAAATTGGGTGGCAGGGATGTGTTCTGAGAACATTCAGCAATGCCTTGTAAGGTATCTGCCTCAGGCGATGCCCCAGGCAATGACTCAGACATCACCCTAGGTGATATCTCAGACAATGTCTTTTCAGACATAGCTGGGTTAATCTCATCAGATGAGGGTTGTTGTTGTTGTTGTTAGGTGCTGTCATGGGTTGAATTGTGTAGCCCAAAAATATCTGTCAACTTGGCTGGGTCATGATTCCCAGTACTGTGCAATTGTCCACCATTTTGTCATCTGATGTGATTTCCCTATGTGTTGTAAATCCTATCACTATGATGCAAGGAGATGGATTAGTGGCAGTTATATTGATGAGATCTACAATATTAGAGTGTCTTAAGCCAATCTCTTTTGAGATATAAAAGAGAGAAGCGAGCAGAGAGACAGGGGGACTTCATACCACAAAGAAATCAGTGCCGGGAGCACAGCGTGTCATTTGGACCTGAGGTTCTTGTGCTGAAATGCTCCCAGACCAAGGGGAGACTGATGCATCACAAAGACCTTCCTCCAGAGCAGACAGAGAGAGAAAGTCTTCCCCTGGAGCCAGAGCCCTGAATTTGGACTTCTAGGCTACTGGACTGTGAGAAAATAAACTTCTGTTTGTTAAAGCCATCCACTGGTGTTATTTCTGTTATAGCAGCACCAGATGACTAAGACAGATGCCGTCTAGTCAGTTCCGACTCATAGCGACCCTATGTACAACAGAATGAAACTCTGTCCAGTCCTGCTCCATCTTCACAATCATTATGCTTGAGCCCTTTGTTGCAGCCACTGTGTCAATCCATCTCGTTGAGGGTCTTTGTCTTTTTTGCTGACCCTCTACTTTGCCAAGTATGATGTCCTTCTCCAGGGACTGGTCCCTCCTGATAACATGTCTAAAGTACATGAGGCAATGTCCCGCCATACTTACTTTTAAGGAGCATTCTAGCTATACTTCTTTTCAGGCAGATTTGTTTGTTCTTCTGGCAGTCCACCGTATAGTCAACATTCTTTAACAACACCATAATTCAAAGATGTCTATTCTTCTTTGATCTTCCTTATTCACTGTCCAGCTTTCACATGCATATGAGGCAATTGAAAATATCATGGCTTTGGTCAGGCACACCTTAGTCCTCAAAGTGACATCTTTGCTTTTTAACACTTTAAAGAGGTCCTTTGCAGCAGATTTTCCCAATGCAATACCTTGAGATGGGAGTGGAGGGGCTAATTCTTTTACTGGGGAGGGTGGCTTACCAGACAAAGATGGGGTAATCTTTTCAGACAAAAGTGAGAGGGCTGGTTCTGTTGGCAGGAGTGATTCAATGGAGTTTAGGGGCTCAGCTTCCTGATTATCTGCCTGTATGTCCCCATCCCAAGTTTCAGAATCCCATGTCTTCCCAATCAACGCCTTCACTTTAACTTCAGACTCTATTCGAGATTGGGAATCCAACTGGTGTTGTAATTCAGCCACTCTTATGATAAGACCCTGGGTTTGTTTTTTGGCAATATCGGCTCTGTTGCCACAAGAAATAAGGCTTTCTTTTAGGGCACAAGTGGCAACTTTAAGGTCGTTTATGTGGCACTTGAGCTGTGACTCTGAGATCGTCTCTTTCTTTCACCACTTTTTCTAATGAAAGCAGTACCAATCAGCCAGCTTCCTTATACTTCTCATTCTGATAAGATTGTAGAAAAGTATCAAATATGCAAACACCTAGAGCCTCAACTCTCACCAATACGTGATCTATACCCAAATCAAACAAAACCCATTGCCGTTGAGTCGAATCTAACTCATAGAGACCCTATAGGACAGAGCAGAACTGCCCCATAGAGTTTCCAAGGATTCAAACTGCTGACCTTTTGGTTAGCAGCCATAGCACTTAACTAGTAGGCCACCAGCGTTATACGTGGTGTAATTTTGCGTATTTCTATTGCTACCTCATGCCATAGATTAGCAGTGCCCTCTTTACTACTGGAAGCATAGGCAACAACATCTTTAAGACTAAGGAGACTTGAGAAGCAATTTAAAAAACTCATCCTTACAATTTTGTTTATTTAGAAGCACTTTCAGTACCTAACGTATTAGGCTGGGTTCTCTAGAGAAAGCAAAACCAATGAAGTCTGTGAGTATGTGTGTGTGTGTGTGTGTATACACACACACACACACACACAAATTTATCTCAAGGCAATAGCTCACAGAGTTTTAGAGACTGGCAAGTCCCAAGTCCGTGGGTCAGGTATCAGGTTGGAGGCTTCTCCTGACTTACATAGCTGCAGGGACTGACGAAACCAAGATCAGCAGATCAGACAGCGGTGTGCTGGCTCACAAGCTATGGAGGCTGATGAATCCAAGATCAGCAGGATGGCAGCAGGCTGCTTGCTCACAGGCTGTAGAGGCCAAAGAATCCCAAGTTTGGCAGACAATACAGGATGTCACTGGCTCAAGTCCCAAGAGCCAGAGGCCAGATGATGATGAGCCAGATGCAGGATCCAGAGCAAACAAAAGCCAGCAAGATTTGTCAGAACATCCATATATAGTGGATGCAGGCCACATCCCCAGGGTGGCTCCCCTTACAACCAATTGGCTGATCACATTGCATCACAAGATGGGGAATAACTATATCATTACATAACTGCCAAACTACTTCACTACATAGCTGCCGAACCACTGAGAATTATGGCCTAGTCACAACATTAACCATTACATGTGACATTCTAGAAAAGACAAAACTAGGGAGCCCTGGTGGTCCAGTGGTTAAGAACTAGGCTGCTAACCAAAAGGCCAGCAGTTCAAATTCACCAGCCACTCCTTGGAAACCCTATGGAGCAGTTCTACTGTGTCCTATAGGGTCACTATGAGTCAGAATTGACTCGATGGCAATGGGTTTGGTTTTTTGGTTTTGAGGTGCAGAAGGGTTGAAGCACAGGGAATTTTTGGGGATGGTGGAACTATTCTGTATGATATTGTAATTGTGGATACATGACACTGTACATTTTTCAAAACCCATAAAACTTTATAGCACAAAAAGTGAATGTTAATGTATGCACATAAAAAAAATCATTTAGGAGGTTGAATGCAGGAGGTAAGAAAAGAATCTGTCTGTATTACTAATGTATCAAACAACCTTGCTGGAGTGGGAAAAAAGATGCTGACCTAAACAACTTTGGAAATGAGTTGACTCTGTAAGACTAAAGGCAAAAGGAACTGTACATAGGCACTGTACCCTAGGTGATAAAGTTGTTCGGGCTAACAATTCAGAAATCATTGACTAGTTAAGTAAATGGAATGGTGGATGGTGGGAGCCAGGTTTCTCACTGATGGAACGGAAGGTTACAGACAAGCAAAAGGAGAAGGCTAGAATGATCCACGTGGTAATGGATTAGAGTAGGAGACATCAGTATAAACTCATGCTTAGCTTAGATAAATACAGATGGTTACATATAGAAATACATATATGTATGGGTTAGTGTACACACGTATAGCTCTGCTCTGTCTTCTGGGAGGCCCTAGAAGCAAAGACACTCCAGTAGCAATGAGCACACCTAACACCCAGATCTTGGTTTCTAATATCATTCTCCTATAAAGGAAACCAGGGCTCCTTGGAGAAATGTCTGATTCTAGGACTAGGGCAGAAAATATAAAAGACGAGCATGGAGTGTCTTATAGTACCAGAAAGTACTTTAAAAAAACCAAAAAACCATAGAAGCGACCTGAAAGAACTCCCAGTGGCCAAAGCTGAAATGATTTGAGTACCAAAGCATATAAAATAGTATGGGATTGTAACTCCAAGTATAAAATAAATATTCATGTGTCCATAATGATATAAATAATTGAATAAATAAATAAATAAGAGTGAATAGGCAAATCTTGCAGAAGAATTCCAAATAATTTGCCTAGATACTCCTCCCTCTAGGAGGGAAAACATAGCTTCCCACTCCTCAAGTGTGAGCTGCACATAGTGACTTCCTTCTGAAGGATACAGTATGGAAAGCAGTGGCGGACCAGTAACTTTATAGAGGAGAAACCTGACAAACACTACCTCAGCCAATTGACCAAGGTCAATATCAACAGTGATAAGCCACATTGATAGTATGTACCATTGATATCATGTGATGAAAATGGCAGCTAACCTCTGCGGTCTTCCTCCCCCAAACCCCTAAACCTTGTCTAATCATGAGAAAATCATTAGATAAAGCTCATTTGAGTGACATTCTACAAAATACCTGACCGGTACTCCTCAAAACTGTCAAGGTCACCAAAAACAAGGAAAGCCTGAGAAACTACCAAAAACAAGAGGAGCCTAAGGAGATATAGCAACTAAATGTAATGCGGCGTCCTGGATCGGACCCTGGAAGAGTAAAGGGACACTAAGTAAAAACTAAGGAAATCTGAATAAATTACAGGTTTTAGTTAATAACAGCGTATCAATATTCGTTCATCAACAGCGATAAATGTACCACACTCATGTAAGATGTTTGTTATAGGGGAAACTGGGTGTGGGGTATATGAGAATTCTCTGTAATATTTTCACAATTTTCCTGAATTCTAAATCTGAAACTTTGTTTTTAAATAAAAAGTTTATTTTAAAAAAAAGCTATTTGAAATCAAGTCAAATGAATAATGACAGGTTAAAATTGCTAACCCCTTTGGGGGAAAAAACAAGCATAGCTCTGATATGATGAGTTTAATTGTCTTTAAAAGTACATGTGAATGTAACTGCAGAAGCCCTCTGGCAAATGAGTACTTGGGGGGCAGGGGATACCTCAGGATGGATTCACAACAGTGGAAGCCACGGGTAGAGGGAAATGGTGGGGCTGGGACCAGGCGGGGACAAAGACTTGCTTTTGACCTTTTCAATGTGGCGCCTGTTGATATAAATAAATAAAACGTAAAACAAAATCAAGAACAAAAATGCACTAAACAAAGCAGCATGATCAGAATAGCTGCTCACTTCTGAGGTGATGTCTTGGAATGATAACCTCACTCATGTGTATAAGTTCTGGTGACTTTCTTTTTTTTTAAATTCACCTGACTCATCTCTGGTCCCACCTAATAGAGGACATATTGCTCCTTGTCCCTGGGGATGTGTGGCTAAGGAGGACAAGGTGGCGCAGTAGACAGAACGTGGACAGTAGAATCTCTGTCCACACTCACCTGCCATGTGACCCTGGGAGATTACCCAATCTATCTCAGTCTGAATTTCCTCGTGGCTATAACAGGACCAGAAATCCCCACTTATGTGTGGTGGTGGGAAATTGAAGAAAATCTATGTGATGGTTAAGATTGTGCATCAACTTGCTTGGGCCATGACTCTCAGCGTTTATATGTGATCACTCCCATGACGGGATCTGCTGTGAGTAGCAATCAGCTGAAAGGGAGTTTCTTTGGGGGTGTGGCCTGCATCCGAATATAAGCAGAGGTTCTTGCTTTTCTCTCTCTCTGGATCCTGTGGCTGTCTCCTGTTCATCTGACCTCCAGTTCTTGGGACTTGAGCTATCAGCTTATCTGTGGATCTTGGGTTCACCAGCCCCTGCAGCTTCATGAATCAGGAGAAGCCTTGCAGTCTTGCTGCCAAACTTGGGATTGGTCGATATTCACAGCCTGTGAGCAAAAGCCCTGCTTTCCGACTTGCAGATCTTGGGTTTGCCAGCCCCTGTAGCTATGTGAATTGGAAGAACCCTCTACCCTAATCTGGGATGTTCCAGCCTCTACAATCGCATGAGCCATTTCTTCGATATAAATCTCTCTATATATACACTTTACTGGTTTTTTTTCTCTAGAGAACTCAGCCTAACACAGTCTATATGAGCTAATAAGACGAGTCAAGTGTGGTGACGGCCCTCAACTGACGGTGGTGACAAACAGATCAATCAGGATGGCCTGAACTAGGCTGTGTAGACAACTGCAGGAAAGAAGAAGTTGTCGATGGTTTCATTCTACTTGGATCAATAATTAACGTCCATGGGAGCAGCAGTCAAGAAATAAAACAACTTACTGCACTGAACAAATCTGCTGTAGAAGACCTCTTTAAAGTTTTAGAAAGCAAAGATCTTGCTTTGATGACTAAGGTGTACCTGACCCAAGCCATGGTCTTTTCAATTGTCTCATATACATGTGAAAGCTGGACAATGGAAAAGGAAGACAGAAGAAGAATTGATGCATTTGAATTGTGGTGCTGGTGAAAAATATTTAATATACCATGGACTGCAGAAAAATGAAAAAATCTGTCTTAGAAGAAACACAAACAGAATGTTCCTTAAAAACCAGGATGGCAAGACTTGGGCTCACCTACTTTGGACACATCATCAGGGAAGACCAGTCGCTAGAAAAAGACAGCGTGGTTTTTAAAGTGGAGAGTTGATGAAGGCGAGGGAGGCGCTCAATGAGATGGAGTGACACAATAGACAGAACAGTAGACCCAAACATACCAATGATCTTGAAGCTGGTGCAGGGCTGGACGACATCTTGTTGTTATACACTGTCTTCGTCATGTAGTGCTGCTGTAACAGAAGTACCACAAGTGGATGGCTTTAACAAAGAGAAATTTATTCTCTCACAGTCCAGTAGGCTACAAGTCCAAATTCAGGATGACAGCTCCAGGGGAAGGCTTTCTCTCTCTGTCGGCTCTGGAGGAAAGCCTTTGTCATCAATCTTCCCCTGGACTAGAAGCTTCTCCTCGATGGACCCCAGGTGCAAGGGACACACTCTGCTCCCAATGCTGCTTTCTTGGTGGTATGAGGTCCCCAGCTCCGCTCACTTCCCTTCCCTTTTACGTCTTGTAAGATAAAAAGAGGGGAGGCTACACCCTAGGGAAACTTCCTATACGTTGGATCAGGGATATGACCTGAGCAAGGGTGTTACACCCCACCCCAATCCTCTTTAACATAATCTAATCTTATATTAAGAAAAAAAAAAAATTTTTTTTTAATAATCTTATATTAACGAGAAGCAGAGATTAGGATTTACAACACGCAGGAAAATTATATCAATCCCAGAATGGAGGACAACCGCACAGTAGTGGGAATCATGGCCTAACCAAGTTGACACATATTTTGGGGGGACCCAATTCAATCCATGACAGATGAGCAGGAAAGGGCGAAGGGTGCACTCTCGGCACAGGAATTGCAGGAGCAAACACATGGAGGTTGGCCTGAGCAAGTCTGGGACTGGAGAAGGAAGAGGCAAGCCCTCCCCCAGCCAACCCAGCAGGAGAGGAAGGGAGATGTGAAGGAGAGGGAGAAGGCTCGGAGGTGTGTTGGGCCTCCATACCCTGAAAACAAATCCCTCTCATGTTTATTAGCCTTGGTGACCTCTTTGATGACCCTAGTACCTTTCAAGAAATAAATGCTAGGTGATGGCACTTCTGGAGAAAGAAACTAGACCAAGGCTAGAATCTGCACCAGGAACAGAGAAGGGCTTCCTGCTCTGCAACGAACGGAGGTGGATACTCAGCAATATTCCTTTTGGAGGGCCACCTCAGAGTATCTGCCCTTCAGACAGCCTGCTCTGTGAGTCTGTACCTGAGGCCTCTGCTCTTAGGCTGGGTGGGTTTGGGACCCTGAAGACAAACCTGTGCCTCCACCTTCAGACTCAAGGCTCCTGAGTGCAGGACCTAGCTCTCCCATTAGACTGGGGCTCCCTGAGGGCTGGGCTGTGTCTCCCCTTAGACTGGGGCTCCCTAAGGACAGGGTTGTGTCACCCCTCAGACTGGGGCTCCCTAAGTGCAGGGCTATGTCTCCCCCTCAGATTGGAGCTTCATGAGGGCAGGGCTGTGTCTACCCCTCAGACTGGGGCCCCCTGGGGGCAGAGCTGAGTTGTCCTCCTCAGTTTCTCCCTCAAGATCCCATGGGGAGATCTGCCTCAGTGAACCCTTTGGATGCAGGGGCGAAAGCTCCTGCTTACTTAAGACAGCATCCTTTGCAAACTGTGCCCAAGGACAAGGGCCAAGATAAAACAAGGAGCAGATTTTGTTGTTTTTCTACTTTCCATAATTTTAAAATACATTTTTCTGGCCTGTGAAAAGATGCCTCCCCTGGGCCCTTGCTGGGCTCTTGGGTTGGGTGGCATCGGGAAGGTGCCAGGGATCCAGCTTTTGCCAAAATAAATCTCTCTCCCAACCTTGTGGCCAGCAGAGCTGAGGTAGGCCCATCCACCCCCACATGGCAGGGCCTTCCCGGGGAGCCAGGCCACAGCCATCGTAAATAGTTTAACTGTGTTTATGCAGCAGTAACATGCGTGCTACCTTTCACAGCAACTACATTCCAGAGGGCAATCGCGGGTGATTTACCTCACCCCACGCGGCTGCCAGTCCCTGAAGTGGGTGGGTGGCCGCTGGGGCCCAGCCCTGCTGTCCCAGGGGAACTGTTTTTAAAGAGCTGCCTGGCTTTGGAGACATTATGCCCCCAACTTGCCACGCCCACCCCATGTGTGTTCCAAACTTGGGGATTCCTCTGCAGGCTCCCCAGGGCCCTCTGGAGGGATTGGTGGGGCGGTGGCGGGGGGTGGGTGTGCTCTGTCAGGGGCCAAAGCTCTGCCACCTGTGGCCGTAGTCCCCCTCCCGTCTCTCCAGTCAGGACGGTGGGCATGTGGAACTTGCCCATCGCATTTATGGTGATGGATGGACAAAGGCTCCTGTCCTGATCTCAGTACTAGCCCTGGTGCCTGCAGCAGGAAGTGCTGGCACAAGCCCCTTTTACAGATGACAAAACTGAGGCATGGAGAGTTTAGGTAACTTGCCCAAGGACACTCAGCGAGTTAGAGGCAGAGTCCAGATTTAACCAAGCAGCCTGCACTCCCAACCACCACGCTGCTCTACCTCCTTGATGCCATGAGCACTGCCCACGCAGGTCTGGCTCCTGGATATGGCAGGTGACCAGCTGGGATGTGGAGCCCAGGGAGCAGAGGACTGCTGGACATCTGTGGCACACCCCACATACATGTGCCCCTGTGCATGCAGGCACATGGTACACACCAAGTAGGCATGGGCACCACCCACACAAACATGCACACTCATACACCATGTGTGCACACCCTGTGTATATAAATACTCCACACACACGAGCATGTATGTGTGTGTGTGTGTGTATGTATCTGAGCATGTGTATATGTGTGTGTAAGGAGCCCTGGTGGTACAGTGGTTAAGCAATTAGCTTTCTCCTCAGGAGAAAGACCTGGCAATCTGCTCCCATAAAGATTACAGCCTTGGAAATCCTGTGGGGCAGTTCTATTCTGTCTCGTGGGTCGCTATGAGTCAAAATTTACTCGACGGCACCTAACTAGAACACATCTATATGGCAATGGTGGTTCAGTGGTACAGTTCTTGCCTTCCAGGAGACCTGGATTCAATTCCTGGCCAACATACCTCACGGGTAGTCACCACTCACCTGTCAGTGGAGGCTTGTGTACTGCTATGATGCGGAACAGGTTTCAGCAGAGCTTCCAGACTAAGACAGACTAGGAAGAAAGGCCTGGTGAGCTACTTCCAAAAATTAGGCCGTGAAAACCCTATGGGTCACAATGGTCTGATCCTCAACTGATGGTGTGGATGGTGCAGGACCGGGCAGCATTTTGTTCCATTGCACATGGGGTCATATGAGTCGAGAGCTAACTCAATGGCAGCAAACAAGCACAATACCTGAGTCCATGCTGTCCATGTACGGTCCCCATGCGTGTGTTCCCACATGGACATGTTCATGCAGAAAATGAGCAGCAGAGCTCACGTGTGGACAGAATGTGTTCTGCTACTTTGCTACAGGAGTACACTTCTTTTCTTGACCTCTAAGCTGGGTGTCATTCCTGAGAAAAACGAGGCAGAAGCAGAGGTTTTCTCATTATTTCATGTGTTCACTCAACCAATATTTCCTATGTACTCACTGTGTACCGGGGCCTTATGCTGGGTATTGTGGTGGAAGACTCAAATTGGGGCTTGGCCTAGCCCCTCAGGGGCACCACGTGTGGGGCAGAGAGGGGCTGTGAGGCAGCAGACACATCCATCCCTCTTGCCAAGAGTTAGCCTGCGGGTTGCAGGCTCACAGCGGCTCCGAGTTCCTCTTTGATAATGACCCTCTGGATACCAAGCTGTCTGCTCAGCTCTGGGCTTTCCTACAGGTTAGAGGTCTAGGGGTGGTCAACCAGAGCCTCTGGATGTGTTTGGCCAGTCCTTAGACCCCGCCCCAACATACACACAATTAAAACAGCAGCATAGCCTCCCTGGGAAGCCAGGTAGGTATGAATCACCAGGTAGGCCCAACCCTGGGCATCTGCCCACCTGCCATTCCAGGAATGTGCTGGCCTGACCTTCTCCATACATTCTCCTCATGCCTGGCCTTCCACCAGCCCTGCCATGCCCGGTGCTGGGGGTTAAATGCACCCTGCCCCAGCAACAAGGCACCAGGCCTTTCACACAGCATCTACCGCTATGCCAAAAAGAACCCCTGAGCTGGTAACTGGGAAAATGGCCCACTAGCCAAGGCCGCTTCATGGACATTCAGCCTGTGCTGTGACACAGGAGCTACGCTTAGAAGGGCCCTGTACTCTGCTGTCACTGCCTGGAAATTCCCTTTCGAACTAGGGTCCTGCAAATTCTGTAG
Source organism: Elephas maximus indicus (assembly GCF_024166365.1). Lineage (NCBI taxonomy): Eukaryota > Metazoa > Chordata > Mammalia > Proboscidea > Elephantidae > Elephas > Elephas maximus. The sequence goes on from NC_064819.1 coordinate 108,417,423, forward strand.
CCAGTCCTGCCGCTGGCCCAGGCCTGGAATTGGCACAGGCTTCCCCCTCCCTCGTGCCTGGACACTGCCAGCTGGGCCTTCTGCCCCGGGCTGGCCCCGACTGCTGAGATGTGGCTGGCTGTGGTTTCCCAGTGCCCACAGGGCGGCCGCAGCATTTGAAGATGCACTTCAGCGGTGCCCTCAGGCTGTGTTCCTTCTGTCGCCCAGTCTGGGCATGAGGGACCATCAAGGGGGGCCTTGGTCAATACAAAGTTTCTGGTTCAGGCCCACATGCAGACTGCTCAGCCCCCCAATCCTAACAGACATTCAGGGCTAAGCAATCTGAACCTTGGTTGCCTCAGCTGTCAAATGAGGATTAATTCTGCCAGCAGCACTGCTGGGAGGATTTGTGGTAACATATAGGACGCACCTGGGAACAAGCCTGTCATGGAGTGGGTGCTTGGAGGGCATTTAATTTCAGCCTCTCATTAATTCAGCAATTACTGAGTGCCTAGTAAAAGCCAGGCCTACAGTGAATGCTTCCTCTGAAAGAACCCACAATCTAAGTACAGTGGAGCTTGCGGGGGGCGGGGGGCGGGGGAGCGGACAGGAGGTGGGAGGGTGGCTATAGGCGCAGGTGTAAGCAGAATGCAGGCAGAATAGAATATATTGGAGTGCGTGGTGGGGATACTGAGTCCCGGGCAATGGGTGTGGCTTGCCTATATCAGGACCTAGGAGTCTTGCCCCCCACCCCACCCCTGACAGACACCCCTCCCTGAAAACCCCTCCTATGTCCCATTGTGCTGAGGGGATGCCCATTCCCTACTCAGCAGCTGTGTGCAGTCAGGAGGCCCAGGTCTGCCCTTTGGGCATGAGTTGGGGTTTTCTTGATGGGTGGTGGCACCTGCTGTTGGGACATTATCCACGCCTCTTCCCAAACTTTCAGTTAACCAAGTCTTTATTAAGTGCCTCTAGTGTATCCAGCACCCACAAAGGCTCAGTGACCATCCTTGGGACACACATGGCAGCCCCCAGGGGACCATCCCAAGCCCACTGCCTGCCCTTTGCCTCTCAGCTTGGTGATGGAGAGGCCCGCATGCACCCCATCTCCATGCCTGCTGGTCCTGGGCACCACTAGGTGCATCCGAGCTTCCTCTGCTGGAAGATGACAGCACCGCAAAGTGACCCTCCCTGCATGGCCCCGTCCATTTCTCAGGCCCTCCCTCTGTCTGACTCTTGAGGTACTGTGTCTTTCCAGGGGCCCACCACTCAGAGCAAGGTTTGAGAAGGACAGGCATGGCACAGGAGTGGAGTCACTGAAAGGAGAAAGTTGAAAGGAGAGTCCAGTGATAAAGGAAGACGTCTTCTTGTTGTTGGGTGCCACAGAGTCAGCAGCCCCATGTGACAGAGTAGAACTGCCCCATACAGTTTTCTCGGCTGTCATCTTTGCAGAAGCAGGTTGCCAGGTCTTTCTCCCACGGAGCCACTGGGTGGGTTCAAGCCACCAAGCTTTTGGTTAGCAGCCGAGCACTTAACCATTGTGCCATCAGGGCTCAGGTTGCCATGAAAGGGGGGAGGGGTTTGAGCAGGTCAGTGGCCTGAACACTTTGTCTTTAAAAGCCTTGCTCTGGTTGCGATGTGGGGAAGGCGCTACGGGGGGGGGGGGGGGGGGGAGGGTGCGCAACAAGGACTCAGCAGAGCTGATGAGAAGCTTCTGCAATGGTAGAGACATCTGCCTACAGGCAGCCTGGCCCCTGGGGGAGTTGGGGGCCTTAGGAGAGGTTTGGAGGTACAGCCGTGGCCTCCCTGCCTGCTGCACTCTCCACAGACCCAGAGCATCCGTCCCTCCCTCGGTCGATTCCTTGTCCAGCCACTGGTCCCCAGAGCTCTGAATTATTCAGCTCAGAAACCAGGCAGTGAGTCTTATGTCTGCCTCAGGCCGCGTGATAGATTTTTTTTTTTTTTATTAGCTGTCCCTCGTTAACTCATAATTGCAATCATGTAACATTTAATAGAGGCACAAAGCGATCCCCTTTGCTGCCCCACAATCATTCATTAGCTAACAAGATGGAACAGCTCATAAAAAAGGGCCGTTAAAAAAATTTCGGTGAAATGGAAAGCGGGAGGTGATGCAAGCCCTGGTTAACAAAGGCTGAGGCTGGGGGAGGCACGAGAGGGTGTGAGCGGAATAACCCAGCCCTGATAAGCCACAAAGCAGTGCCCGCTCACTGCTCCCGCCTCCCACTGCCGCCTGAGTCAGAGAAGCCGGGATGTGCTCAAAATCGAGCAATGTAATTAGCAGGTTGCATCATGCTCCTCCATTACAAATGACAATGGGCACAAAGAGGGCGGAGAAGCGGGGATTAGGTGGGTAACCCAATGCCAGGGAGGGGGCTGGGGGCCACTCACAGACCCCAGTAGCCTCTGCCTACTATGTCGCAGGACAGCATCCAGGCCTGCTCAATGCCTGCTTTGTGTGGCCTGGGATAATGATTTACAAACTTGAGGAATCAGGAGGTGCGAAAAGAAGATGACCCTCTTAACCCTGCCATTGTCAGCCCTGGGCTGGAATGTGCAGCGGCTCCTCACGCCCGGCGCACCTGTGCACACGGATGCTGTTTGAGGATGGTCCAGGTGAGAAGCCCTCGTGGGGGCTGCACTGATAAGATCTAAAGGGGCTGAGCTGGGGGATCTGGAGACTCTACCAGGGATGATTGAGATTCAGCAAACAGAGGTGGACCAGAGAACAAGGCAGCCCCTCTGGGCAGGGTGGGTGGGAGCTCAAGCGAGATGACAGAGCAACTTCTGTCCTGGGAGTCAGGCACCTGGATCAACCCCAGGCTTTACCACCAACAGACTGTGGGAGCCTGGGCAAGCCATTTTGCTTCTCTGGTCCTAAGTTTCCCCACTATAATCTGCCACCAGCTGGCTAGGTAACTAAAAACCCAAACTCTTTGCTGTCGAGTCAATTCTAATTCATGGCAACCCCGTGTGTTATAGAATAGAATTGAGCTCTATAGGGTTTTCTTGGCAATAATCTTTATGGAAGCAGATCTCTAGACCATTCTTTCGAGGTGCCTCTGGGTGGGTTCAAATTACCAACCTTTAGATTAGCAGCCGAACACAGTTTTCAGTACCCAGGCACCTTGCTATATGACCAGGGTATGTAATTTCCCAATTCTGGGCCTCAGCTTCCCTACCAGGCCTTGCCACAACTGACTATGTGACAGGGACAAGCTACCTCTCCTCTCTGGGCCCAGTTTCCCCAATTACAATGAGAGGGATGATGCAGGCCATCTTTAAGTCCCTTCTGCCTTGAATCTCTCCCTTCCTCTCCTTTGGGCTAGAATAAATCTTGTTTTTCCAAAAACTAACCAGCTCGCCTGGTACCTCGGAGACCAGGGAGACAGGACTCCAGGTGTCTGGGCAATCTGTCCGTCTGTGTGCATCAGGGCCTGGGGCAGCAGAGGGGAGGTAGAGCGCAGGCGTGCAGCAGGCTCCAGCAAACCCAGGCACAGCAGCACTGCTCCCTGTGAGCCCGTGCAAACACACCCTCCACTTCTGCCTGCTGGCAAAAATTTGGCCTTTTAGTCTGGCCTTTTGCAAACAGCCTTTCCTCCACAATGTTTTCTCAGCAGCCCTATTCTTACGCACAGGAAATAATCCCATTAACTTTATTATCTCTGCAGAGGAAGCACCAGGATATAGATTTGCCCTCAAGTTCAGTAAACTCAGCTGTCTCGTGAAATGAAAACCAGAATGGAAGCAACTGCCCTGGAGGAAACTTCCCTTGAACAGGGCCTGGCCCCAGCCAAGTTTCATTCTGAGCCTCAGTCTACTCAACTCGAAACTGCTGCAGAAAGGAGCCCTAGTGGTGCAATGGTTAAGCACTTGGCTGCTAACCAAAAGGTAGGCAGTTAAAACTCACCCAGTGGCTCCTGGAGAAAAGACCTGGTGATCTGCTCCCCTAAAGACTACAGCCTAGGAAACCCTAGGGGACAGTTCTACTCTGTCTCATGGTGTCACTATGAGTCGGAAACTACTAGATGGCATCCAACAACAAACTGCTGGAGAGGACTAGGTACTCTCCATAGGTAAGTATGGGAGATCTGGATGGGACCCTGCTGGCACTGCCTTTGCCCAGACCCCCAGTGGCAAGTCCCTGCACAGTTGCAGGTGCCTCCAGTCCAGGGTCCTCTGGCCCATTTGCCATTCTGTAGCCACAGGATCTTGCTAAAAACCATGACTCTGACCACACTCTTCCCCTGCTTACAGCCATCAAAGCACCCCCTCCCCCAGCCCTAGGGCCCCAGCAGGTCTCACAGGCTGCCCAGCCTGCGCCCTACCTTCCTCACCAGCCAATCTCCAGCTATTTCCCTCTCTATGTGACACCAGTTACCTTGAACTGTCTTTCTTTCCCAGCACACCCCAGGCTATTCCACGCTTCAGTGCCTTTGCTCGGGCTGTTCCCACTGCCTGAACTGCCCTTCCCCTGGTGCAACTGGCCAGTTTCAGCTCAGCTCTTAGGACCAACTCTGGTGTCACCCCCTCCCACCACGGCAAACCTCTGTCTTGACAGTTACCCAGTCAGCTTGAAAAGCACTCTGTCTGTGGCTGTTCCCACGAGACTGTGAGCTCCCTGGGTGTGGGACTGGGTATCCCACACCCAGGTCAGTACGTGCATAGCGTCAGCACTTACAAGTGTCTTCCTTGTTGAACTGGTGTCTTTTCACACAACGAGGAAGAAGCAGATGTAGCCTGAGCCCCAGGGCTGGGGATGAAATCTGGAAAACTTGCCCATTCATTCATTCCCTTACTCATCTGTATAACCTGCATACATGTATTGAGCATCTCCTGTGGCCAGTCCTGGCAGGGGGCGGGAAATACCAGACCCGTCAGCTTTGAACACTTCCCTGAAGGCACTTACAGGCTCCCCAGAAGCCCCTGATCTTAGGGTGGGGCAGTAGGGAGGGTGTCCTCAAAGCTGACCCTATAGGATTGGATGACCCTAGGGTGGGCTGACCTTAGGGTTGGATGACCCCTGGGTGGGGTGACCCCCAGGGTGGGCTGACCCACAGGGCAGGCTGACCTCCAGGGTTGCTGAGTCCCAGGAAAGACTGAACTCCACAATGGGGCGATTCCAGGATGGGTTGACCCTCAGGTTAAGCTGACTCCAGGGTGGGCTGACCCCAGGGTGGGCTGACCTCAGGGTGGGCAGTGGCCAGTGAGTTGACTGCCCTCTCTGCTTAGCCCTGCAGGGCCTGCACCTTAGCAGCAGCAATCTCTCAGCTTCCTCAATCAACAGAAGCTGGATTTGAGAGCTAGGAAGGGGAGATGGGACCTGGAGCCATCTTCCCACCTATCAGGAGTTCACAGCACGCCCACCTGTTGGTGAGGCTCCCGTCCTTGTGGCCACATTGCTTAGGCAGGTGACCGCTTCTGCTCCCATGTCAGGGTGACACTAGATCCCTACGTTGTGACCTCGCTCAGGCATCTGTCCTTGGCTCCCATCTGCTTCTGAGCTGAGAGTCAAAATAACAGCAGGGTTATGGCCACCTGGACGCTCTTCCTGGCAAGGGCAAAACACAGGACAGGTATAGGAGTTCTCATTCTATTGGACAGGAAACTGGTACTCAGAGATGTGGATACACCTACTTGAGGTCACACAGCTCATATGGGCCTATTTCAGCCTGGAAGATGTTGAGCCATTCCCTATATTTGGCCTTTACTACATGCAATGTTGGTGGAATTGTAAATATGGAGATGTAAATAATAACCACAGCTACATGTATTGGGCACCCACTATGTGCCTGGCACTGCTTTAAGTACTTTATTTTTATACATTCAATCAATAATCCTTATTGAATACCAGGCACTATTGTAGGTACTGGGAATATGACAGTGAGCAAGACAAAGTCCCTGCCCTTGGGAAGCTCACATTCTAGCAGGCAAGATAGACAATAAACCAATACATGAGTAAATAGAAAATAGGCCAGGTAAAAAAACCAAAACCCAGTGCCGTCAAGTCGATCCCTACTCATAGCGTTCCTATAGGACAGAGTAGAGCTGCCGCATAGAGTTTCCAAGGAGTGCCTGGCAGATTTGAACTGCCCACCCTTTGGTTAGCAGCGGTAGCACTTCACCACTACGCCACCAGGGTTTCCATAGGCCAGGTGGCAGGAAATAAATCAGAAGAGGGGTGATCAGTGAAGGCCTTCAATTTGGTGACATTTGAGCAGACCCTGAAAGGAGGTGAGGGAAGAGCCATGGGACTATCTGGAGAATGAGAGTTCTAGGCAGAGGGAACAGCAAGTGCAAAGGCCCTGAGGCAGGAATACGCTTGGTATGTTCAAAGAACCGTTAGGAGGCTGCTTGGCTAGAGCAGAGAGAAGGAAGAGCGGAATGTGTTGTGGGGGTTGATTTAATTCCGTAACAATACTAAGCACCAGGTACTATTGTTATCCCCATATTAGATGATGAGGAAACCAAGATACAGAGAAGAAAAGCAATCTGCCCAAAGTCACACAGCAGGCAGATAGCTCTGTGCTGGTGGTTTGTAAACATCCTTCGTGGGTCAGAGCACTGGTTCCCAGTCCCAGCTGTGGATCAGAATCACCCAAGGAGCTGTAAGGGATCCAGATGATGTTCCTAATTTTAACAAGCTGCCCAGGTGATTCTGACAGAATCTTCATGACCCAGCTTGGGTGAGCCATCTGGAGAGGCTGTGGGTAGGCCAGGGTTGCGGGAGCAAGCGCTGGGCTAGTAGCCTAACCCCAAGTCTTCTCTGACCTTTGAGTGGCCACAGTTACCGGCCCTTTCTGAACCTCAGTCTCTTTATCTGTGAAATAAGAAGGTTGAGTTCCATCAGTGAATTTCCCACTTGCTTTTTAGCAGTGGAATTCTCCATTTAGTCAGGTCTTAGGTGGTTTTTTTTTAGGTGGAGCCCAAGATAAGAAACAAATCAAAGGAGTTTTATTTTGTGGGGGGTGGGGTAGAGCTTTGGCCATTATCCCCTTGCAACTCCTGAAGGGTAACTTACCAATTCCCTAGAGCTCCAGTCTCTGGAGGACGTAGGCACCTGGTTAGGTGCTCTGAGGTCTCGATCTCTCTTCCCAAAGTAAGGTCCCCTGGAGTGGCCCTGTAAATCCTGCTTAGGGAGCACTCCAAGGAGCCTACTGCAAATGCTGGCTCTGAGTTCTGGGAGGGCCTGGGTGTGAGCAGTGGGAGAGGACAGGAGCGCCTGGGGCTGGGGCACACAGAGAGCCTCTCTCAGCTTCCCGACATTGCTGGAGATGAGGAAATGGTGTGTCCCAAACACTTGGGATATCCTTGGACCAGTTGATAAAAAGTTTCCACAGAGTCGACTCAGACTCATGGCAACCCCATATGTGTCAGAGCAGAACTGTGCTCCCTACGGTTTTCAAAGACTGATTTTTCAGAAGTAGGTTGCCAGGCCTTTCTTCGGAGACACCTCTAGATGGGCTTGAGTCTCCAACCTTTTGGTTAACAGCCTAGTGTGTCAACCATTTCCACCACTCAGGGACTCTGGACCAGTTGTTAGGGACCTGTGTAAGGGTGGCAGCCAGCTGGTGGGGCAGGAATCTACATCCGCAAGAGCAGGGCTTTGACATCTTGGCTTTACTCTCCTTTGCTGTGGAGTACTAGGAGCACCTCAGTCTGAGCAGACCCCTGGAACTGGCAGAGCCCTCTCACACCACCCTTCCCTGGGATCTCATCCTGTGGGATAAAAATCACCATGGCCATTTCACAGACAAGGAAAATGAGGCTTGGAGAGATCAAGGGTCCTGCCTTGGGCCACATGGCTAAAAGAGTGGGGAGACCAGTCCACAAACCCCAAACCCAGGGCTTTACCAGCTAGCTCTGGAGTCCTCTATGTCAAGGAGAGACACAGCCTTCAGCAGATAGACACATCCTGGCTCTGATAAAGTTCACACTTTAGAGGGAGGATTACCTCAGGGTAAATTCGAGCTCCTCCTATGTATTCCTTCAGCTTCTGGCACAGCCCCCTGTACACGTTGTTGGGTGCCAAGTCAGTCCTGACTCATAGTGACCCTATAAGACAGGAGAACTGCCCCACAGGGTGTTCTTGGCTGTGCTGTTATGGAAGCAGATTGCCAGGTCTTTCTGCTGAAGAGCCACTGGGTGAGTTTGAACTGCCAACTTTTTTGTTGGCAGCCAAGTGATTAACTGTTGCACCATCAGGGCTCCTTTTCCCATTAAAAAAAAAAAAAAAAAAACAACACCCATTGCCGTCCAGTCAATTCCAACTCATAAAGACTCTATGGGACAGATTAGAGCTGCCCCATAGAATTTCCAAGGAGCACCTGGTGAATTTGAACTGCTGACCTTTTGGATAGCAGCCATAGCTCTTAGCCACTATGCCAACCAGGGTTTCCTTCCCCGTATATAGTAGGTGCTAGATAATTGTTTATGACAATCGTGATGCTTTGCAGCTAGAAGTGAAATGAGTTTCCTATTTGAAATGCCTTGGACTCTATTTGGAGTCTCGGTTTCTCCATCTATAAAATGGGAATAGCAACATTTATTTGCCTGTCCTGGTTCTGACATTGAGAATGATAAAACCTGACACAGGCACCTACTACTAAATGCCATGACTTGCCTCTAGGCCTTATGCTAATACTTCATGGTAGAAATTATTCTCCCCAAATTATTCTTCCCCATAGATAAGGAAACTGAGGGTTGGAGAGTCAAATTTAGGCCTGTCTTCTCGGGGAACATCTAGCTCAATTGGCATACCACAGTTTATAAAGAAAATGTTCTACGTTCTACTTTGGTGAGTAGCGTCTGGAGTTTAACAGCTTGTGAGCTGCCACCTAAGAGTCTGTTTGCAACTAGAAGGCTTGCACTGATATTACCCCTTCTGAAGCAAGAGAAAATAAAGAAAACCAAAGACACAAGGGAAAGATTAGTCCAAAAGACTAATGGACCACAACTACCACGGCCTCCACCAGACTGAGCCAGCACAACTAGATGGTGCCTGGCTACCACCACTGACTGCTCTGACAGGGATCACAATTCAGGGTCCCAGACAGAGCTGGAGAAAAATGTAGAACAAAATTCAAACTCACAAAAGAAGACCAGACTTACTGGTCTGATAGAGACTGGAGAAGCCTTGAGAGTATGTCCCCCAGACACCCTTTTAGCTCAGTACTGAAGTCATTCCTAAGGTTCATCCTTCAGCGAAAGATTAGACAGGCCCATAAAACAAAACAAGGCTAAAGGGGCTCACCAGCCCAGGGGCAAGGACTAGAAGGCAAGACGGGACTGGAAAGCTGGTAACAGGGAACCCAAGGTAGAGAAGGGGAGAGTACTGACATGTCGTGGGGTGGGCAACCAATGTCATAAAACAATTTGTGTGTTAATTGTTTAATGAGAAACTAGTTTTCTCTGTAAAACTTCATCTAAAGTACAATTTAAAAAATAAATAATTAAAAAAAAAATTTAGGTCTGTCTGTCCCCAGAGCTCATGTTCTTTCCATTGCATCCTGCTGCTTCCCTATTATTGTCCCTGTGCCCAACACGAGTTTGTTTAAAATTCAAAGTCCCCATGTGAGACAGAGCAAGACTGAAATGAAACCCTTAAGACCCCTCCCTTCTAGCTGCAAACAGCCAGGGGCCCTGGAAGGAAAGGACTGGGTTTTTACTCTGGGGATACATGGAGGGGAGTGTAGGCTGGATCCCTCAGCGTTTCCTCTAAGTGTGTGAGAGGTAGCAGGGAGTGGTCCATGGAGTCCCCTTCCCCACAGGACAGATGCTGATTGCTTCTGAAGGCCTCATCGGGTCGGCTTTCTCTACCCTGGCTATCACTTCCCGAGTCAGAAAGTATGTCTCCTCCTGACCCAGCCGTGGGGGTGCTCAGGCCACCCATGGTAGGGCTGTGGCCTTGGAGTGACAGAAGTCTGGGAGTTAAGAAGCTGGGTTTGACCCAGGGGACAGCTGGCTCATATGGGGAGACCTTCCCTGGCTCCAGCATGAGTTGCCTCAGGCCCGGCGAGGGAGGTGGCCCAAGGCTAGCCCCAGGCCTTGGGTCCCCTGATGTCTGCAGCTGCTGCTGGGACCACCCCATGAGACAGAGGCTACTGAGTACCCCCGAGACCTGTGGGGCCTGGGCGGGGGGGTGGTATTTTCTCAGCAAGATTTATGTGTGTGTGTGTGTGTGTGTGCGTGTGTATGTGCGTGTGTGTGTACGTGTGTGTGAGTGAGTGTTTAACAAGGAGTGGGGCCTGCTTGGCTTCTGAGCCTGGAATTTATACAGCCCCCTCGTTGGCGGCTGTAGTTTATCTTGAGTGAAAGAATAATAAACTCAGTTGACAGGATGATGTATTCAAAGCATCTTCCCGTCACAGCGCAGAGCCCTGCCCACTGTTAGGATGTCTGGCGTGGTGGGGACCATGTTATCGAGTGTTTGGCCCCCGCAGATTGTCAACAATGCATTGTTTGCAGGTTTGGGGCAAGGCAGAGATGGGCCAGGCTGGGGTGGGAACGGGGGTGGGGGGGTCTGGCCACACTGGAGAAAGGATGGCTGCTCAGATGGGGTAGACAAGGCTTCTGTCTTTGATGGAAGCCCCAGCTCCTCCTCCTCACCCTGGTGCTCCCTTTTCCTGCCTGAGAAAGAGTTCTCCCTGTTGACCTCCAAGTGGGTCCCAGCCCAACACCAGAGGCAAAAGTATAAACTCAGGCCTCACCTCAGCACCCCACCTGCTGGGCAAACCTCTCTCAACTCCCCACTCTCTGCTCTGCTGTTTATATAAACAGCAAAGAAGTCAACATCAAACCTCAACTTCAGAGAAAAACTTTGGACTTGCTAAACCCTACGAAGGGTGAGGGAATGCCTAGAATGTGGGCTCACTTACAAAACAGCTCTAACGCCAGTTCCCTGACGCCTCGGCTGCAGGACCCTGTGCCAGTCCCGCCACAACCTCTCAGAGCCTTCCTTCCCCCGTGGTATGGTAGGGAAAGCACTATGCTTGTCCTGCCTATGATGACAAGCTAAACTGCTGCTACTCTATTAAGGACTTGTTATGGGGGTGAAATCAGCAAGATTGGGCAAGTATTTTGAAAACTTGCAGTAGAAAATAAATTCCAATTATTTTTTCTCCCAAAGCCCCCTAAACTTCAGGCAGGAGAGCCTTGGCTTCTCCGTGGGCCAATATACATCTCCCTCAACCTCCGTTGTTGGGAAGTCCTTTCTCATACTTAATCTCAAGCTCTCTTGCTTCAGTTTTAATCCTTCCTTTGGGAAAGAAAACAGTCAGCTTCTGGTTCTCGAGCATTCACACATATGCACCAGTTCCAATTCTCTCACAGGACATCTCTTCTTTCCTGGCTTAATAGTTTGGGTTTCTTTCCAGGGCTGGGGAGTGACTTCCCTAACTGGCTCCAGGACTCCCACTCCCTACAGAAAACAAATCCTTTAGCTCTGCTCCTAGAAAGCAGGGCAGCTCTCCTGGACTCCATAGATTGCAGCCCCACAAGGGGCTACAGGGACAGGGAAGAAAGGGAAGCCCCCAGCACCAACCGAGTAGCTGGTTCCATCCCAGGAATCAATTTGGGACCTCCCTTAATCCTCTTAACAGCCAATATTACCCCCGCTTTACAGGTGAGGAAACTGAGGCTGAGGACAATTCCAACTCTTTCCTCTGGCAGGTGGCAGTAGGAGAATTCAAGCCCAGAAAGTCTGGCTAGTTCCAGAGCTGTACTTGGCCCTTCATCCTCAAAGGAAGGCAGGAGAAAAGCTATCCAGGGGCTGGGGGCCCTGAGTCAAACAGCTGGACAGGATAGGTTCAAAGCTGCTGGAAAAATCAAGGGAAGTCAGGGCTCGTAGGGGGTGGGGTGTGTGCAGGTCATGTGTGAGCAGGGCCACCAGGCAGGGGACAGTGATGCTGTATAGCAGACAGCAGTCTCCTCAGACCTCTGACAGGACTCGGCCCTTCATTCACTCACTTATTCATTCACTTGCTCGTCCCTTAGACCCATCTTTTATTTGCCCAGTGAGTCAGATCCCTTGGAGCCTAATACAAAAGTCAGCCATCCACAGGTCAGGGCCCCAGCGGTCCTCATCCACCCATCCATCCATCTATCCACCCATTCCCCCATCCATCCATCCATCCATCCATCCATCCATCCATCCATCCATCCATCCATCCATCCATCCATCCATCCACCCACCCCCCCATCCATCCATCCATCCATCCTCCCTTCCTTCTACCCACCCCAATGTATTTAGTGCCTACTATGTGCAAGCCCTGAGTTCTAGAGACAAGTGAGCCCTGTTCTCATTCTCTAGGTACTCATGATCTAGCGAGGGGAGAGAAAAGTAGTCAGACACCTATAAACCACATACATATTTATGCATTCATTAAGTCAATCAACATTTTAGAGCCCTCTGTGGAAGTCTCCGGAACCACGGAGATGAACAAAACATACTCCTGCCAGTGGAGAGCTCAGGTTAGTTGAGGACATAAAAGCACAAACACTTCAGTTCAGCTCCAGTGCACAGAAAAATGCTAAGCAAGAGGCATAGGGGGAGCACTGATGGTCCCCAGAGAGAAATGACAGTGCATTTGAATTTGTGTTTGTTTGCTCATTTATTCAATCATTCATCTATTATTGAGTATTGTTAGTATGATAGGCATTTCCGGGAAAAACAGGAGGGCCCGTGGAAGAAGTCATCTTTCGGTGGACAGACCACACTCTTGGCCCCCCTTGGAGCACGTTGGCCAGGCTTGGGGTGGAGGCTGAAGTCATGAGGATGGGAAAATGTAGGCCTTTCTTAGCCTTTCAGAGGGTACAGTGGTTAGGAGCTAGAGGGCATTTAGGGGTGCAGCCTGGAGCAGGTAGAGGGAAGCTGGGCCCTATGAGAGACAGCATCTGGAGCTTTCTCTACTCCTGCCCCAGCCTCTGAGTGACCTGGGACAAGACCACATGATGAAAGTTGGGAAAGGCCTCCAAGGGCGAGGGAGGAGGTGGAAGGAAGGGGCTAGGCCTCTGGCATAGCAGGAAGACCCAAGCTCAGTCCAAAGACATATTTGGGGGATTCCAGGGTCCCATTTAGTAGGACAGAGAGCCTCATTGTCAGGACCTTCTGGAGCTCTGATTTGCACATGTCCATTCTACTCTGGGATATATTTACATGCCTATTTGTATATATTTGCATAAAGCATGCTCTATCCATATTTATTCCAGGCACTTTGGTTTATGTCATTGCTCCCCCTCCCCTCAACTGGCTGTCCCAATGACTTTTGCTCCCCCTTCTGGAAGGGAAGACAAGGCAAGGCCCAGCTGCAGAAAACCTCAGTGTTTCTCTGTGGCATGGCCTGGTAAAAGGAAAATGAGATTTTCCTGAGAGCCAATCTGCCTGCCAGACCATGTTGTGCTCTGGCTAAAATTGCTGTGAGCTTGGCTGTCCCTGAGGACTCATAAACTGAACCATGTCCTGGATGCTCTTGCCGGACCTAGGGAATCGCCAGGCCAGAATGAGAAGCGTCTGTGGACTGTCAGTGGGGGAGCAGCTAATCGAGTGATGAGTGAGTGTCGCCTGGAAGTCTGAGGGCCATCCCATGTGGGTTGCTCGGCTGGCCAGAGGGCCGGGGCCCAGACAGGACTGAGCTTCAGACCCCTTCCAGGGCTGGGCCCCAGCTGCTGGCCTGGAGATCATGCCCACAAGCACACCTGCATGTGGGCAAGTGTGCACATATACAGAGGAGAGTGGACAGCTGACGCCCATGGTTCTTATACAGTGTGGAGCAGGAGAGAGAGTTAGGACCCCTCAGGTACTGTGCAGCCCTAGGCAAGTCCTTCCCTGAGTCTCAGTCTCCCCTTCTGTACCATGAGGATCTTCCCAGTGTTGACATTTGCATATGTCGCCCTGGTGGTGCAGTGGTTAAGAGCTTGGCTGCTAGCCAAAAGGCCGGCAGTTCGAGTCCACCAGCTGCTCCTTGAAAACCCTATGGTGCAGTTCCACTCTGTCCTATAGGGTCACTGTGAGTCAGCATTGACTTGACAGCAATAGGTACTACTACAGACAACCCAAGCTCGTCATCTGGGCCACAGTGGCATCCTCTGTCCTGGAGAGGCCACAGACAACTCTGCCTCCCTGAAGCTCACATACATCCCTCCCCAGGGAGCCCCCCATTTGCCTAGTAGGGTGGTGTGAGCTTCAGTGAGTGCCCAATGGGTGTGGCTGCTGACAGTCCCCAGATGCTAATTATGAAATGCAATTAGCCTGATCCTGATCTAGAGGAGGTGTCAAGAAGCTGCTGGAAATCCAGACACAGCCCCCCCCATTCCAATTCCATCCACATCATCTCCATCTTAATGAGATCTGTTGGAGATGCTCGAGTGTCAGGGAATGGCAATGTTTCCATGTGAATAGAGACAGGAGGAGCTGGGGGCTGCATCTGAAGGCCCCACCAGCCCTGACCTCAGGCGGGAACTCCTGAACCCTGTCCACCCCCCATCTCCCCACCACACACACACCAGGCCGTGCGAGGCTCAGCTTGTCACCGACAGGCTCTCCACTAATTGAGGTGGCATGAATGCCCCTTATCTCAGGCGGCTTATCTCCTGTGGTCACTCGCCTGCCAGACTCCAGAAAGCCACTCAGAAGGCCTCTCCCAACCTCTTGCTTCTCCAGCCTGAATTCTCCCCAGCACAGAGGGGACGCTGGACTCCAGTGACCCTCCCTGTTGTTCAGAGTCAGGCTGGGGACAGCAAAGGGAGAGAGGGACCTAGGAACTATGAGGGATCTGCAAATGGGTACCCTGGGATGTCAGCTTTTCCCCTCAACTTGACAGCCTACACATGCTCTCACTCACCTCCTGCGTGACACAGATTCGGGGGGCTCACTCCTCCACTCCTGCCCCAAAAGTGAAGAAATGGGCTGATATTTATGATGTATTTCTCTACCTACCCCTTAGATTGGAAATCCCTCTGTGCAGGGCTATGTCTCCCTCTCACATGGGGGTTCCCCAAGGGCAGGGCTGTGTCTCCCCCTTCAGACTAGGGCTCCCTGAGCACAGGGCTTTTCTCCACCATCCTGCCAGACCTGCCCCCAAGACAGCCTCTGCTTGGTTCCTGGATCTTTGGTCAGGTCTTCAGGGTCTAGAGTGAGCATCATTCCCCAGAGCTCTGCCCAGCTAGACAGAAGAATGGTCCAGAGCACAGGTCACAGGGTGTCTCCAAGGGAAACAGGGCATCTGCTGTCCACCTGGGGGATTTACATGCATTCACACCAGGGGGCAGGGGAATGGACAGGGTGACCACTGAGTTCTTCAGGCCAATAAAACCTCCTATCAGTCCTCAGTGGTCAGCACAGGATGACACCGTGATAGAGGATGTGGGTTTTAGTTTTTGGTTTTTTTTTTTTGGCCTAGGGGATGGGTTGTTCAGAAAAACTGGATAAAAAAAAGGAAGGGCAGAAAAAAAGGACGGAAGTAGGGAGAGAGAAAAGAAAAAGAAAGAAGGAAGAAAAAAACGAAGGACGGAAGGAAAAGAGAGAAAGCTCACAACCTTTTCCCTCTTTAAGTCTCCTGTAGGGAAGTTGATTTGTTTAAATTCCTCTTATCTCCAACACTTGTTTCTCCACTGGTTGAAGAGTCTGCAGAGGGAGACTGGTTTTTCTCCCAGTGACAAGAGTGCAGGCTCCATAAATGGCTGTGACCGGCAGAGGAGGAAGAGAAGGTTAAGCTGAAGGGCCCCAGCTGTCCCTCCCACCTTCTTCCCATCTGTCCTCATCTCAGCAAGTAGCCCGGATCCAGCCCCCAACCTGTCCCCCAGAACAGGGGCACAGACTGTCCAGCCCCTTTGGTGAGTTCCAGCCAGCTCAGTCTCCGTCCAGGCTCACCCTCCTGCCTTGACCCCTACCTCAGGCCTGGCTGGACTCTCTTGTCCTTAAAAGTCTCCCCTCACAGCCCTGGTGGACACCGGTCAGGCCAGAGTCCTCCTGCCTGTGCCTCAGCTCTCCTCCCCCACTGCCCAGTCAGAACACAGCCCTCCCTCAATGCTGCCTCTTCCAGGAGGTTTCTGTTGATGCCCTGCTTGCCTTCATTCCCTTGCTCATATGTTCATCCTTTCAACAAGTAGTTTTGAGTCCTAAGATGTGCCAGGAGGCAGTGGTGGTTCAGTGGTGGAGTTCTTGCCTTCCATGCAGGAGGCCTGGGTTCAATTCCCGGCCAACGCACCTCATGCACAGCCACCACCTGTTAGTGGAGGCTTGAGTGTTGCTGTGATGCTGAACAGATTTCAGTGGAGTTTCCAGGCTAAGACAAACTAGGAAGAAAGGTCTGGTCACCTACTTCTGAAAATCAACCAATGAAAATCCTATGATCACAACACTCTAATCCATAGCCAGTCATGGGAGTGATGCAGGACTGGTCAGCATTTTGTTCCATGATGCATGAGGTCACCATCAGTCAGTCAGTGGCCAACCCTATGGCAGCCATCAATCACAATGATGTGCCAAGCACAGAAGGTAAAGGGTCTGGAAGCTCAGAGTCCAGGGGAAGAAACCAAATGTCAACAGCCAATTAAAGCCCTTTAGGGTGAGTTTTGAACATCGACCAATTCTTTTTGGTACACTGACTCTGTGTATTCCTTCCATCTTCTTTTGATGCTTCCTGTGTCATTCAATTTTTTGCCCATAGAATCTTTCAGTATTGCAACTTGAGGCTTGAATTTCTTCTTTCAGTTCATTCAGCTTGAGAAATGCTAAGCATGTTCTTCCCGTTTGGTTTTCTAACTCCAGGTCTTTGCACACTTCATCATATTTTATTTTGTCTTCTCAAGTCACCCTTTAATATCTTCTGTTCAGCTCATTTACTTCATTATTTCTTCTGTTCTGTTGATCTACTCTATGTTTAAGAGCAAGTTTCAGAGTGTCTTCCGACATCCATTTCGATCTTTTCTTCCTTTCCTGTCTTTTTAATAACCTTTTGCTTTCTTCATGTATGATGTCCTTGATGTCATCCCACAACATGTCTGGTATTCAGTAATTAATGATCAATGCAGCAAATGTATTCTTGAGATTGTCTCTAAATTCAGGTGGGATATACTCAAGATAGCACCTTGGTTCTCATGGATTGTTTTAATTTTCTTCAGCTTCAACTTGAACTTGTATATGAGCAATTGATGGTCTGTTCTGCAGTCAGCCGCTGGCCTTGTTCTGACTGATGTTATTGAACTTCTTCATCCTCTCGTTTCATAGATATAGTGGATGTGATTCCTGTGTGTTCCACCCAGTGAGGTCCATATGTATACTCGTTGTTTATGTTGTTGAAAAAAGGTTATTTGCAATGAAGAATTTGTTGGTCTTGCAAAATTCTGTCATAAACTCTCTGGTGTCATTTCTATCACCAAGGCCATATTTTCCAACTACTGATCCTTCTTTTGTGTTTCCAACTTTCCCATTCCAATCACCAGTAATTATCTATGCATCTTGATTGCATGTTTGATCAATTTCATACCTCAGAAATTGGTAAAAGTCTTCAATTTCTTCATCTTTGGCATTAGCATTGGTGCATAAATTTGAATAATGTTTGTATTAACTGGTCTTCTTTGTAGGCTTATGGATTTTATACTATCACTGACAGTATTGTACTTCAGGACAGATCTTAAAATGTTCCTTTTGAAGATGAATTCAACACCATTCCTCTTCAATTTGTGATTCCTGGCATGGTAGACCATATAATTGTCCAATTCAAAACAGCTAATACTATTCATTCATTTCAGCTTACTAATGCCTAGGATGTTAATCTTCAAGTGTTCTATCAAAAGATGGGAGGAATGAATATACAGAGTCACTGCACCAAAAAGAATCGGTTGACATTCAACCATTTCAGGAGGTAGCATATGATCAAGAACCGATGGTAGTGAAGGAAGAAGTCCAAGCTGCACTGAAGGAATTGGCGAAAAACAAAGGTCCAGAAACAGATAGAATACCAAATGGATGCAATGCTGGAAGTGCTCACTCGTCTACGCCAAGAAATTTGGAAGACAGTTACCTGACCAACCTATTGGAAAAGATCCACATTCGTGCCCATTCCAAAGAAAAGTGATCCAATGAAATGCAAAAATTATTGAACGATATCATTAATACCATATGCAAGTAAAATTAAGCTGAAAATAATTCAAAAACAGTTGCAGGAGCACATCGAGAGGGAGCTGCCAGAAATTCAAGCCAGATTCCGAAGAGGATATGGAACAAGGGATATCATTGCTAAAGTCAGATGGATCTTGGCTGAAAGCAGAGAATACCAGAAAGATGTTTACCTGTGTTTTATTGACTTTGCAAAGGCTTTTGACTGTGTGGACCATAACAAATTATAGATAACATTGCGAAGAATGGGAATTCCAAAACACTTAATTAGCTCATGCGGAGCTGTATAGAGAACAAGAGGCAGTCATTTAAACAGAACAAGGGGATACTGCATGGTTTAAAATCAGGAAATTTGTGTGTCAGTGTTGTATCCTTTCACCATACTTATTCACTCTGTATCCTGAGCAAATAATCTGAGAAGCTGGACTATTACAAAGAAAAACGTGGGCTCATGATTGGAGGAAGACTCATTAACAACCTTTGATATACAGATGACAAAACCTTACTTGCTGAAAGTGAAAAGGACTTGAAGAACTTACTGAAGAAGATCAAAGGCAAAACAGCCTTCAGTATGGATTACACCTCAACATAAAGAAAACACAAATCCTCACAACTGGGCCAATAAGAAACATCATGATAAAATGGAGAAAAGATTGAAGTTGTCAAGGGTTTCATTTTACTTGGATCCACAATCAACACCCAAGAAAGCAGCAATCAAGAAATCAAAGGGCCCACGTTCATTGCAGCACTGTTTACAATAGAAAAAGATGGAAGCAACCAAGGTGCCCCACCGATGGATGAATGGATAAATAAATTATGGTATATTCACACAATGGGATATGACACATCAATGAAGAACAATGATGAATCCATGAAACATTTCCTAACATGGAGGAATCTGGAAGGCATTATGCTGAGTGAAATGAGTCAGTTGCCAAAGGACAAATATTGTATGAGGCCACGATTATAAGAACTCAAGAAATAGTTTAAACACAGAAGGAAATATTCTTTGATGGTTATGAGAGTGGGAGGGAGGGAGGGAGGGAGAGGGGCATTCACTAATTAGATAGTAGACAAAAACTATTTTAGGTGAAAGGAAAGATAACACATGGTACAGGAGAGGTCAGCACAACTGGACTAAACCAAAAGCAAAGTTTACTGAATAAACCGAATGCTTCGAGGGCCAGTGTAGCAGGGGTGGGGGTTTGGGGATAATGGTTTCAGGGGACATCTGGGTCAATTGGCATAATAAAATCTATTAAGAAAACATTCTGCATCCCATTTTGGAGAGTGGCATCTGGGGTCTTAAACGCCAGCAAGTGGCCATCTGAGATGTATCAATTGGTCCCAACACACCTGGAGCAAGAGAGAATGAAGAACAGCAAGGACACAAGGTAATTACGAGCCCAAGAGACAGAAAGGGCCACATAAATCAGAGACTGCATCAGCCTGAGACTAGAAGAACTAGATGGTGTCCGGCTACAACTGACGACTGCCCTGACAGGCAACACAACAGAGAACCCCTGAGGGAGCAGGAGAGCAGTGGGATGCAGACCTCAAATTCTCATAAAAAGACCAGACTTAATAGTCTGATTGAGACTAGAAGTACCCCGGAGGTCATGGTCCCGAGCCCAAGACAGGAACCATCCCCGAAGCCAACTCTTCAGACAGGGATTGGACTGGACGATAAGATAGAAAATGATACTGGTGAGGAGTGAGCTTCTTGGCTCAAGTAGGCACATGACACAATGTGGGCAGCTCCTGTCTAGAGGCGAGATGAGAAGGCAGAGAGGGACAGAAGCTGGCTGAATGGACACGGAAATAGAGGACGGAGAGATGGAGTTTGTTATCTCATTAGGGGGAGAGCAACTAGGAATATATAACAAGGTGTATATAAATTTTTGTATGAGAGACTGACCTGATTTGTGAACTTTCACTTAAAGTACAATAAAAATTAAAAAAAAAAAAGAAGATAGTCAAAGATGTTATTAAGGAAATGCATGAATAAATACATTTCTATATTTTGCAAAAAAAAGAAATCATGGACATATAGCATTGGGCAAATTGGCTGCAAAAGGCCTTTCTAAAGTGTTAGAAAGCAAAGATGTCACTTTGAGGACTAAGGTGCATCTAACCCAAGCCATGATATTATCAATTGCCTCATACACATGCAAAAGTTGAACAATGAATAAGGAAAACCAAAGAAGAATTGATGCATTTGAATTATGGTGTTGGCGAAGAATATTAAATATACCATGGACTGCCAGAAGAACAAACAAAACTGTCTTGGAAGAAGTGCAGTGAGAATGCTCCTTAGAAGCGAGGATGGCAAGACTTCATCACGTTCTTTGGACACGTTATCAGTAAGGACCAACCCCTGGAGAAGGACCTCACTCTTAGTAGAGGGTCAGCAAAAAAGAGGAAGACTTTCAACCAGATAGATTATCACAGTGGCTGCAACAATGGGCTCAAACATAGCAACAATTGTGAGGATGGCACAGGACCTGGCAGCATTTTGTTCTGTTGCACATAGGTCACTGTGAGTTAGAACTGACTCAACAGCAACTAACAATAACGACAAAACAGGGTGAGTTTTGGCTTACTCTAGTCTATAACTGTAACACCTAACACCTATTGAGGTCTTACTGTGTGCCAGACACTATAGGCATCCCTTGGATTACAAACAAGTTCCATTCCTAAATCTGTCTTTAAGTCGAATTTGTTCGTAAATCAGGACATTTCGGTACAGTTCGTATCTAACCTCAGTTAGTTTAATGTTTGTCTCAGTATACAGTATATAGTGAAATTTTCTGTGCATAAAACATTAAACAAACACTTTCACGTACATGTTCAACATAATACAGTAATAATAATATTTTGATGCGGTTTGCAAAGTAGCACCCGTTTGTTATTACAAACCATTGTGTGTACCTTGAATTTTCAGTATAATAGGCTTCATGGGATTGGTTCATAACTACAAGTTGTTGTATGTATGTAAATCGTTTGTTCATAACCTGGGGTCTGTCTGTATTCTAAATGTTTTGCATGTAATCCCTCATTTAATTCTACCAGGACCCTACCAGGCAGGGCTATTATTCTCCCCGTTTCACAGAGGGTGGAATTGAGGCACAGAGATGTTAAATAATTTGCCTGAGGGCTCAGCTAGTAAAGGTCTGACCTAAATACAAACTGAGCTCTTAAACCCCTCTAGATTGCCTCACAGCCTAGTTATAGGGATGTTCCCCACTCACCTTCAGGCCCACCCTGCCCCCCTCCAAGCCTGAGTTATGACCACTGATATGGTGTCAGCCGTGTCTCTGAAGTTAACCAGGGAGGAGGCACCTCTCAGGGTCCAGAGGGGTCAGTCCAGGCCTGCTGCTAAGAGCGGGGCCCTTGCCTCTGACCTGTGCCTGCCTGGCCCTACCCAGCAACTAAGTGAGTCCTCTCTGGATACCAGATCTTGTCCTTCACTGTGTGAGGACCATGATTCAGGGTCCCGTGGGGGACAGAGGACAGAGCAGGCTTCATCATGGAGGTTCCTCAGACCTGGTGGGCCTCCCCCATCAGTCTAGGAGCCACTCTAGGGCAGGTAGGAAAGGAGAACCTTCCAGCTCCAATGCCCTATGAGCTGTCCTGGGGTCAAGCAGCCTGAGGAAGAAGGGATGGAGCTGGGAGAAGCTGAGCCCAGCCATGGTGAGGTCTTCTCAGACCAGGCCTTCTGCCTCCCTGGGCCACCAAGGTCTGTAACCCAGGCCACACCTGAGCCTCAGGAGCATGCAGGTGTTTGCACAGGACTCCATGTTCCTGCCGATTCCCACTTGTGTGTATGAGCCTGTGGGAGCCTGTGCAGGCCAGTGAGTGCTGAGGACTTGGGAACTTGAGGATTTGGCCTTCTCTTCCTTCCAAAACTCAAGGCCGCTGGCCAGCCTCAAGCCTCGGTTTCCTCAAGCACCTGAGAGTCTGATGAGAAACAGATCTGGACTGAGCCAGCCCGTGGGTGCTGGTGGCCCAAATGTGGGAACTCGGAGGCCTGAGGGCAACATCCTTCTCCTGGGGTTCTGGCTGGTCCCACAGCAGCCCAGAGCCCCCTCTGTGGCTTCCCAATCACAGATGCAGAGAAGGGACTCAAGAAGCCAGCACTGCCAGGCTGGCGAGCAGGGGGTGCCAGACCCCTCAGCAGGAGATGGTCCCCACCCCACACACACACATTGCATATATCTGAAGGGATGACAGAGAGACTTAGTTTTCCTCAGTGGATGAGAGAGGGAAGTGGCTGGAAAGAACTCCCATCCCAAAGGGGTTAGACTCCCCTGACCCAGGCAACTTCAAGGGTGCACTGGGAGAGGGGAAGGTGGCAAACAGGGTGGTGTCTGTTCATAGTTTCTACCTTAGGTCTCATAAACCAAAACCAAACCCACTGCCATTGAGTTGATTCGGACTCATAGCGACCCTATATGGCGACCCTACACAGTGACTCTATACAGTGATCCTATATAGCGACCCTTATAGGTCTGAGTTTCTCAGAGTCACTTCTGCAGACCTCCTGCATCAAATTCAGCCACGGTGGTGGTGGCGGGGGGGCCCAGGAGCTCATAAAATACAGGTTCCCGGGATTTCCCCTCTACCCACCTACCTCCCCAAAATCCTGACAGAGAAGGCCTGGGGGTGGTTAGGAAATTTGCATTTTCAACAAGTGCCCCCAGATGACCCAGGGAGGCACAAACACAGCAAAGGGTAATATTTGAGAGAGATGAGTTTGGCAACACACAGACCTGGGTTTGAATCTCCACTCAGTTTCTCCCCATCCTTAACATGGAGTTAAGAGTATGCCTTCATATAGATACTGTCACGTAGAAGATGCTGAATGCATCATAGAAATAACAAACCCCACCCCACTGCTGTCGAGTCACAACAGCAAGAATAAAAAAAAAAATTTTTTTTTAATGGTTACCTAGCACTGGCTTTGTGCCAAGTCCCTGTTGTCATTACAGGATTCATGCCTAGAAGGCCAGGCTGGAGGACTTTGTGAGGGGGGGCCCTACCCTGCTGTCCACTGCTGTCTCCTCCCTTGTATTTGACAGACAGGAAGTCCCCTCCCCTGGGTACCCTGTGGACTCTGGGTATGGCCCCACGGCTACCCCTGCTCACTGGAACTGCTCCCTGGAGACTGTAGCCCAAGCCCCCAGGAGCCAGCCCTGGTTTCCTTCGGGCTAATTGGCTAATCGTCTGTCTCCTTGATAGTGCTGGTCTAGACGTGGCTGGTCCTGGGACGAGCCTCACTCTGCCCACCTCCCTGGCGGCTCAGAGCAGGGAAGGATTAACACACAGGCTGGATTTGCTCTCCTAGTTCCTTATCAAGCCCCTGTCCTCCACCAAGGGAGGGCAGAGGTTCCCTTTCCACAGGCAGGAGA
Source organism: Elephas maximus indicus (assembly GCF_024166365.1). NCBI lineage: Eukaryota > Metazoa > Chordata > Mammalia > Proboscidea > Elephantidae > Elephas > Elephas maximus. The sequence goes on from NC_064819.1 coordinate 108,440,949, forward strand.
CCCCCAGAGGCCTCTGGACAAGAGGGGAGAGAGATGAATAGGAGAGAGAGGAGGGAGGGAAGTGGATGGAGACTGCAGGGGCGGGGAGTCAGAGAAAGGCAGGAGAGACAGGAGTTCTGCCTCATCTTAGCTCACCCTAGAGGCACCCCCCCCCACCACCACCGTGTGAGTGGGCTCCAACACAGCCTTGCTTTACAGACAGAAAAACTCAGAGAGGCCTGTGGCTGACCCAATCATTAAGTGAGATAGAGCCAGCCTTGAACCCAGGTCTCCAGACATTCAACTTTGGGGCATTGACACCTCACCTCCTGCCATCCAGGGCAAAGGCAGAGAAAGAGCTCTGGGGTGCCCCAGGCTGGGGTCCCCTGGCAGAGGAATCAGGGAGCACAGGCCACGTTAGGCCCTACAGGGTACCAGAGACAGAGGGGACACAGGTAAGAAGGAGCTGGGCCTGCCTCAGGGAGTTCACTCTGACGGGGAGGGGTGGTTTGGGCCACAGAGAACTTCAGAGATGCAAACACTAGGCAAAGGAGGCCTCTGACTCCCAGTCCAGGAGGAAAGATAAGAATAGTGAAGCTTCCTCAGCCTGGAGAAGAGAAGCATAGGTGAGGGGGTACTGGCACTGTGCTAAGCATGCTACATGGATCACTACATTTAATTAGATTATATTATGATTAAAACCTCACAAAGTTGGTATTATAATTTCCATTTTACAGATGAGAAAACGGAGGCATAGGAAGTCTCTGGAACTTGCCCAAGTCCACACAGCTAGCAACGGACAGAGCAGTGCACAGCCTGCCCTGGCACCCAGCCCTGAAGGAACTCCCAGGTCACTCCGCCAGGGCTGAAGAGGGCCAGGATCAAAGCTTCCTCCCCACTCTTCCACCCCCTACCCTCAATCTGCCAAATGCAAGAGTCCCCTAAGAATCCCAAGTGTCAGCCGCCAGCCCCCATCAGCCCTTACTTCCTACAATGCCCACTTCCATGCTGGGAGCTGCTCAATCTCCCCCTCCTCCAGGAAGCTTCTGGACCATTTCACTCCATTGGCCCTGCCAGATGCCTAGAGCAGGCCCTGTGTTTGCCAAGACGTGGGATGCTGTGTCCTGCTCTACTTGGGTGGCTGTATGGTTAGTATGGGTTCCAGACTCACACAGCTCTGGCTTTGAAACCTAGCTCTCAGTTCTGCATCTTTGGGCCAACTGTGCCTCAGTTTTCTCATCTGTAAAATGGGGCCAATAATAGCACCTATTTCATAGGATGGTAAAGATTTCAAGAGATACTGCAGGTGAAGGGCTCAGAGTAAGTGTTGTTAGTTGATGTTCGAGTCGGTTCTGACTCATGGCGACCCCCTTTGTGCAGAGCAGAACTGCTCCATAGGATTTCCAAGGCTGTGGAAGCAGATGGCCACGCCTGTCTTCTAAGGTGCCCCTGGGTGAGTTCAAACAGTCAGCCTTTCTGCTCATAATAGAGTGCTAACCATTTGTGCCACCCAGGGCCTCCTCCATCCATGTAAGCTATTATTGTTTCCAGCTGAGAGCACTTTCAGATCCAACATCTATCCCCCTGACCAGTTCTGGATTTTCTTCCACTTCTACCCCGAGATGAATAAAATAAGACTGAGAAAGGGTGTGTGCCTTCTCCAACATCACCAAGCGTGTCAGCGGCAGTTTGAACCAGAAATTAAGGGCTGGGAGATGAGGCCCACATTAGAGGCTGCCCCAGGCCTCCAGCCTCCAGGTTCAGTGCCCCTGTCCCCCAACCATGAAATCACAGGGTCCCCACAGTCGTAAGTGCTCAGAGTCAAGCCGTAGAAGGTTGGAGAATGGCCGCTTCCCAGGCTGGGACCTCTCCTGCCACTCTTCCAGCCCCTGAGCTCCCTCAGAGGCTGCCTCTGTTTGACCACTGCCTTCTATCTGGGGTGCGGGGCTGTTTGCAACAGGCGCCTATTGTCTGCTGGCCTGGGTGCACCTGTAGTGCCTCGTCCCAGCCCGGTGAGTCAGCTCTTGGCAGGCTGTGGGGTGGCCACTCCACATCATCTTAAGCCTGAAAGAGAACCTTTCTTTTCACTGTTCTCCTCCTTCCTCTCTCCACTCCCCATGAAGTGGTCATCTCCGCAGGGCCACAGGGAACAGCAGTCTCTGCCAGGATTTCTTGAGCCTCTTTGGCCAGGAGACAGGGTGGGGCCTGGGAAACAACAGAGGGGAGACTGAGGGTTGGCCAAAGCCCCTGAGCTTCTCAGGATACTGCTTATGCCCCCAAACTCCCTGCTTCCAGTGGGGGTACCTAAGTCAGGGCAAATGCAGCACTTATCCAGAGGCAAGTGTTTGACAACCTCCACTCTCTGGAGAACTAGAACTGAGATCAAAGGGCTTCTGAGCAGACTGAAGATGCTTCCAGTCTGACAATTACACTTTAGAATTTTGCTTACAGATTTTTCCCTACTTAAACTCGGAGCCTATCTACTCTTACTTGACACTGTATTCTAGCATGCTTGGTTATCTAATTTACACATGTACCAGAAGAATAAAATCAGAATGAGAAAAGGCTGTTAAGGATATGCTCATTGACAGCAAAAGATACCAGGTGGGGAAGATACACACTGTAAAAAGCAGACCCAAGAACTGAAAAAAATTATAGTAGTCTGGAGACATCCTGGGTAGGGGTAAAGTGAATGATATAACCTGGCTCCTAAGGGCATCCCTGTTTCACTTACAGTGGGGTATATTCTTCAAGAGGACCCTGAGTCTTCAGTGAAAAATTGGATCACGGTCAATTTCTGTGTAAGAAGGTCTGAGAGCTTGTATTACATTTTTGCAAGGACTTTCAAAGAACCTGATTTAATTTTTCTTTATGTTTTTAACATTCGAAGAATTAAGTAATAAGAGTTAATTATAGTAGACTAGGTTTTTTTTTTTTTTTAGGTAATTTAGACCAAGGCTCCCATTGAGGACAATTAGAATAGCTGGACAAAATATTTTAAAAATCTTCTTGAGGGAATCAGAGAGCTAACAAGATAGTGAAGAATTTCTGGGCCATTAATGAGACCTAGGGAAGTATGAGCAGTGTTTGGGGCCACTTTTTCCCTGAGGGTGTTTGTCCATTAGGACAAACAGTAGGAGTTGGCTAAGAGAGTCCAAGAAACCAAACAGCTGTTTTGGCAACCTTGTGGGGCTAGGAGGACATAGATTGGGGTTTCAGGCTTGCAAAGGGGTGGGACATAGTGACCCTCTTCTTTTTGGATAGGGACTCCACAGGGCTACACTCTAGGAGTTAAGGGTGAACCAGAAGTAGACAGCTCAGTTTTCAATCACTCAATCCTTAAAACTGAAGCAGGAAACCCTGTATTATTAGTGCCCCCTTTCCACTCAAGTGAATCCTCTCTAAAGGAAGGTTAACATTATTCTAGGCCTCAAATTATTTCCATAAACACTTCTATAAATAAAATGTTCATCACACAACAAAAAAATAATTACACACATGAGGAGTCAGATAACAATGAAAAATCATCAGAAACAACAGATAATAGAAACAGACCCACAGAAGCTACATACATTAGAGTTATCATGCAAATATTTAAAATTACTGTGCTTACTATAAGAATCCCTGGTGGCATTAATGGTTATGCTCTTGGCTACTAACTGAAAGGTTGGCAGTTTCAATCACTCATAGGTGCCTCAGAAGAAATTCTTGGCAATCTACTTCTGAAAGATCACAGCCATTGAAAACCTTCTGGAATGCAATTCTGTTCTGAAATATATAGGGTCACCATGAGTCAGAATCAACTCAACAGCAACTGATTTACTGGTATCAACAACAATCATTTTATGTTTCTCATGATTTTGTGAGTCAGGAATTTAGGAAAGGCTCAGCTTGGCAGTTCTCATTTGGGATCTCTCATTCAGTTTCTGTCTGCTGTCAGCTAGGACCAGATATCCAAGATAGCACCTTATACAGCTGGCAGTTGGTGCTGGCTATTGGCTTGGAGCTCAACTAGTGCTTTTGACCAGGGCACCTATGCGTGACCTCTCCAGCATGGCAGTCTCAGGGTAGCTGGACTTCTTACATGACAGTTGGCTTCCCCTAGAGTGAGTGTCCCAAGAGAGCCAGGCAGAAGATGCATGACCTTTTCTGACCTAGTCTTAGAAGTCACATAGCAGCATTTCTGCTGTATTCTACTAGTTATAAGCAAATGACTAAGGCCATCCCGGATTCGAAGGGAGGAAACATAGACCCCACCTCTCAATGGGAGAAGTGTCAAAAATTTGCAGTCAAAATCTATAACTGCCACAGAGATAAAAGAGTTAAGCTTCTATTTTTGAGAAAATTTCTGGAGATAGTCAATCTTTTCTGAATAATGAGTGTTGAGTGAAAAAGGTGAGAAACGGAAGGAGAGTTACTCTATAACACCATTTACATACATTACAAAATATGGAGAAAACACCATCACCCAGCATACAAAACCCAAACCCATTGCCATCGAGTTGATTCTGACTCATAGCAACCCTATCAGACAGAGAAGAACCTCCCTAAAGGGTTTCCAAGGAGTGGCTGGTGGATTTGAACTACAGACCTTTTCGGTTAGCAGCCACAGCACTTAACCACTGCACCACCAGGGCTCAAAGAGGTGCATATTTCAAGACCTGTATCAAACAAGAACTCTATAGAATGAGGGTCTGGGTCTGGGGCAGAGGGACTGTGTAGTGGGAAATGCAAGTGGAGATTAGGATGAAGGAGAAAAAGTAAAAAGTAGCATTAGAAAGGGGGCTTTGAATAGATCAATGATGATAGTATACTGTGAACTGAGGTGTGTAATTAATTCAGTCTCTGCATCTGAGGTAAAAATAAATAAGTAAAAGAGATTTCTAGGCTTCAACTGTGGGGATTCCGTTTCAATGGGCCTGGAGTGAACCTGAGAGTATGGATCCCAAAGATTCTGTTAATCCCCTGTGCAACATCCTAGATCATCAGTCTCTACTTGAATATATCTCACTCTAATTATTAGAAAGGTCTTCCTGAGGCCGAGCCAAAATTCATCTCCTTGTACTTTCCAAACCATTGATCCAAGTTCTATTCTTGGGGCAAATAAAATTATCATGTTCCTTCTGCTTCTGCATGTCAGCCCTTCAATGAATCAAAGGGCAGGCATATTCCTTTTCCCGTCTCACCAGGCACAGGTATCTTGTATTTCCTGGGCTCAATGGTTCTCTATTTCTTCAGCCTTTCCTTGCCTGTCAAGTCTCCCTCCCCTATCACCAGCCATGTTGTGCCCCCAGCTACCAGTATTTCTCTTCAGACATGGTTCCCTCAGAGCGGCCCCACACTCTAGGTATAGTCTGACCAGCTC